>NW_017729008.1:39774816-39783738 GCF_001723915.1 Gavialis gangeticus | reverse complement strand
GTGGGGGTGGGGTTTGTGAGTGGGTGTGGGGTTTGTGGCTCACAGCTTCCATGGTCCGCAGCTCAGCAGCAGGAGGTGACGAGCCCTTAGGGTGCTCATGGCCACAGCAGGCAGAGCCCCTGGCGGCGCGCACCTCTGGCTGAGTCCCCGGCACTGCACATGCTGGCAGGGAATTGGCCTGGCTCACCGATGTGCAACTTCGCACCAGACCAGGCTGACTCTGTGCCAGCACATGTGGATTGCAGCACTGCAGGCGGGAGTTGCACACCATCGGGCCAGGTGGGCTCCATGCCTCCATGTGCAGCTTCCCGCTGGAGTGCCAGAAGCCCCACGTGAAGGCACGGAGCCGGCCTGGCCCGATGGCACGTCCAACAAGGAGCTGAGCGCCATCGGGCCGGGCGGGCTCTGTGCCTCTGCAAGGGGCTTCCAGCACTCCAGTGGGAAGCTGCATGCAGAGACAAACAGGAGCCCGCTGGACCCAATGGCACGTGGCTCCATTCCTCCATGTGTGGCTTGCCACCCAGTCTGATGTGCATGGCTTCCTGTCCACATACCGTTGGGCCGGGCTAGCTCTGTGCCTCCATGTGGGGCTTCCAGCACTCCAGTGGGAAGCCGCACAAAGAGACATGGAGTTGCATGCCCAGCGGGCTGGGTGGGTTTCTGCACGTGGCTTCCCACTGGAGAGCTGCAAGCCCCACCTGGCACAGAGCTGACCGACCTGGCCCGATGGCACATGGATGTGCAGCAGCAGCTCGGGACATGCCCCAGCCTCTTGCACACCACAGCGTCCCCTGAGCTGCAGCACTGCACTGTGGCCACTGCCTTCTCCTTGCAGGAGCAGGCGGCAGGTCAGGTGGCCCGGTTGCTTAACACTGCTGGGCATATGCCTGCCCATCCCCAACCCCGGCGGGATGCAGGGATGCTACCCAGCTTCTCCCATACTGGCTCTGAGAGTGCTCACGGATGCCTCCCTGCTCCCTCAGTCTTCACCCACACACCCCCACCTGCCATGCTGGCTCTTCACACAGCCTCCAGCCCCCCTACCCCCAGCCCTGGCAGTCACCCCTTCCCGCATCTGACCTACAGCCCTGTCAGTGCCCCCAATCTCCAACCCATTTTGGTAAGGGTGCTGTAAAGATGAGAACCATCTACCTGAGAAGCCTATCTACCCCAGCAGACACTGGTGTCACAGAGTGGTGTCACACAGTCAACTTAACACTTACTAAGTGTGGTTAAACTGCAAACAGATGCACTTTCAAGTAGTTTAGCACATGCTAAATGTCCTTGTGGCATTGCAAAGTTGTTCCCTTTCTGGTGAGGGCTATCTCTTAATACCTACCACCTTGACTAAGTTCCCATGACTTACAACCAGGGAAGTGAATGTGTGATGCTGCCCTCAGTCTGTTGTTGGAGGATTGCACAGGTGCTGGATGCAGAGAAAATTAGTTTTTTAGTGGGGCAGAGATGGAGCTGAATTTGCAGAGACTGATGCTGTGATTCGGTTGTTCTCAGTAGGAAGCGAGTTCGAAGAAGATGGCAGCCACTGGATGAGTCCAGGTGGATTTCCCTTCACCACCCCTTTCCCTCAGAGTATTCATATAAGCTGACACTTGCCTGGACTACATGCAAGCCCAGCTTTCCGTATTAAGTGGTGCTGTAAGTCTGGCTAATTAATCCTCTCTGATCACCCCAGTGGAGGTGGACAGCTTTTCAAAGTGAACCCACTCCCAAGCCCAGAGCGCTTGAGTTTTGCTGCTTTTTGCTGTGGCTCTTGACATTTTCCTTTCTGCTTATCTGCACCTCTTGCCAGCGTGGAGTGTCAGGCTTTGCTATGAGCAGGCAGTCTCTCTCCTTGCCTTCAGGACTGCTGCTCAGGTCGGCTGACACCGGGCCATCTGGGGCTTCCCAAGATGCCACTGCAGGCACATGCATCTCAGCAGTTGCAGAGTGTCTCTGTCTTCTGTGTGTCCATTAATCCTCCTGTCACCCCTCAGAGAGAGGAGGGTGGGGGGAAAACAGGATTACTTATGACTGCGGGAAGTTTAAAGACCTTGTCCTTGCTTCCATAAAAAGCTCCCTGCCTGCTGCTGTGCTCTTGAGCCCGTCCCAAAGCACAGCAAAGGCAGCAGGACCTGGTCTGTTGATGTCAACCACTTTGTCTCAGGTGTCTAATGGGATAGAGTACAGATAAAGAAGGCTTGTTGCAAGATGGATGTGGAATAGCAGGAAGCACAGGGTTGGAGACTGGAAGACTAAATTCTACTCACTTCTCTGTCACTGGCTCTGTGTAACATGGAGGAATCGGTCAGTCCCTTCTTTCTCGGTGCCTCAGTTTTCCACTCTGTAAAATGGGAATCCTGGCACTTCCCCTAGCCACATAGGAAGGAACGTGACTGCGTTTGGCAGCATCTCCCCAGAAGATTGAATGGATTTTTTGGAGAGAAAGAAAGTAATTTATTTGTTTGAATTATTTTTCTTTTATCAAACAAGGGCTTGAGGACTAATCGGATCATTAAAGCCTAAGTTAGTAGCACCTCCCTGCGGTACATAATTTGCATAGTGACCGTGCACCACTTGAACCAGAAGTATTCCTTCTCTGGTCCTCTTCTTCCCTGCTGCGATGCGCCCAGGGGAGGGAGTTACCCGGAGGAACGAACAGCTCTGAAATGTTTCATCTGCATTCTCTCAAGCAGCCCGTTTCTCGCAAGGAAACAAATCATCTCGTCAGGGCCAGCCAAGCGGAACCAGCAGAGTCGCAGTCTCCAGAAGAGCTCGTTCCAAATTAGGTAGGGTGTGAAAAATAATTCAAATGAGTTTAGGCCTCTCGTGGCTGGTGGAGGAAGCGATGGCTTGCATTGCGGAGGGAGCCAAAATCAAGCTGAGCTTCCTTGAACAGTTTTGGTGGGACTCTTCTGGGAGGTTGACGCTCACGTACTGCCTCACAGATGATTTCCCTAAGTGATCCAACGTGTTATTTATTCATTTATCCCTGAGCATTTTACAAAAAGAAATAAATAAAAGAACCATAGATAACGTAATAGTAATACAATAATTCCTCCCAAACACCCAAGCTTAACCCTACCTGCTAAAATAAAAAGCTTTAATGTTGCTTCCAAAAGATGGCCTGGTTTGGGCTCCGGTGGGCCTCGAGGGAGGTGGTGGGAGTTGTAGAGTGGAGGAGCACCAGATGTGACCTCCCACATGTTTCGGCTAAGCAAACTTGGTGCATTGATGGTACTTGCAGTTGGGCGTTCTTGGCTCACTTTGGGGATCCTCATGGAGTATAAATGGTCTTTTTGGTAGACAGGACTTAGGTGGTCTCTTAGGTACACAGGAACGAGGCCATTTAGAAATTCATAGCTCAAACCTAGCACCTTGAATCACACCTGGAAAGCTGCTGGAAACCAGTGAAGATGCTGGAGTTACAGGCTTCCAACAACTCAAGCCTGGCAGAGCATGGTCTGCTGCATTCAGTTTCCGGATGGTCCTTAAGAGAAACCGTACATAGAGCGCACTGTAGTAGTCTGGCCTCAAGGTTACAAAAGCATGGATGATGGTGGCCAGATCTGAGTCGGCCTGGTGCTTTGGAAACTACCGTGGAAATTGGTGTGCTCCATCAGGATCTGCAGTAGGGTTAAGAATGACATTTGAAAAAGAATTACCAAGATGATGATGATGATATTATTATCATTATTATCAACATTATTTGTACTACTACTGCGCAGGGTCCCCCTCCCTGTCCCCCGGCACACTGACGCCGGGGAGTGCACCAGCCAATGCACATTTGATTAACCGGAATATTTGATTAACCGGCATCTCCCATTCTCGGGGGATGCCGGATAACAGAGCTTTTACTGTACTATTGTATTTCTTTATATTATTACAACAGGCAACATCATTATATACACCATTATCTGTCACTATGACACAGTGTTATGTAATAAATAATATAAGAGTGAGATGGGGAGAGTTTGCAAGAGGCCACCATTCTTTTCCCTCCCATATATCCAGGTGGGTCTGAGTTTCCCATTTGCTAACACCACCTTATTACATTTGGTGGTGTATAGGCCCAAACGCTATTGGAAGGGAATGATATTTTCTCACGTGAAGTCCTTTCTACGTGGCTTCAGTATGCATACGGTGACTTGAATGCAAATGCCATTCATGCCCCTTGTCTTCTCTTCCGGTCTTGTCCACATCTGAGCAGGCTCAGGCATGGCTGGTTACTTCCAGGAACACCCAAGGGACAACACGTGATTCCCGTGGGGCTGCTCTTCCTTCTTTGTTGGGACTGCATCCCTGTTCCCACGTGGTACTAACATGTGCCAAGGCCCAGACCCCTTGTTCTCTGGCAGGTGTGCGGCATTTAGGGAAAATGGAAATCCATGATCCATACCCCTTGTGTTCATTTTCAAAGCATCTTCCCATATGATCCATTCACCTGTGGATTTCTAAATTGCCCGTCCACTTGCTTTCTAAACATTGAGAGCCAAGGGATTAATTTTGTGTCCGGGACCAAATTCTAGTTACGTCTGTCTACTGTACTGCTCCCTTTTTCCCTACCGTTCCTTCCCTCATGCCCTGTATCAAGAGTTTCTCATGTAGCTGCCTTTCAGGGGTGATTTAAGTGATCCATGTGTCTAACCTGTGAAAAAGCATGGGTCACCCTCTATCAGTATAAGACAGTGCTATTGAAGGAACTATGTATGTTTAGTTTGGAGAAACTGGAGGTTAAGGAGGGCGGGGGATATTATGGCAGCCTTCCAAATATCTGAAAGCTTCTATCAGAAGGAGAACAATTGTTTTCACTTGCCCCAGAGGGCAGGACAAGAGGCAAAAGATTTAAACAACAGCAAAGCAAATATAGATTAAATCTGAAGAAAAACTTCCTTGCTGTAAGAGCAGCAGGACAGTGGAAGAGGCTGCCCAAGGTGGTGGAAGAATCTCCTCTGATGGGGATTTATCTGGGAGTGAATCCAGCAGCTGGACAAGGGGGTGACCCTTGAGGTCCCTTATAGTCCTATGTTTCTGTTCTTATTTTACTGCTCAGTTTAGTTGGTGTTTTAAGTCCGGGCCTACGATATACGGTTTAATCTGCTCTTGCTTTCCCAGGGGATATTTTCATACCTGCAACTCTTGTCAGTGGTAATGGGAGTTGTATGTGCAATTCCAGTTCATCTCTCCCTTTCCCCCCCACGCTGGAATCACACTCATTTGGCAGAATATGTGAATTCTGCATTGTATCCAGCCCTGCAGAGCTATGGGCGTGAAGGCTTCATGCCGGGGATTACAGACCAGTAGCACCCAGGTACGGGGCAAGTGACTTCTCTAAAGAGCCACCAGGGCTGCTGGATGAAAAGCCCCCTGTGGCCATGTTTGTTGGGAGAAACTTTGACATCTATTGACATGTTGAGCTGTTCACAACGTGGCCTCTAATCCCTGCAGACACCCCAGAGGGTAGATCCCAACCACCAGATTGTTCCTACCTTAAAGGACTGGGATCTGAATTGGTGTCTGCTGCCAGTGAGGGATGTGTCACACTCGATCTATCCCTGACTGTATAGAAGGGCGAAGGGGAACAGAGAGACAGTGTGTATATTTGTGCATGCACGTGTGCATGTACCCAAAGCAATATTGGTATCACAAACATTAATTTAGACCTGCTGGGTCCTTGGGCCCCCACACTTCAGGGTGGGGACCGTCCTTTTGCAGTGTGTGCATGCTGCACACCTGTGCCTAAAATAGGCACAATGATGTGCTGACCCCTGACTAGGGTCACTGGGTACAACTAAAAATTCATATATAGAGCATAGGACAGGGCATAACCTCTGCAGTCATTAAGTCCAGTCCCCTGTTCTCACAAGGAACCATATCATATAATATTTATTCCCTTTCTTTCCTCCTTCCTCCTCCTCAAAATAAAAGACCCTTCCCCAAGCAGAGTGAGGGACAATAACAGTGAGGGAGAAGAGCCACAGACTCTTGTAGGGATTTTATTATTGTTAGACTGTGTTGAATGGTGAGAGCTCACAGACTACCATGATGGATGCAAACAAGCAGTGCAGAACCATAAGACAGACAAGCAGACTCAATTTTCACATCTGGAAAGCAGGCATAATTCTTCCCTACCTCCTAAGAGCATTATGAGGAGCCCTACTAAGCTTGAAGCCACTCTTTGCCCTTTGCAATTCCCCTGTGATGCTGGTTGAATTCACTGGTATTTCTAAAGAGATGGAGGATGGCATAGAAGCCTAAATGCAATAGTAAGAATGATCATTGTATGTTTAATTATTATCATCAATGTAATGCTAGTACCTGGAGAGAAAAAAGGTAGGAGAGAGCATTTTCCTTCGGCCTGCAGCGGGGTGGGGCAGTCGAATAAGAGAACATGTACATGAGACAGCTCAGATATAACAGTGACAGGCAGGCCAGAAATTAATGTATGAAAGTGTAAAGGAAGAAAGATGATACAATATTGGTTTGGGAGGCTTGTTCGAAAAGGAATCATGTATGGGAATGTGAGAGAGAAAAGCTTGGCTAGATCCTAGGAGACAACGCTGGTCAGTAAAGAGGAAACACGATGGAGTCAATCTCCGTAAGGTGCAAGTGTAGAGATTTAAAACGAGCTTAGGAAAGACATGAGTACTTTACTGACTAGGGAGGAAGCAGAGATCTCCACGATGAACAGATATTGGTCCCATCACTTCATCGCTTCCTACGCTACTCAAAGGTGCTTGGATTGTATGGTGATAAGCACCAGGAAAAAAATGTGGGTAGAGTAGCCAGAATGAAGTGCCCAGCTGAATAAGGGTGATAGTGTGTAGCGCCTTGGGATGCAGGGAGGGAGGAGGGAGGCCAGGGACTCTGCCACCCCTCTCCCAGGGAAATGCCCGGGGTCATGAGACTGCCTCAGCCCGGAGAGCAGTAGTGCAGTATTGTGCCTCTGCGCTTTGTGTACAAATGTATTTCCACTTGTGTCATGGGAAGAATTGGAAAACCTTTATAACAAGTGATAAAAAACACATAACCAGCAGGAAGCAAAGGCTGAGGGTCCACAAAGAATCAGCACGAGTGACTGAGCTTGTGCTACTTAAAATGAGAATCACAGGAAAGTTGCTGATTCGTTCATGAAAAGACGGAAACCAGATCTCTGAAGCCTCCTGCCCACTGGAAAGGCTGTTGCTGGAGTCTCAGGAGGGATTTAGTTGGTCCTCAGCCAGCAGCTTTGTCTGAAATGCTGAATGTTGCTGCAATTGGAGAAGCTGGAGCAGTAATTTTGCCCTAACGCAGAAGCTAAGCAGGGTTAGATCAGGACAGAATTTGGATGAGAGACTTCAAAAGCTAGGGGCTGCGAGAGCTGGTAGATGGCCTACTTCTCTCTGCGTCAGCTCTGCACCGTGCCAGTGCCTCAGCGTGCAGCGAGAATGTGTTGTTTGAAACTTAGGCCCTGACCCCATATGTTCATTAAAGACCCCATAGCTCTTTCTTTTTATTCTTTTTTTCCTGGCAGATTTGTGTTATTAACCTTCGAGTCCTGGCCCTGTTCCAGTGTGAGTGATGCTGTTCAGGTTTCCTAAATGCCCAGCATGGTATTAGATAGAGGGCTTTCCTCTACCCCCCATCACAAAAGGATCTGTATCGAGTGACATGGACGACGATGAGGCTACTGGCGTGAGAGTGACAAGGAGGTCCCTGTAGGACACTGCTGCGCATGCCCTGCTCTGAGACACAGCTGAGACTTTCAGCGGATGTATAGGGGGTTTAGACCCCAGGGCCCCAGGAGCAGCCTCTTTCCTCTGACTCTTCCCATCTGACTCCCTCTCCTTGAAAGGAAGATGTGCATCTAAATCCTGGCCGTGTTTTGAGCAGCTTGTTCAGACTCAGCATCAGCTGAGGCTGCTCCTAGAAATGCTAAACCCAGGTCACCGATGAGCGCTGTCTTCTATAGGATGCGTTGGGGTGAACGCCGGCGCTTACGTTATTGTATGTATTCCCCAAATTGCTTTGGGGACCCAGCTGGTCCTGGGGAATCTGCACTTGCATGCTGGTGCTTTGCTCTGGAGCTGCTGGGACCACCTCGCCCTCCAAGTGTGGTGTGTCCCAGCTAGCCAAGCAGCCCCTGTGCCCTGCTCTAGCCACTTGCCTTAGTGTGCTGTTCTTTATAGCAATTATACCAGTGACACATATCTCCATTACACCGAGGTAACCACTGTGGCAGAGGGCCACCTTGGTTTCTCCCCGAAAATCTCTGCCCTGTGACACTGTGATTAAAATCTCTGTGCTGCGACCATTTGATTAGGGTGGGCCCAGCAGAGGAAACCACACCCTCAGCCTGTCTCTTTAGGTAACTTGAGGGGGGAAACCTGCTCCCTCTGCCTACGTGACTGGCATCACTTACCTGGGTAAGGGGTTTCTACCTGGTGGGTTGGAATCTGCTCGGCAACTAGTGATGTATTTCAAATGGGTTGGCTGACAGCCAACCGGAGCTGGCCTCCACGGGCCCAGGTGTATGGGGTCACAGAGGCTATATAAGTTAGGACTGCCCGGAAGGCGGTCTCTTTGGCCATGAGGTGAGGCTGGAGCCATGGAGGGGGGAGTTCAGAGAAGCTGTACCAACTAAAACTAGCTTCTTCCCCAAAAATTCATGAACCAGAAACAGCTGGACGCTAGAACGGATCTCACCAGCCTCTGCATGAAGCGTGTGAGTGAGCTACTTGAGATCTGATAGATATCTAGCTGGCAGTAACTCAGATGCGTGATCAAAAGGCTACCACAGCCAGACTGTGTGCTCTTTAGGATTTCTAAGAAATTGCTCAATCTTGTACCCTATTTTCACCCTACCCCTGTAATCAATAAAGTCCTCATTTGTGACCGGTGTGGGAGACTTATTGAGGGGTGGGTCTAAATTATGTCTAAGAGACC
>NW_017729008.1:39761091-39774638 GCF_001723915.1 Gavialis gangeticus | reverse complement strand
ATTCAGAGCCTGGAAGGTGGTTGGGTGCAGGGAGGTGGGCGGCTCGATGCAGGAGTGCCCCCTACTGGCCCGCCACAACCACCACTTGGGCTGTGCTACTGCAGCGATGGGGAAACACATCAGCTTCTCTGTGAAGCCACCACAGAGGACCCATGACCCTTTTTGGGGTCCCTGCAGTCAGAGCGGCCTTGCAAATGCAGGACTGGTCTCGGCTAGGATCGGGCGGGTGGCTTGCAGCCTTTCATTTCCTGAACGTCTCTCGGTCCGGCGGCTGTGATCAGGCATCTGAATTGTGAATGAAATATTAATGGCAATGGCTCAAGTTTGTGCGTTAATAATTTACAATGTGGTGCAGAGGCATCTTTGCTAACCAGGTGGTGGAGGAGGGGGACAGGCTGGGGGAGATCAAGGGATGCGGGCTTGGGAGGAGGGCAGGATGTCACTGAAGAACGGGGTCTGGGTGGGGGTGTGAGGATGGAGATGGGGGTGGTCACGGAGAAGGAAGTGGGGAGTGCTGTTGCTAGGAGATAGCACTGGGTGTGCAGAGGCCTGGTTTGTAGCCAGGGAGATGGATCTGGGGGGCATATATAGGGCCAAGTGAGCTAAAAGGGTGTATTGGTGATGAGAGTGGGGGGAGCAGGCATGGGCTCCTAGAGCAGGGAGCGCCCTTCCTTGGATGCTTGACCTTGCAAGGAGGCTGGATTGGGAGCCAGAGATGCTCAGGCCTTGGCCCCTGCCTCCCCCTTGCACCGAGTCACCCAAGCTGTCCCTGCCACCGTGCCTGCTAATTCCTGCTTGTCTGAAATCCCCGTCCCTTTGCTGAGCAGCATTTTAAACTCCCATCCCTGCCCTCCAGCTTCCTCTTCATTTTCCGATTGATTTATTCAGGCTCTGTCTCTACCACATCCAAACAGCTCGGCTGCCTGCGTGCTGTCTGGTGATGCCTGCCGGATCGGTCACACGGTCCTTCCTTCCTGCCTGTCTTCCCCCTGCCCCATCCCAGAGGGACAAGCGTGGCAATAGGGGGTGATCAGAGACATTATGTGGCAGAGTTATCATTTCACTTTTGCCTCCCCACCACTTGTGCATACACCCTAAAGCAACAGGGACCTTACTGCAGAGGGACCGGGCAGAGGCAAGTCAAAGGAAGCGATTCCCACTGGATCCAGCCCCTAGTGTGTGTGTGTGTGCGTGCGTGCGTGCGTGTGTGTGTGTGCGTGTGTGCGTGTGTGTGTGTGTGTGGTTCCCCAGGCAGATATTTATTGGTATTTGTGTTTCCTCTCTCAAACACTTCCTTTCCCCTCAAATGTGTTTAATATAAGGCTGCCCCACAGCTCTGGTAGGAAGGACCATCGTGAAGATCCTGCCCTGGCCTCAGAGGGACTTGCTGTGTGCTCCAGTCACAGGACAGGGCCGTGGTTTGGGTCCTCACTTTACCCTCTTCCAAGTGACCCCCTGCCCCCTTCATCTGGCCCCTGGTACCTTCAAGGCCAGAGGTGAGACAATGGCTCTGCTACAGTCACCAATGAGATTTGTGTGGATTTCGGAGGGTCCAAGACTTCACCGCTGCCTGTCCTTTCTCTTGCGGTTGATTTGCTGCTTTGACTTTTCCCAGTGCATTTCTTAGTGGAGTGAAGACTTGACCATCTATGAGAATCCTCTGTGAAAGGGCCCACAGTGCCACTGATCTCAGCATCACGATGTATCAGGTATTGCCTGCAGGGCCTTTTTCTGACCATGCTGAACTGGCTGAGTTGTTCTTGGGGTATTGCCATGCATGGTAGCGGCGAGCAGGGCCTGGAGAGCATCTCTCATTCGATGCACACAGCTTGTGGACAATGAGGGATTACTCAATATTGTGTATCATGGCTGGTCTTTTCAAACTCAGGGGTGGTCCAATGCCCTCGCTCCATTAGGATCCTTTGAAACCCCCAGCCTGAGCGTGGCAGAGTGCCAGGTGCTGTATCAGCAGTAGAAAACATGGTGTGTGCCCTGAGCAGTCCACCGCTGCGTATAGCTGGAACAGGACCCCAGTTCCCAACCCCTTCCAGCCTTGGAGAAGTTCAGGTTTGGATCAGCATCCAGGTCCATATTGCAGAGGTCAGACCCTCCCAGATGTTGTGCGGTGTTCCTGTTTGTCTTCATACAGTGGCTATATTCCACCCCAGAGAGAGCCGCATGGCAAAGCAGACCCCTGTCATCTGCAAGAGCCTTTTCTGTGAGACCCGTAAGGCAGGAGTAGTACTGGGGTGGATGCTGCCAAAGACAACCTGTGTATGCCTGAACCTTGCACTTGGAGTTAGGCTCAGTGGGTGTCTATACATGCATGCTCCAGAGTGTGTGGGGGGGCTACTTTAATTAGAGAGGCTCTGAAAGACCCCCTCAGAGCTGTTCTAATTAAAGTGCCTGCAGCATCATGTGTATTCAGCATCCCACACTTTAAAATGGTGGCGGGGCGCTTTAACTAAAGTCCGTTCGATGAGGTTTAGTTAAAGCACCCCTGCTGCCATTTTGAAACTCAGGGACGCTGAATGCACATGATGTAGAGGCTGCTGGAGCACGCTAATTAGCACTTTCTAGCACAGTCCTAGCAGACTTGATTAATCGAGTCTGCTCCGACACGTGCTAATTGGCACGTGTCAGAGCAGAGCTCCGTTGTGTGTCTAAATGCCTGGTGAGCTGTAATGAAATCGGCCTTGTTAGCCATCAACAGACTCTTCTCCAACCCTTTCCTTGACCCATGGGAGTGATCATCCTTGATCGTGAGGGATTGCCCCCAGATGAATAGGACTTCGCCATCACCTGATACCTCCGGAGGTTGCCAAGCTCTTGCGTCTCCCCTTTGGATGGCAGATTCCTGCTGATCTCATATGGAAAAGGTTTGTAGACTTAAACAGCAAATAGTTTTCCTCTGGGCTGTGCTTGAACCATCATCCAGACCTGGAGAGAATGTCAAATAAAGCAAACCATTATTTACATGGGATCCCAGAACCGCCCCCAGGAAGTCTCCAGCCTTCTGTCCACCCCCTGGTCATTGCTATTATAAGGATATATGGACCCTCATTTGGAGCATTGCCTGTAGCTGGGAATAAAGTTGGCACATAGCAGTGCATTGGGACTCCTCAGTGTGTCCATTAAGCTTCGCTGGCACTCGGGATCGCAAGAGGCAGAGAGCTCGGGGAGGTAAATGGGGTCGGGATCGGCTGATACCCTCAGTCCTCTTCCTCTTCAAGGTCTCGGGCTGAAATTCTGGCTCCACGAGGGTCAGTGGGAGTTTAGCCATTGACTTAATGGGGGCCAGGGTTTCCCTCTGGAATGTGATGAGGTGAAATGGGATGAAGAAGACATGGTCAAATTGCAGCCTCTTCTGGGGTGGAGCATGGCCACCTTGGAGGAGTCCACAGCAAGATGGCAGGCACTGGTTACTCCATGCACTTGCAGCTGTGAAGGGTGATTTGTGCAGATGGTGCCTAGATCATAGTCCATTATTGCATTACGTTTGCTCTGAATCGGCCGCTTGGGAAAGCAGCAACAGCCCTCGCTCCCTTGATCCCCGCCAGCCAAGGCAGTGAATGCCAACTGAGGCTGGCCAGGACCCAGCTCCTATCCTCCTGGATTATATCATTGCAGGGTGGCTGACAAGATAGGGGCCTAAGGACAGTCCAGAGAGGAAGCTGGAGTCCTACACGGTCAGATCGAGCATCTCTTTAGGCAGTGTGGGACGGGGGGAGACCTATGTGGAGCAACTGCTTTGCTAGGAATGAACCTCATCTCAGCAAGACCTGGCTTGGGATGAGCAGGGAGCAGCTCAATTGTTTGCTTCTTGGGTCATATTGAAACCCATCACACCAATTTCAGAAGCTCTGTTGTGGGGCATGGATGTGAGACTGGAGCACGGGTGGCAGCTGATGCGGTTTCTGGGCCTGTGTTAGAAGTAGCTCATAGGAAGAGTACCGGAGGTTGCCTCTGAGGCAGTGGCCAGTGAAAGAGCCCCGTGTGCACCTTGAACACGGGCAACAGACTGTGGAGAGCCTGGAGGATTGCACCTGGGACCCTACGACCTGCAGAAGCAGCTCTGCTAGGAGTACGGGCAAGCTGCTGTAGTTGGTGTCGAGCCAAACGCAGGATGGAGATCTGAGCTGAGGGTCACTCGACAGCCCCTGGAGCTGAGGGGAACTGTTGTTTCATAGTTAGTAGGGTCAGACGGGACCTGAGCAGATCATCAAGTCCAACCCCCTGCCATGGGCAGCAATGAATGCTGTATTGGTGCATTGGATCAGACCTTGGTAACACATAGAAAACCCACCTAAACATGCTGTATTACTGGCTCAGCCTCCAGTCTTCCCCTGGTGATAGCAAAGAAAGGAGAGAGGAGGTCAAAGCAAATTCAGAGCCTGAGGCCCTGATGTCCTGAGCAAAGGCTGGGAAAAGCTTGGGGCACATGGCCGAGGGGTGCATCAAGCCACTTCGGCAGTTCTGGGGGTGGCAGAGGCCAGGAATAGCAGTGATGGGGAGAGTGCCCCCTTGGTCCTCGGCTGGCAGCATGAGGATCAAAGGACGGGACTGTTGAAATGGGAGGAGAGCTGAGCAGACATCCAAGCACATGGAGGAGATGAAGGGATAAGGGGTGGAGGTGAAGCCTGCAGGGCAGATGGGCAAGATAAAGTTAGACACAGCCTCCAGGCCTTGACACGTGCTTCTGCACATGGCATTGGGTTCAGACTGATTCCCAGACAGGAGGTTGCAGAAGTTGCTGGGTGCTACCGAGGAGCGCCTGAGGTTGGTGACAGCTGGCTCCAGGGACTAGCTCTGCTTGCATGCTTGCTGCAGTGGATCCTTTGAGATCCCGTCCTCCCCACATTTAAACTCTAAGGTGACAGCAGCGTGTGCTCTTTGCGGGCTGAGGATCTGCAGGAAATGACTGTGTTCAGAGCAGCCTCTGGCTGTTCAGCTCTGTGCGGCCGCTCCCGAGACAGGCACCCTGTTTGACTGCATGGCCAGGCAAGCCCCTGGTGAATGGGTTCAAGGTGTACTTTGTTTTGTTTCACTTGGCTTCAAGCAGTTACTTATCTAATTCTTAGGAACCGGGACTGTTATGAAAGAAGCTCACATGCTGGGGGAGTGTGCGTGACACATATGGGCATCTTTCCAGGCGTGCGTCCTCCTATGTAGAGGTGTATTTTATATGTATAACAGACTTGGCTTGCCGGGGCTTGTCTGCATAGTGGAATACGTGGGTAGCGGTGTTTGTAATGTATATTGTGTAGCTGCACCTCTATTCTGTGTGCATATGTGTGTGGTGCTGCATCTGTATTATTTGTGTGTGCATGGATGAGAGACGTCCTGTGGTTCGTGTTTGCACATGTGCACATGTGTTCAGGTGGCAGCTGTATTTGCTTGTGATTTTCTAGGTGCATGAGTGGGGCTGCGTGCTGCTGTAGCTACACGCACATGGTGGGTTGGGATGTGGTATTGGGTGTGTGCATTTAAAACACAAGCCCGTTTGTCCTCCTTAGACTGTCTCAGGATTACCGTGATCCTGGACTCTGCACCATACAGCGCTTCTGCTGTCTGGGCCCCCCCGGCCTCCTCCTTGGGAAGCCTAATGCAAGTGTGGGGAGAGAGGCAGCAATGTGAAAGTTAGTTAAATTCTGGCTTTTCCATCGTGGTGCTACAGCAACCTTTGCTGAACCTGCCGCTCCTGCAAAAATGAGAACGATTTCTCACCTGAAGAGTGGGAGCTCAGAGTGTGTCACTTGGTTCGAGGCTGATGCTTAAATGCCTTGCGGTACCTTTCCAGCATCCGTAGGCCCAGGAAACAGAGTCGGAGCGGGTGAAGGGGCCCTGCTGAGTACAGCAGGAGTGTTTGGGCAGAACAACTGGGGAGCAATATATGCAAGGTTGTGGAGCCTCTTATCCTCACCGGGCCTGTCTTTGCTCTCATGATTGGCTCTGTTGCCTGACGGTCTTGCTAGATTTCCACCTTGCCACAGCTGGTGGCTTGGTTAGTGGCTGGAGACAGAGAGATGAAAAGCATGCAAGTCTTTAACCAGGGCAGCCTGAAAGGATGCCCACGAACAATGACCCAGGGAAGGCAGTGCCAGCGACACGCTGCGCTACATAGCGATGCTGCTGCACGAGCTGCTCCAATCAGGGTTGCAGCAATGGCTGGTTCGTTGTGGGATAGCAGAGGTCATGTCTTCACAGGCTCCTGTCCTTCTAGACAGACTTGGACCCAGCGGTATGCCCCATGCCTCGATTTGTTTTCAGATATTATGGGTCCCAGAGACTAATCAAAGGCTGAAGAGCCACAATCAGCAGGTAGAAGTCCGGAGAGGGATTTTGTTCAAGGTCCATCATGCTGCTGCGGTGGCCTAAACAGACCACAGGAGCTGAGTTTGAACCCCATAGGTTGCAGGCTAAGGGTGAAGCCAGGGTGTGTGGGGATACTGATTCCCCAGGGCACCCTGTACAGTACAGGCCACCTCTAGGCAGGATTGTGCTGGCTCCAGGATCAGCCCTTCATCTTCAGGGCACTGAACTGGCGCCGAGCACAGCAGAGAGGTCAGTGCTTAGAAACTAAGGCTTGCAGAAGTCAGAGATTGCACCCGCAGTATTGCCTTGCTCTTCATCAAGTACAGTCTGTGGGTGCCTTGTCCAGCCTAGCCAAAGGTGACTGGCGGGAAGGAGACTGTTCCCCGTTGTGATAGACCTCGCTGTCCCTGTGGGTCAAAGGAAATGACTGATATTCTTCTTTTGGGCAGCTCCCTGCTTTCCTGCTGCTTCTCATTGAGCTCTGGGTAGGTGGACTCCTCTCACTCCTGCTCCAACCGGGGGGCGGGGAGCCTGGACTAACTTCTCAGTAGCTGGGGTCAGCACGGAGCAGGCGAAATGTTAGAGAGCAACCAATTTATTCATTTAGCATTCAGAGCAGCGTCCTCTGGGGTCTTGCGCTGTATATGCCCAGTGCATAACAACAGCACCGGGCAGCTGGGGCTGGAGAGAGAGGGCCGTACCTTTAACCCAGGCGTGCACGGTGCGATGCACAGATATGTCCAATTTGCTTTATGCGGCAGACCGCTGAAAACGGGTCTGAGAGGCTAAGAGAGCCAAGGTATTTGGCGGTGAGCGCCGGGGAAGGATCTGTGTGCGCGTGCGTGGGCAGAGGGCAGAAAGTCGTCCTGTTTTGAGCAGTACACATATGAGGAAGGCTATGAAGATTTTCCACTCAATGGTGTCTTGCTGTTTCCAATCAGTAGCTAGGCTTGAAGAGCAGCTGGGCAGTGACCCGGGTCTCCTGAATCCTTGGCTGGTCTGCTAAAATAGGACCGTCCTTCCTCTCTAATCCAAAATCCCCAGGCAGACCAGGCTTAGCATCGTACCATCCGTGCAGAGAACTTTCTCCCTGAAAAACAGCAGAAGTTATTTTTTCCCCAGCAGTTGCCACTGTGTGTAAAGTATGTGACAAGCTCTTTAGCTTAATACCCAAAAGGATGCAGCCACACCCCCCTAGTGGCGCTAACAACATAATGTAAAAAGAAATTAATCCATCTGCTAAACCTCAACATGTCATCAGATAATTATCAGCGCCATATAATCTCCTCCAAGGAAGATCTTATTATATTAAAAAGAAATTGGCCTGCACTTTAGCTGCAAGAATAACAATGTGCTCTTTAAACAAGATTTCACGTCTCGGTCTTAAAGCATCCGCTGATTTGCCATAAGCAGCTTTTTTGGCTGGGAAGATTCAATTTTTCTTCTTTAACACTATGATTTGTTTGTTTTTCTGCGAGTTTGTGCCTGGGTATTCAGCGGTATTGTCTTGAGCTGTTTAAGAGTCTTTTAAAATTCAGGCAGCTCTACTTAGCACAGTTATCGGAGTTCACAGATTAACCGTAGGGATGAGCAAACCTGCTCTGAGTTTAGTAGCAGCTAATTTAATTTCGCCCTGGTCTCGGCTGTTACCGTGTATCTGAACAAAAGTCGCAATGCTCCAGAAGGGGTTTATTTGCTAATTCAGCCTGCTTGGAGGTCACTGCCCTAACTTTAGGGTCTGAGTCGGTGAGGTTTTCATGACGTGGTGGAAAGGCAGCCTTGCATACAGGATAGACCACTGCACCTGTTGCAGAGGAGACCTAGATTTGTTCCCCATCTCTGCTTAATGATGTTGGGCAGGTCACTCCCTCTTCTGTGCCTCAGTTTCCCTGCCTGGGAAAATGAGACCGAGGATTCAGCCCTCCTTTGTAAAGGGCTTCGAGCTCCACGGATGCAAAGCAGGAGGTGGTATTATTGAAATCTCGTTTCGATTGCCTGTAAGCAATGCCTCTCTTGAGCACGGGTTCCCAAACCTGGACCACCACTGGTCCGTAAGGTACTGGGGAAGTGTCCACAGGTCTCACTGGGCTGCAGGCACCCTTCATCGTGCTCTCACAAGTTTGATGCTCTGGGGGCATTATGATCTGTGGGAAATCCCTTGGTCCAGAGCGCTTGGAAAGGCCTCTGCTGTAGAGCACGTTAGGGTAGCGTGCTGCAGAAACCTGCTCCATCTGATTCCAGTCTCAGTTCAGCCCAGCGAAAGTAAGGCTCTACAAGAAAA
Source organism: Gavialis gangeticus (assembly GCF_001723915.1). Lineage (NCBI taxonomy): Eukaryota > Metazoa > Chordata > Crocodylia > Gavialidae > Gavialis > Gavialis gangeticus. The sequence goes on along the minus strand of NW_017729008.1, from coordinate 39,766,042 downwards.
CAAGTCACCATTTTCCACATCCAGTCAGTACTATCACATCAACCCCAGTCAGGGAAGAAAGCTCCCCCACTCTTCTTATTTAAACAGTGTTTCTGTACCTCCCTAAATTCATGCCCCGGTCATGTGGAAGCAGCCAGCAGGACCCTGGTGCCTAAAGACTCCGGCTGTAATCAGGGCCACATCCTGCTCGGTTCCTGTACCAACCTAGTGAAAGCAATACCTCCAGTGGAGCCATTCGAGATGGGAAACTGAGGCAGAGATGCGCAGGGTGGCGGCGGGCATCACACCAGATCCAGAAACTGAACCAAGATCACCAGGGCGTGAAATGCCAGCCTGGCCTTCCGCCAGTCGCTAGGACAAAGCCATACCTTTTCTCTGGCACCTCTCATTGAAGGCAAGCAAAAAGCCCCACAGCCCTCATTTCTTTCAGTTCATGAACAATGTTTAATTTAATTTAATTTAATTGATTCACAACCCCCTTTCCTTCTCAGAAGCTGAGGTGTTCAAGACGAGATTAGACAGGCACCTAGCTGGGGTTATTTAACTCCAGCGCTCTTTCCTGCCTGGAGCAGGGGGTCGGACGCGATGATCGACAAGGTCCGACCCTAGAAATCTATGAAATCTGTGAAGTTGGGGAAACATTAGTCCCATTTAGCAGAAGGATGGATAGAGTCACAGGGACCCTAAGGCTCAGAAAACACAGTCATGCCGGAGAAGAGCCCAGGAGTCCTCCCTGCCGGTGCCATCCTCCAACACCACTGCCAGGTCTCAGCCGATCCCTTCGCAGCTCCGGCAGAAATCCCCTCCCCTCATCAACCCAGAAGCAGCGCTGAGCAATCAGCCAAGTGCATTATGTTTTGCTTGATTTAGTGTTTGTTTTTTCCTGAAGCATAAGCCCGAGGCGACTGCCAGAAGCAAGATACCAGTCTGGAAGGATACTTGGTCCGATGTGGCATCACGAGCCTCGCGTTCCTCTGCCAGCAGTGCTTATGCTGATCACAGTTAATGGACCAGTAGCTGCTCTTTGCATGGAGAGGCACTAGAAATAATCTCAATTAAAAGGGAGCATTGAGCAGAAGCTCCTGACCGGGAATGTGAAGTGACAGGCCAAGCGTGGGCCAAGGAGCCCTACACAGGTTGCGTTAAGTGATGCTAATACGGTAATTGCAGTTTGGATTCCTTCGAGGCAGCTCTCCTCAATGATTCATGCACAGAGCAATTCCACGCTAGCCCCAGGCTGCCACCATTGCTGGTGGTGTCTCGCCTTGCAATGCTTTGTCCTAAGTTCTCCATTTTTTGCACCTTCCAGAAAGACACCACAGCAAGGAACTGGGATGTTTCTATTGCATTTTATTCCATGGAGGCTCTTGAACAGTATGTGTCAGTCCAGTGTCTGAGCACTTTCTCGTAATGCATTAAGAAGTGTTTGCAAGGTTGGCATTGGGTCTAGACCCCTGCTTAGGGCAGGACCATCCCTTTCTAAACCCCTTCAACCAAGTGTTTGTCTAACCTGCTCTTACCCATTTCCAGCATCTGAGATTCCCCCGCCGCTCAAAGAAATCCAGTTCCCAATCATTCCCAGATAGCCCGACCTCCAATGAAGGAGATCCCACTGTTTATTCCTTAGCTGATGCTTGGGACACTTTCGTGGTTAAGATCTGTCACGTGCTTGTTCTCTCGTCCCGTCTCTGCGGGGAGACGTCCCACCACAGAGCACCTTCTTTCCTAGGAAAGGAGTTGTTTCAAGCATACATGTCGTGTGCTGGTGTTTGAGAAGGCAGGGCTAGAGGACTCCGCCTGACATTTGCAGAGGGCGGTGGTGGCATATGATGGCCCTGAGCTCCTGCAGGAGTTTGTCACCTTCTCTGGAGTTGGAGGATCCACAAAGAAGGAACATAAGTAGGGTGACTCCTTAGCAGGGCTTTTCAGTACCAGCTCAACAAGGGCCATCTGGGCTGGCTATGAGCGGTGAGATTAGCGGCTGGAGGGGATTGACTTGGATGCTTCTAAACAGCTCTGCCAAGTCCTGTGGCCACGGGTGATTTTAGGAATTGGTGAGCAGCCAGGGGTGGAGGCAGATCAGTGCACCATCTCTGCACCGAGCCATGCAAGGCACTATACGCTGTGTCCCAGGCAGGCTGCACTGCTCTGTTGCCAGGCCTGGCCTTGTTGCATGGTACCTGGGGTTTGTACTAGAGGCTGCCCATAAGGCCTTCATGCCAAGGAAGGAGAGGGATTGTTTGGAGGTAATAACTAGGATGGGCAGCAGCTAAGGGGCAATATGTGCTGAAAAATGCTTTGCCCTGCCTGAGTGCCAAGTACTCCTTGGTGGATGCCAATCAGTGCCACTTCTCCAGCCTTTCGAGCTCTGCACAGGCATCCCTAAGCCCTCCAGCTCTCCTGAGAGGCAGGGGGAACCTGTCCTTAGACACTGCCAGGGGAAGGTATCTTAACCCAGGGGGGCCAAGCATACCACAAACCAGATCTACACCCTCCCCAAGTGCCACTCCCTTTCCTTTCCACTGCTTGATCTGCTGCTCTGCTTTCAGCTCCCTTCCCTGTGCTCCCTGTCCATTGTTGCTCTCCTTTCTGTTTCCTGCCCTATGTTCCCCTGCCTGGTTTGCAGCTCTGCTTTCTGCTCCCTGCTCTATCTGCCACTGTATACCTGTCTCCTCCCTGGTCTGCCACATGTTACATGCAGAGGCTGCCTCATGTCTCAGGTTGGCCACTGCCGACCTAAACAGTGACTCTCACTTGCCCTGTTTCCAGCTGGTTATAGGCATCCAGAGCGCGCAGACACGGCAGGACCGTAGGTGGGATGTGGTCTGGGAGGTCGGGCGCAGCATTAGGAAACCCATACTTTCTGGCTGTGGGGGTGGCTGGGGATTCAGTTCTGCTTTGCAAGGAAGCCGAGGTCTCTAGATCCATGCTAAGTATTGTGGGCTATTGATTTTTCTGATCTCTCTGGACAGTACAAAAGGTTCTTTTACTCTGAAACAGCAGATCACAGGAAGCTGAAGCCCTCGAGCTATTCAGAGGATGGGGCCATGTTGGCTCCCCACCCTGCTCCCTGCAGTATGCCTCAGCTTGCTCTGGGTGGGCTCTTGAAGGACGAGAGGGAAAATTGGCTCCTTGCGCCATAGAACCTGGCAGCATCTCTATTCCCATTGCTGTAGTGAGCCAGCTAAAGTGTGTGCTGCAGTTGGCATGAACAGCGTTTGTGCTGTCTGGTTGGGGTCCTCGTTTCCCAGGGCAGGGGCATCAGTCTCCAGGTATGTAGGAGGTCTGTGGTCCTGGGGAGATGTTAGGCTGTACTGCCCTTTCAGTTCAACTTTCCCATAATAGCAACTTGGTACTTACCCCCTTACCCTGGCCCCTAGCCCTTCCCTGTACCGCACAGCAATGTTTGGCCAGATGGCAAAGCTCTTGGGGACAAAAGCTGATCAGTTGTGGGGAGCTCAGTAAGCAGTGCAAGGCACCCTAAATGAATGGGCCCTGTGGTGCTCAGGCACCTGTCTGGGTTTAGCCCCAGCGAATGCCAGGGTGAACACTTTGCAAAACACGAAACCAGAGCTCCCAGCTTTGCGCCAGGTGGAAGTTTCTGCCTGCCCACTCTCTGGAGGGGGGGAAGGGACCCTCACTTAGTCAGGGGCTAAGCCTAGCTGGGAGATTGTGTTGGGGAAGGGGGATCTGTATAATAATTCAGTTGAGCAAGAGGACTGTTGCATTCCCTGGAAAAGCCTGACGTTCTTTCTGACAGGGAGAGCAAGAGGGCTGAATTGATTTGTGAAGGCAAAGAGTGCTGCAGTTCAGGCTGTCAGGAGCCTGCATCCACAGTGCGCGGCAAGGAGCCTAATCCCTTTTGCACAGGTGAATTCCCTTCTGCATAGCTGAAAAGCTGACTTTGACTCGCTCGGGGGAACTCATGGGGCAGGATCCCCTGGGAAGCCAGACTGTGGGGCAGAGGAGTCCATGAGAGCTGGTTGCATTTTAAAAATAAACCTTACTGAGGGTGCAGAAACAGATCATCCCGATGCACAGGAAGACTAGCAAGTATGGCAGGAGATCAGCTTGGCTTAGCAGGGATCTCTTCAGTAAACTAAATCACAAAAAGGAAGCATATAAGAAGTGGAAACTTGGGCAAACAATTAGGGAGGACTATGAGAGTATTGCTCAGGCATGCAGGGATGAAGTCAGGAAGACCAGAGCGCAATTGGAGTTGCAGCTAGCAAGGGACATAAAGGGTAACAAGAAGGGTTTCTACAAGTTTGTCAGCAACAAGAAGAAGGTCATGGAAAGTGTGGGTTCCTTACTGAATGGGGGATGCAACCTAGTGACAGAGGATGTAGAAAAGGCTGAAGTGCTCAATGCCTTTTTCACCTTAATCTTCACAGGCAAGATCAGCTTCCAGACTACTGCACCAGGCAGTGCAGTTTGGGGAGGAGGAGAGCAGACAACAATGGTGAAGGAACAGGTTAGGGACTATTTAGAACAGCTGGACATGGACAAGTCCATGGGGCTGGACGGGATGCATAGTTTCATAGTTTCTAGGGTCGGAAGGGACCTGAGCAGATCATCTAGTCTGACCCCTTGCCATGGCAGGAAGAGCACTGGGGTCAAATGACCCCAATAAGGTGGTCATCCAACCTCCCCTTAAAAACCCCCAGGGTGGGAGCCTGCACCACCTCACATGGAAGCTGGTTCCAGACCCTAGCCTCCCTGACTGTGAAGTAGCGCCTCCTGATGTCCAACTTAAACCTTCCCTCCGCCAGCTTGCGACCATTGTTCCTGGTCACTCCTTGCGGCGCTCGGGGGAACAGGGACTCCCCCAGCGCCTGCTGATCCCCCCTAACCAGTTTATAACAGGCCACAAGATCCCCCCTCAGCCTTCTCTTTTGAAGGCTGAACAGGTTCAGGTCCCGCAACCTTTCCTCATAGGACCTACCCTGCT
>NW_017729008.1:39729370-39760336 GCF_001723915.1 Gavialis gangeticus | reverse complement strand
GAACAGCTTGCCCAGGATCGAGGTAAGGCTGACTGGCCTGTAGTTCCCCGGGTCCTCTTTCCTCCCCTTTTTGAAGATGGGAACCACGTTGGCCCTCTTCCAATCCTCCGGCACCTCTCCAGAGCACCATGAGTGTTCATAAAGCCGTGCCAGGGGACTTGCAATGACCCCAGCCAGTTCCTTCAGGACTCTAGGGTGAAGATCATCTGGGCCGGCTGACTTAAAGACGTCCAGCCCCCTGAGGGTGCTGAGGGATTTGACTGATGGGATTACAGAGCCACTGGCCATCATCTCTGAAAACTCATGACTATCCGGAGTGGTCCCAGATGATTGGAAAAGGCCAAACATAGTGCCCATATTTAAGAAAAGGGAAGAAGGAGGATCCAGGGAACTACAGACTGGTCAGCCTCATCTAAGTCCCTGGAAAAATCATGGAGCAGGTCCTCGGGGAATCCATTTCTAAGCACCTGGAGGAGAAGAAGGTGATTAGGAGCAGTCAGCAGGGATTCACCAAGGGCAAGTCATGCCTGACCAACCTGATTGCTTTCTATGACAAGGTGACTGGCTCTGTGGATGCGGGGAGCTCAGTGAATGTGATGTACCTTGACTTGAGCAAGGCTTTTGATGTGATCTCCCACAATATTCTTGCAGGCAAGCTAAGGAAGTATGGGCTGCATGAACGGATTGTAAGGTGGATAGAAAACTGGCTGGAGCATTAGGCTCAGAGGGTGGTAATCAGTGGCTCGATGTCTAGTTGGCAGCCAATATCAAGTGGAGAGCCCCAGGGGTCAGTCTTGGGGTTGGTTTTGTTCAACATCTTCATCAGCGACCTGGAAAATGGCAGAGTGCACTCTCAGCAAGTTTGCAGATGACACGAAGCTGGGGGGGAGTAGTCAATAGACTGGAGGACAGGGCTAGGATTCAGAGTGACCTAGACAAATTGGAGGATTGGGCCAAAAGGCATCTCATGAGGCTCAACAAGGACAAGTGCAAAGTCCTGCACTTGGGATGGAGTAATTCCATGCACCGGTGCAGGCTGGGGGTGACTGGCTGGGCAGCAGCTCTGCAGAAAAGGACCCAGGGGTGACAGTGGACAATAAACTGAACAGGAGCCAGCAGTGTGCCCTTGTTGCCAAGAAGGCCTGTGGCATCCTGGGCTGCATTCATAGGAGCATTGCTAGCAGATCAAGGGAAGTGATTATTTCACTCCATTCAGCACCAGTGAGGCCACATCTGGAGTATTTTTGGGCCTCCCACTACAGAAAGGATGGGGAGAAACTGGAGAGAGTCCAGCAGAGAGCAACGAAAATAGTTGAGGGCACATGACTTGTGAGGACAGGCTGAGGGAACTGGGCTTATTTAGTCTAGAGAAGGGAGGACTGAGAAGGGATTTGATAGCAGCCTTCAACTTCAGGCAACCCCCACTTAGCGCTCTTAATTGATTCCTGATAACTAAGCATTAAGCGAAAGGAGCGTTAAGCAAAACTGGAAGTATCTGACATCTCCAGATGGCGACCGCAAGTGTTTTTGATGACAGTGACTGTGAGCGTTATGGTGACACTTGCCGAGCGCTACGTGAAATCAGGTATCAATTTAAAATGTGCATTATACCAAAATAGCGTGAAGTGAAACAGCGTTAAGTGGGGGTACCTGCAGGGGGGCTGCAAAGAGGATGGAGCTGGACTGTTCTCAGTGGGGGCAGACGACAGGACAAGCAGCAACGGGCTCACATTGCAGCAAGGGAAGTTTAGGTTGGATATTAGGAAAAACTTTCTCATGAGGATGGTATGCTCGTCCTTTAACTCTTCAATTACCAGGGCAACCCCTGTCCTGGCTGTGTCACTGGGCTGTATTATATATACTGCATGTGATGGTCCACAGCTAACTTAATTCCTTGAGATCACTGGATTTCTACTAAGCGTGGCGATGGTGGGAGGTGCATGAGTGGGTAGGGGGAGACTCCACCCATTGTCCGTCCCTGGAGACATTTTGTCTATGGTGGACAGGCAAGCAGTGAAATGAGGTGTGCTTGTGCTACATTTTGGGGGGTGTACCATAGACGCCTTTCCCTTGCTTTCTGGCCAGTGTGGAAAGGCATGGCTGTGCTTCCAAGAATCTGCTTTGAGGTCTGAATGACTCATTTAAATTTAAGGAAAACTGCCAAAAAGAATAAACATTAAATCTCCAGGATAAAGGGCACGGTGTGTATATCTCATCTCTCAGAGGCTGCAGCAGCTTGGAGAACCAAATGGCTGCTTTGGGGATATTCAAAGCGCTCTTAGGCGCACGGGGTGTGTTCCTAAATCAGTTAGGCTACTGAAGAACCCTCCTACCAATTCTGCAGGCACACATCTTAAAAATATAAAAGTTGGAGACGCAAAAAACAAGTGCTGCATTTTCAAGATGAGCTAGTTGAAAATTTCCAGGAGGAAGTGAATGCCTCCATGGGAATGTATCTACGTTAAATGCAACTGAACTGCAAAAAACAGAATTCAGATGAACTGTTTCAGTGATGGTGAAATGCTGTTTCAGCATTTTCAGGCATTTTTATGTGACTTTTTTGGTTGCAAAATGCCCTCTGTGCTCTTTCCATCCTATCTTTTTAACAAATCGGAATTGCAATGGAAAGTTTCGGCGTGATCAAAATGAAACGGTTTGATTGACCCCCACATCGTATTTCTTCTAAAAATGTCATTTCATTGGAAACGCTAGAAGTTGACCCTTTGCTCCGACTTGGAATGTAAATCAGAGTAAATCTCTAAATTGAGGCATTTCCTGTGAAAGCAAAGATTGTTACGCAGACAGCTCCACTTGTAAGCTGCCCATCCCAAACGCCCCTCCTTTCTCCCCTTGAGTTGACCAACTCCTTTACACTTACGGTAATGATTCAATTCACAGCCCCTTTGTGCAGATGTCAGGGTGTGTGTGTTTTTGTGCCCTCTCACACAGCCATGAAGGGAAGCATGATCTGGCTCGTTGTGTCATTAAATGTTTCCAGAAGAACAATCAGAGATCTGAGCACTAGTTTTCATAAAAAGCATAAAGGGCTCCCAGAGACTATCAAGATTTTTCAGCTTTTCTTTTCCTTCCTATGGAGCTTTTCAAGTGGTAAACCAGGCTGCATATCATTTCCAAGCCGGAGGAGGAAGCGCGGCTCTTTAAAGAAGGGCAGTGCCATGCTTTGCCGTAATTAAAGCAAGGAGCACAATGTTGTGTTCACGTACGGTCATTATAATGTCTTTATAAACGTGCAGCCGCCAGCCGTCAGATTTGAGCCTAATCTCCCTGGGCAAATGAGGTCAGCTCACCTCGCCAAATGTTCTCGAGCAGGGAGCGAATCTGTGCTGCCTTTGTTATTGCTCCAGCTTTTTTTAATCTTTGGATAGCTGAGGTTGCACTCTTCCCCAGCACGTGCTGGTGTGAACTGGGAGCAGCTCAGTGGAGCCACTGCAGATGCTGAGGGGGAGTCAGCCCCACGGTTTCTGAAAGGAAGCAGGTCTCTGCAAAGAGAGTTATTAGCTCTGGGTCTTGCTTCCACCGGAGTCAAAGGGAAACACCATTGGTTTTTCAAGAGGGTAGGCACCAATATCCTTTGCAACGGATTGCGGGGAAAGGAAATCTGGTTCTGTGTAGTGGTAATGATGGCAGGTGTCATTTCAGCTCAGGTTGACCTGCCCGAGCCGGCTTGGCCTACTTAGCTCAGGTACTGCATTGTGGCAGTAGCATTGCTGCGCTTGGTGGGGGCTACTCCTCCGTACGTGTGTTTTATGTGCGGTAGCAGGCCCAGGACTACCAGTGTTTGAGCCGGTTGGTTTAAAGCTAGCTCCGGTATTTGGCATGGGCTGCAGCTGCACCTGTGCAGCAGGACTGCCGTCTGCAGAGCTGCGACAAGGGTGGATTGAAACATTGCCCAGGTGTGGTGAGAGTTGGAGCTGGGGTTTCAGGTTTGGTCACCAAGGAGGCTAAATGAACCAGGGGAAAAGCCAACCCTTCGAAGAACAACAGGAGCCAAGCGTTACCCATTCGGTTGGGTCTGACCAACCTCCCCGCTCCTCCACCCCTGAAGCTAGCCCGGAGTCCCTTTTAAGAAATATTCCTCTCCAGACGCGAGGGGTTGAGGGCCTGCTCCAAAGTGCCTGAAGTCAGCAAGAGGCTTTCCATTACCTTCAGTGGGCTTTTGATCAGGTTCCCGAGAGCTTCTCCTGTAGCTCTCATTAATTATTCAGCTTTATTAACTTCTAATTAACATGGCCATAGATCACGGTGTATGCCTATTTATCGATGTAGTGCTGCTGGCAGCCTTGTAGTGACTCTCTCTGCCCCCTGCATTGTTTGCTGGCAGGGTTTTCCTGGGCAAAGTGCAAGCTTGAAAGGGACATGACAATCTGCTTAACAGAGGCCAAGCTGCAGGCGCCTGGCCCTGCCATCCCTTCTGCAATTATGCTGTAGTTAGGGCCAGGGTCATGGGAGCCGGAGCATCGGGCGTGAAAACGGGGATAGTTTCCTATGTTTTCAGTGGAGCAGAGGCTGGAAGGTGGTTGGTGATTGAAAGGGTCAGTGATGGCTGCATTAAATGCTGCAGCTACTGCTAACCCCGTCTCAGCTGCTGTATCCGGATCTGGCCCACATCCACATCCAGCCTGGAGGGCAAGGTGTGTTTGACACCTGTAACTTAGATGGTCTGTAAAATGATCCTCATTTGATAGAGTAAGGAAACTTTGGCTCGGAGGCAAAGTGGCTTGCCTAAGGCCATACAAGAAGTCAGGGGATAGACCCAGCAGTCCCATTTGTAGCTATGCACAGGTTTCTTGAGGAGCCTGGCAGTGGTGAGGGGGCTATGCAAGCCTACATCAGTGAGGCAAGGTGAAGCCCCTGGTCCAGCTGGGCATGTTTAAAATGAGATCAGTGCCCAAACTTTTGCAGAGCTCAGCATAGTTCAGGACATTGCAGATCCGAACTGGGATCTGAACACTGAACCCGTCTTTGTGCCCAGCCTGCAAGCAGAGGAATGTGAAGCCCAGCGCTTTGGGGAAGGAAGTGCCTGTCTCACGCTGTCCCCATTAGTCTTATAATGTTTGTCTGGTAAGCCTGCCTGAGACTGATAAATCCGACCGGTATAGGAGCTGGGTCATACAGACATATAGGTTTCCTTATTTCTGCCCAAGGAGGAATGGGGTTTGGATTCAAAAGCTTCTTGCCAGGCTCTGGAGAGAGGTAGGGATGAAATCCCTTGCAGATGTTTCCTACATGCTCTGCATCCCTGGTGCTCTTAGGACCCTTAGTGTCTCAAGTTGGCTGCTGTTCCCCCTCTGCTTTGCCTTCCCACCTGCTTGGCACAGCTGTTTCTTATAGGGGTGTCACCCGGGGTAGCTCTCTGGGGCTCCCAGTGCTCAGCATTTCTCCTGTCACCCTTATCTTCATCAGGAAGGGGTCATTGTTGCAATGGATGAATCACCCCCATCCATCCCCAGCAGCTGCTGCTCTGAAGTCAGGCTGTCTGTCAGCTCTACCTGTCCTCTCTTCCTTCCCTCTATCACCAGAGTGCCTGAAACGGTGCATTTCAAGAGGCAAAGAGTGAGCTTGTCCCCCTTTTCACTGCACACCCGTTCCTCCAGAGCTGCTTTGATTTAAAACAGCACATTTGGCAGGCGATCAGTCCATAAAATATTCTAATCACTGATGGGGTTTTAAATTAAACATGTAATGAGGGCATCTCTCTTTTCTTTTTTCTTTTTTTTGTCTCGGTTGCGGCTGGGCTTGCTAGTAGTCGGGTGGCCCAGGGAAACAAGGTGTGTAAAGACTGGATTCCTATTTCACGGCCAGATCTAGTGTCCTTTGCTCCCCGCACGTGCTTTGCAGAGTGTGAACGTGCTGCCAACTCCGGCAAGAGACTTCCCTGGTAGGTGTTGAGCTGGCAGTGAGTTCCCGGGGGAGCTCATCTGTTTGTGTTTGCAAGGATAGACATGGCAGGGTTGTTTGGACAGATCCTGAGATGCGCTAATTAGAAGGTAAAGATCCACTTTCCAGCACGAGACGTGAATGCATTAGAGCAGGGAGCGCTTTCTAATACGCTGCCTTTTGCAAACCTCACGCCACATTTAAACCCATGGTGCTGCTTTCATCCGTGCCACTAAAGTCATTCCAGGGACAGACACCAATGGGGGATAATAAGTAATTTAGCTGGAATTATTGGCGAGAGAGGGAGACCGCACAAGACTAAAATTTACGGAGCAGACTGTAATTGTTCGGAGATTGGGGCCTGATGCCTGTTTATCTATTCTGTTCATCTCTCTACTGCATTTGTCCTTCTGCTCTATCAGCTGCCCGTTAGCCCATTATTTAGCTACTGTTTCTGCCTATTCGCCAGCTACTTTGTCGAGTCATTGTTTTTGCATAAGTTGGATGCAGTCAAGGAGATAGATGCTGGCCAGGACCAGATTTTGATTGAATATGTTCTAGTGACATATGGAGTCACTTTGCTGATGGGAATGGAGCTCTTCTGAATACCTGCTACCAGGCCGGTCAGCAGAATTTGGCCCAGCATGTAGCTGATCTGTCACCAGCAGATCCAGTAGAGATCAGCTGCCTGGTCTGCAGGATGGTTGTGCTGCAGCGGTTCGGCATCTGGCTGGAAATCAGAGCCAGGTTTCGGTCCCAGTTGTGCCAGCGATGTAGTGGGTAACCTTGGGCGGCCACTTCCCCTCGCCTTTCCAAAGCTATCAGCCTCCCATGTTAGCTAGGTGCCACGAGGTTTACAGGTGACTGTATAAGCACAAATTGGTGGTAGTGCTATAGCTTCCCATTATCAGCATCCCATGTTAGCTAGGTGCCACGAGGTTTACAGGTGACTGTATAAGCACAAATTGGTGGTAGTGCTATAGCTTCCCATTATCCATCTAATGGCCCTACCCATCTATCATCCATCTGCTGCGCCCCAGACCTATTATCTATCATCTATTGTATCTATCTATCTATTGTGAGTGCATATTTATCACCCCTCTACTGTACATATCCATCATCCACCTGTTGCATTCACTTACTCTCTTATCTATCCATCTACTGTGTCTCTCCATTTCCTGCATTTACCTCTGATTTTGCTAACTTTCTACCTGGCAACTAGCAGTTCTTCTCATCTGCACTTGGTTGCTCATTTAGATGCCATTTACCTATTCACTGTTGGTTTTGCATATTAAAATCTCTGTCCATCTTCACTTAGCTAATGGATGTATTTATTGGATCTCATTTTATAATAGGACATTAATTAAAGTAGAGCTATAATGGGCTCCATTTAGTATTACATGCTGCATGTTGCATTCACAAGAGGCCGTACTCCTAATGTTTTATTCCTATGAAAAAACTAAAGGAATCAGGCATCTTTTCACCCTGGTCTTAAAGCCCAACCATCTTGCTAACAGAACGCAAGGTTTGGCTAATGAGTCAAGTGCATCTCCAGATCTGTTACGGAAAACTCCCTCAAGTCAATCTGGCAGGAGCATGCATGCTATGTGCAAAGAATAATGAAACGAAATTAAGGAGATGTATTGATGTGTCTTTGTAAACTAAAGAAAACACAGGCCCCAGAGGCCTCTGGGAAGCTTGAGCTTGAGTATTCTTTAAGCTTCCATGGATTTTTGTCTGTGTGTCGAAAATATCGTTAACCCCCGAGGAAATGTAGTGCATGGGATCAATGAACATAACACATACGTGCCTAATAATAGAAAATGGGATTGACGTGTTGTTCTGGTCAAATTGCCCCAGCAGTTAATTTTGTTGCTGCAACAAGCGCATCAATAAGGTTTCCTGCTGGCTACGGGAAGGATTTGGGGGTGTCACATGGGGTTTAGACTGTCCTCAAAGTGGAGTCCAAGGGGGGGGAAGGAGCATCTCTGTTTATCTGGGAGCACCACACAGCAATGCTTAGCCCTTGGTGAACACATCCTTTCTGCAAACCAACCCACTGAGCTTCACGTAATTCCTGCGAAGTAAGGAAATATTATCCCAGCACGGGAACAGAGACACCAAGAGATTCAGCCATTTGGACCGGGTCAGTGAGTGGCATAGCAGGGCGCAGAACCCAAGTGTCCTAATTCTCAGCCTCAGCACTTTTCTGGCTGCAAAAACGCTCCCACAAACCTGCACAAAAATGAGATGCCAATGCTGAGTTCGTAGCGCTTCGAGGCACCCCGACTTTGTACAAGAGTCCAATCACGATTACCATATCTGAGCTGAAAAAAAATCCTTCTATCTCATGTCCCTGAAGATCGGGCGCTGCATTCATTTTTGAGCATAGGCAAACCAGTTTGGCGTGTGATGCTTTCAGAAAAGAGGTGGAGGTGGAGCAGAACCAGTTTTCTTTGGCCAGCTGTCCTGTTCCCCGACACAGATTTGCAGAACGGCGGGTCTGCAGCTGGCGGGGAAGCCCGAATTCACAGTGTTGGTCTGGCTCTTGTGCCTGTGCTGATTGTTTTCCCAGTGAGGAGTTGTCCTCAGGATGGAGGAAGAGGCCATGCAAGATTGTTCCTATTGCGCGTGACTAACACTGGGGTAGTGTTAAATGTCCCAAATGGTGGACCTTCCCCCATGCTCCTCGGAGTGTGAGCTGCAGCCAGGTACATCTTGTGTCGAGCATCATCATCTCCTAAACATTTTGAGCCCAGTGGGAGGTGGTCCACGTGCTCTGTGTTTTTCAGGTAGCACCAGTCTGAGTTGATGCTAAGCTTTCACTTCAAACCTTGGCTACTTTCCTCTCTGGGCCTCTAGTTCCCTCTGCCCCAAGAGCTGCGTGCATCCCTGTTATAACCCGGTGCGGCTAATGGGTCTTTCCTGCTTTGAGTCAATGGAACGTCATTTCTAGATGAAGTTTTCTAACAAAAAAGCATCCTGCCACCTTGTTCCCTTCCTACCCCTGTTGCTAGGGTATTCCGCTTTTCCCCTCTTTCCTGATACACCAGTGCCTCCCGCACCCTGCCCTTCTTGGAGTTGCAGCCAAGTGCCCAGTAATCATGCCAGGATCGGGCGGTCCTGTGGCACGCTGTTTGTGCACAGAAAGGCGCTCTCTCCTCACTCTCTTAAGCATGCCTTTATTGCTTTTATGCCCCCAGCTGAAAACTGCATTGCCTTTACTTGCTGCCGTGTCACCTTGCAATTGTGAAAATAAGTGGCCCAAGTCAGAATCAAGGCCGGGACACTGACCCATAAATGGTGCCTCCAACTTGCATCGTATCAGATGACAGCTTGGAGCCTGGAGGTGTCCCTGGAGTTGTCACAGCACCTTTCCCCTCATGGAGAGACTCAAGGAAGCTTCTGCACTGAACTGGGCTTGTGTTAAGTCCCCAGTGCAGCTTTGGAGCTGGCCTTGCTGTCCAGGCTGCAGGGTCCCGGCACAGCCAGGCTCTGGGGTGCGGGGATTTGGGGTTGTGCATCAGACCCTTGTCTCTGTCTCTAATCACAATAAGGGGATTATCCCTCCAGGGGTGCTCTGCAAAAGGCGACCTGGAGCCCACGTGTTCGTGAGACGGTTAATTTTTGCAGCCTCACGCCTCAGCCCAAAGAGCCGCAATCTGCCGCGGTCCAGGGCTGCCGTACAGCTTTGCAGGCTGCAGTGGATCCTGTAATGTCCGTAGTTCATTAAGGATCTGCTAAGAAGTCAGTGCTAGACTTTAGTGCTCTGGGGGAGAGGGAGTCTGTGTGTCTGTTATATCTGGGCTTCCTTCCAGCATGAATAAAAAGCAAACAGTGTGTCCAGAGATAGCACCATATTGGGTTTGCTTTATCTCTATCGGTTCATCTGCTCTGGAGGAGATGCCGCTGATCCCCGAGTAACAGTCACAAGTGCAAAGCCTTATTTCTCATCTCAAGCACTTTCTAGGCCAGATTTCATTACCACTCACATTGGTGTAACTCCATTGACTCCATCTGTCCTGGCATGGAGCAAGCACTGCCTAACCCTCCCAGCTTACATGGGAGGGAGCGGGGTACGAGCCTCATTTTGCACACAGGCAAGACCGGGGCCCTGAGAAGACGAGTGACTTGCTCAGGTCTTCACAGAAAATGGGAGCACCTCGTGGCTGGTCCCAGGCCCTGCCCTGGGCCCTCGCCCACCCCGCAGCCTTGGCGTGTCCCCTGCCATTCCTCTCCCCGCTCCCTATTTTGCTCATTTTCTTTCCCTGCAGCTGAGCGGCAGAGGAACGAGCTGCATGACTTCACTATTGTTCACGGCCCATCGAACAATCAGTCTCAGTTTGGGTCTGATCTCCTGGCATTTATTTTTTTGTTTTGTGACTATCGTGTGCCAAGGCAAACAAGGCAGCGGGACAGTTTGCTTTACTGGGGGGTCCTCGGCGGCGGTGACGGAAGCAGTGCAAATGCCCACATCTCACATGAGACACCCTGTCTAGCTTGACTCAGACACGCTGCTGTGGCCGTATCGGGACCCAGGCTGAAAGGGGAGCCCCCGCGGAGGCACTCCCGGTGGCTTGGGCTCATTGGGAACGGGATTGGACGCCATCAGTTGAAGTCCCGGTGGCCACCGAGCAAGCTTATGTGGCACCCAATTCTGGTCCCTACCGACCCGGTCTGGATTTGGACCATCCTCGTTCTCAGAACCAGCTTTTCTCTTGTCTAGACCATCAGATTCAGGTGAGAAGAGTCCAGTTGTGTGGGCAAAGCCCTGCCTTGGCCGGTGCCATCCAGGCAGGCTGTGGGGAAGGAGGGCAGAGGGGCCAGTGGGTGGGCATCGGTGCAGGTTTCATCCCATCCTGCTGTGGGGAGCCCCTCTGAAGTCTCTTCCACAACTGGCGAAGCCTTCAAAGCTTTGCAGCAGGCCTCTGAGTGTCAGGCTGCGGCAGGTCCCAGGAGTGAAAGCAATCGGGGCTGGCTGGAAAGCTGTCCCCCCATGCTGTCCAAGTGCATCCTGAAAGCTGCTCCTTTGCAAAGGCTGGATTATGACGGGAGCTCAGATGCAGCCAGAGCGAGTGTTTACAAAGCCGGCTGATGACGGCCCTCGCCTTCTGGCATCGGCGCCGAGCCGTGCGGCCTCCTTTATGTCTCCTGAATGAAGTTTTCGCTTGTGTGCCAGGATCTGGCATGTTTACACGTCTGGGGAAGAATCAGTCACATGTCGCCTCTGCACTGCCTGAACTCCACTTCCCAGCATTGTTTCAGGGCTTCAGAGCCAGCAGAACAGCCTGGCCGTGGGCTGGTGAAGAAAGGATCGCGGAGCTTGCCTCGCGGAGGGGGAAGCCGGAGACGTGGGCCAGTGCGGGGGGCGCAAGGACTGGAGGGATGTCGCTGGTGTGGGTGCATCTAGCAGGGGGTAGATGTTAAAAGGAAGCAAAAGCACCCCAAGACTTCAGTTCCTTTCCAGTGGTTCTCATTCCTCCCCCCATGCAGCTGGTACATCCATGCCTGCATCTCCTTCTCCTGTTGAGCAGGATGGTTGTGACCTCCAGCACCCTGCAGTTGGTAATCTATGCTCTTATTATTAGGCGCAGCCAGTTGCATCCTTCACGCCCCTGTAGGTGGTTGCCTCCATTGGTACTTGTAGGTCCCAGTTGCATGCTCCACGAAACTGGAAATACCGGTGTTTGCAGCAGCCCCTTCGTGCGTGCTCCTCGCTACATGCTGGAGATTTCCAGTCTTTTTCAACACATTCTGTTGGCTTTACGCTTCCCTTTGCCTCTTTGCATGGTGAGATCTATTAGTTTAGTCGTGTGACCACCCCATTAGCTGGTGTAACTAAAGCTTGGGGCAAATAGTCATTGAGGATTGTTTTTTTTCTTATTAAATAAAGCACCAGTGGCAGGGTTCCTATGAACAAGGGTAACGTTAGCCTCCGTGCTGGCTTGGTGATGTGAGCCCAGTGCTTTTGCAATGAGCTGATAGCCAGCTCGGTCAGGAAATCCCCGCAGCGGTCCTCTCTACCAGAATACATTGCACAGAAACATCCCTCTAGCACTGCTGGTGTGGTTGGGACCTTTCCAGAGCTTGCAGGGTGGTGCAGTGCTAAGAGAGGCTGAAGGTTTCCTGAGTGGTGCTGAGCTCCTCATTTTCCCTTTGAGCAGTTACTGCAACACTACCTGATGCTGTAAAGACAAGTAACCCTTCTCGTGGTGCCCAGAGGGGCCAAATCCTGTTCTCGGCCAAGTGAATGTGACCCTTAGAAATCACTGAGCTCACGTGTCTGAGAGCAGCACCCAGCCCAGGACTGTCAGGGGCTGTGTGGGACAAGGAGGTCACTTGGGCTGGCGAGATGTGGGACAGGGAGCTGCTATCCTGAATGTTTAAGATGCTCCTCAGACCTGCAGGCCTCTCTGCAAAAACATGAGCTGGCGAGTCCCCGCACCGCGGTTTGCCCAGGGTAGATAAGGTCTGACGCAGCGAGAGATGACACCCGATGGCTCTGAGTTTGGAGGAAGAATGGGGAAAGGGAGGCCAGAGGAAGGTTAAATCAACTCCATTTCCCGATCACAGTTATGACCCCATATATCGGATCTGAACCACTGACCCAGTGGGATCGCTCCAGAATCCCGCTGAGATCAGGGCATCGCCCCACGTGACATCCCCGAGGCTCTGTGGTACCTGCCTCCCCTCTCCTGCAGCGGGATGCAGGGGGCACATAGCCAGCAGCCTCCAATCCTTGCTCCAGGGCTGCAGAAAGGGGAACATTTACAGATGGCATGGGGGAAATCAGCATGCAGCAAGGCCGGTGATGGACAGGAGGGGGCTGAGCCCTGCCAGCTATCGAGCCGCATCTCTGCTCTGTGGAGAGAAGGCATTTCCTATAGCACAACATCTGCTGCGTGAAGTGGCCTCTCAAGCTCGGCTGGACTGGGAAGCGCGGCACGCAGCCTGGCCCCTTTCTTGTGTGCACGGGCACTTCAGGCTCTCTGTGCCGGGCTGCGGCACCACCTGCCCTCCGCCCCAGATTGTCACTGAACCAATACTTTGCACCTTCAACGAGGTGCACCTTGTGTGGAGCAGACGTCTGGCTGCATTGCGCCAGGCCAGCTGCCCTGCTGCAGGAGTGGAGGGGAGGCTGGCCTGTAGTGGGATGCGGGACGGTGGCAGGAGATTGCTTTGTTGCGTGCTAGGGAGCTGAAAGTGGATTGCGCTGGGATGGAGGCAGCTCAGACAGGCTCCTTTCATCAATCCAGGCAATCTGCTTGCAGCACCCCCGGCATCAAGCTTCTTTCACCCTTGCTCTCCTTGCACCTTTGATTCCTAAGAGCAGAGTCCCATGAGCTAGGGAGGAGAGAGGCTCATTCTAATGCTAGGGAGGAGAGGTGATTTTCCCATGGCTCACATGGGGCCAGGGGTCCCGGGAACCCTGCTGCCTCCTCATGCCTTATCCCCAGGAACAGGTTGCAGAGATTGTATTAGGGTTTGCTTCTGAATAAAATCAGCATTCACCTTTCAGTCCTTCTGAAACTAAACCCTGCGCTGGCAGTGAGCCACAACTGGGTTCTGCTTCCTAAGGGAAACCTTGCCAAGAGCTGTGGGATGCCCTTTGAAGACGGAGAAGCAAGTGCCATAAAATTATGCAGCCTTATTATTACTATTATTTGTTCTCCAAAAACATCCGAGACCTCTCCTTCCCCCCTTAAAATGAGGGTGGCTTCTGAAAGCAGTCTCGGTCTGATCTGCCGTGCAGCCATGTGCGTGTCCTGTGGTGACTGACTCTTGTCCGTCCTTGGCTAGCTGGGTAGGAGCCGTGTCGTGTGTTAGGAAAGCCACTCTCCCGTATTGCGTTTGAGGCCTTTCAGCCTGCAGTTATATTGTGCATAATCCAGCTACAAGCAGGCAGGGGTGAGTGTAGGTCTTCAGAGGATGTGGACATCAGTGGTGGAAGCAAGTTACCCAGAGAGGAAGGAAGGGCTCATATTGGGAGCAATGGGAGAAGAAACGGCTGACAACCAAGAGTTGCACTTGCTAGGGAATGGGGAAAGTCCTGTTAATGAATTCACTAATAACCTACCTGGAGTTAGGTAGCATCTGATGGAGATTGATGGTGGGGAGGAGGGTGGGGAAATGCGTCACTGTTATTTACCCCTCTCTGATACCTGCTGTTTAAAGCCATGCTGCTGGGGCAGATTCTTGGCTGGTGTCAGTCTGACTTCTGTCCTGTCCCATAGGAGGCACATGTGGACCTCTGGGCCAAGTGCAACTTAGGTCTGACTGAGCCAGAAGCCAGCAGGCCAGATCCCCCGTCAGGATGAGCGGTAGCTCCGGCAGCAAGGATCTCCTCCACTCTCTCTGAAAAGGTTCAAACTAAGTTATCGGTTCTTTGCAGTGAACCAAGAGCTGCGGGTGCCTGCATCTCTTTGTCTGGGCTCACATGCTGTCTGAAACCATGGCATCTGGGTACCTTGTCATGGAAACCATGGCATCTGGGTACCTTCTGTAAGAGCTGGGCACATCTGCTCCAGTGTGAGTGCCTGCCTAGTAAAACCTGGTAAATCTGACTCTATCCTTTTCCAGTCCCTCTCCTGAAGTGCGCTTCACGGCTGTCTCCCAGGTGCGGCTGCATTGTAGTGCAGGCTGCAATGATTGCAGGGCATTATGTACCTGTGCATGTGCATGCACACTCCTGCTTAGAAGCCAAGCTGATGGGCACTTTACAAATAAACACCTAACAGAGGATGGTCTTCCAGAGCAGTGATGCTCAACCAGTGATGCTCATCCATGATCCTCTCATGGACGTGGCATGGTGCCATGCAGTGTTTGCCTGTCTAACAGTGCTAACATGATGGATCCATTGAGGCAAAACCATTCTGCCCTGCTGTGGTCTTCTGAGTCCTTTGCAACAGGAGAATTGCTTTAGTATCTCTCCATAGTTAAAAAACAAGGGAAAACTAAGGGCCGGCATTTTCCGAGGGACACTGGACACGTCTGCAGCACCACATGCCGCGTTTTCAGTTGTTCTCCGCGCTGCAAGGGATCATTGCAGAGGGTTTTTTGACCTCCTGTGGATGCAACCTAAAAGGGTTGAGAGCTTAGGGTGTAGAGAAAGACCCTCCCTTTGCCTGATCTGCTCTGGGATGGGAAAACACAGCCCTTCTGCACCAGTGACATTGCAACTGTTTGGCACGATGGGGGTCACTCTGCAGCAGCTTATGCCTAGAGTTATGTAAATATTTTCCGTACAGTCGTTAACTATCCCTCGCTGCCCCACTGGGAGTCAGAGGACAATGAGACATGTTAATAATGGCCACCAAAGGGACTGCTGTTTCCCTAGCTATGGTAACATAAAACTGGAGAGCAATATGCTGTGGGGGAGTCTCGCTGGACTGGGGACAGGCTGTCATTTCCAGTTGCAGTGTACAGCTGCACCTCTTTTAAAGAGGGGGAAACTGAGGCGCTGCGAGATGCTGCTGTGCTGCCATTCGTTCACTTGGTGCAGGGATCACGGGAGGGGATTTGTTTGCTGGTGTACTAGCTTTTCCCCTGTGCAATGGTGTAAATGTCATCTAGTGCCCTACAGGCTTTCTTTTGAACTGGAGTGTGTCCATCACGGCTCAGTTCAGGGTGTACATGTTGGGGTGGATCTCAGGTTAACGCTGACTCTTTGCACATCTCCTGAGCCAAGCAGGACTGGACTAGACCTCAGCAGACATAGGGATTGCAAAGGCTGCCCATGCTCCAGCTTCACTGCAGGAGGAAATAGGAGGGAAAAGCTGGGAAAGAGAAGGCGCAAAGCCCTGCCTCTGGCACAGGGAGCTGGGATCATTTAGCAAACGTGGCAAGAAGAAAGCTGATAAACCAAGTGCAGGGATTCCTGTGTTACGTCCCCAATGGCATGGGATGTTTCTGGTGTCAGAAGGCACTGATCAGGGGGTCCTTCCCATCTCAGCTGAAACCTGGGGCAAAAACAGGTGTGAGGACTAAGCTGGGGCTGTGGGCCAGGCAGATGAAGGGGTGACAGCATGAGCAAGTGCCAGAGTCCCCTTTCTCAGTGAATTTGGGAGAGGCGGTGACAACAGCTGTCCGTCTGCCTGCCTATCTGTCACTCTTGCTCTCACACGTGCACGCACACACACCGGGCACATGAGTGTCTGTGAACACTGGGCTGGGCAGAGGGCAGGAGAGTTCAAAAACCCACAATTTAGCCTGTATAAAAGCTCGTGATTTTTATGCTAGTCTCATGATTTGCTGGTGTGTTAGACTCCAGCTGTTTGAATGGTTTGCTTGGCAATCCTGGGGCCTGGGGGTCAGTCACTGCTAGCTCGGGTGAAGTCTGTGTAAGCAAGAGGTGTGCTGGGCCCATATACATCTCAGGCTTTATGCTCGATCTGCAGGATTCACCATCGGTAACTAGTGCAAGACAGATGGGGCACCTTGCCCCCTGAGCTCCCCCTCACCCACTTGCAATTCGAGGCCCTTTTGCTGTCATACGAAAGTTGTGCTTCAGTCCAGAGCATGGCTTGCTAGATCCTGGGCTAAGTTCAAGTCCATGGGTCTAAAGACAGGGAAATCCTACTGCCCTGGTGAGGCCTAATGAAGCAGGTGAGTGCTTTGTCTCTGCTTTCAGAGAAATGCTCTTTAAAGCATCTCTGTGCCTGTTTTTCTTTTTTCTCCATCAGTGCAGCTCCGTTTTCTCCATCAGTGCACCTTCATCTCCCGTGTGCCCAACAGCTCTCAAACCAACTGCATTGGTGCTAAAAGCACACGCAGTTGGAGGCCTGCTTTGCACCCCCATAGCTTAAACCTCTCTCTGAGTCTTGCTAGGATGCAGCGTGTGATCCTCAGAGGGGCAGGTCTGGGGTGGGCTGCTCAGCTGCAAGAAAAGTCAGAGCTGTTCCTCAGCCATCTTCTCTGCTTTCGCTGGGAGCAGTACGATTTCTTCTGAAGCTTTCTTTGCCGCAGGGACATGGGTTCCCTGGGCCTGGTTTTAAAGACCCCTTGTATAGATCATTCACAGCACAGGCGCTGACATGGGGAGGAAGCGCGGCAATCAAAGGGAGACTCTGGGAGATCAGGGAGCAGCACATTTCATCTGCTCTTTGTTGTGGGGAGCCCAGGCATGAGGGATGCTGTTCAGACGCATCTGCAGCCAGGCTCAGGCAAACTGGAGGAGCTCAGGGAGTTCAATTAAGGACTTGAGAGCTGTGGCAGCTCTCCCCCAGTTGCTCTCCAGGCTCATGGGCCCTGTTTGCATGCTCAGGTTCCCCTCGCACCTCCACCACTAGTGATCTGGGGGCATTGCCTGGAGAGACTCTGGCCCAGCTGCTGCCAGATGAGGGTGAATTTACAAACAGGGCAGATGAAAGTGGTCAAACCCAAGCTGCTTTTTTATCTCATGTTGTTTCCAGCACCTCTTGGGTAGGCTGCATGGAGTTCATTAGCTGTAAGCACAGGCCAGAGCCATCTCGGTACGTAATTCTCTGTGCCGTGACAGCCCCGCGGCCTGATGATCTCAGGAGGAAGCAGAGAAGTTAATGTAACAAATTTGTGCCTGCCTGGAAATGCCGGTTGCCTTGAAGCTGCGCGCTGGGCCCATCTGGAATAACGCAGCATTAACAGGGGGGAGAATAGGGATGCTATTGCTACAAAGCCCCCGAGCCTTTGTGGCAACCTGCGTGAGAGCGCTCTTTGCCCGTCAGCAGCATGGGGCCTCTGACTTGCCCGGCACTACCTAGCAGGGGGCATCCCGTATGCGAGCCCATTCCTCATTGCTTTATTGAATGGCCTCGTGATTAAGGGCTGGGCCCGAAAGGGGAAAGGCTTAGGATCTGTTCCCATTACTGCCATGGGGAGAAATAATGTGTAAGGGGCTGGTATCGAGAAGCTCACATGCACAGCAGTTGCCTCCCTCACTAACGAAACAGCCATGTCTGGAAAGCAACGAGGCAACTGTTGACCAGCGCATGGCAGCTTTGGGCTGCAGAAGAGGACGGCTACCCCGATGAATTGAAACTACGGGGTTGATTTAGACAATAATATGCATCCCCCTCCACAGCAAGTAGCCCCCAGTGCCTTGCCTAGGCTGGGAAGAGCAGCTCACCCTTTCTCACCACAAATACCACCCCACTGATGGCAGTCGCGTTGGGATGTGGCCAGGACCCTAGGGCTGCAGTGCCCCCACTGCTCTGATATGCACCACAGCTGCATAGCCCTTTGTCAGGGGGCAGCATCCAGTCCCCTGCAGCTCCCTCTCCTCAAACGCCTCCCAGCCTGGGTGCTGGTCAGGGCTGCCAGCTCTTTCCCATTCATCAGCAAACCACAGGCTGCCGTTCCAGCAGAAATAGAGCATTTGCTCCCACCCTAAATGATCATAATCCCATGCCTCCTGCACTGCAAATAGCATTTATGGCTGCCTTTATTACCTGCGCTACTTTGGGCAGCAGAAGTTACACATCACCTTATGAACGGCTGGTTTCTCCAAGTGTCTCGACACTCAGTAATATCCTGGATGCTCCCAGGTGAAGTTACAGAGAGAGAGGATGACAGACTTTCCTTAAGCAATCAAGAACCACCCCCTGCACCCCATCAGGCGTTTTCAAATCCATGGGGCTGGCACTGCAGCCGCATTCACTGACGCAAGCCCCTTTTGTTGCTCTGGCGTCCGGCATCGCTGGATTAGATGCCATCTGGAGGCTGTCTGCCTCGGCCTGACAGCGTGATGGATGGTGACATAGGTGACGTGCTGTTGACACCTGCTTATCGTCCCGTGCCCAGTTGCCCCAACCCCAGCACATTCATTAGCTCTGCATCTGTTTGCAATAGCTTCCCGGCATCTGCTCTTGGTTACCATTGTGTGCATTGAGTTGTTGGGCTGGCAAGGGTGAAGATGCCCGAGCAATTTAGGCTGATGAGCACTAAATGTGCTGCTGGATTGATTTATAATTACATTGGTCCCCTCCCCCAGGCCCATGGTGAAATTTCTCTCTCAGGTATTGAAGCTGCTTCTCAAACTAATGGACTCATTTTCTTGGAAGGAGCAAACTGACAAGCCCAGTTTTCTATTCCTGCAGAGCCGTGATTCTCCAGCATCAAATCTGTTCCCATCTCGGAGGCCGTAAACCTCCACCCTGGGACAGCTTAGCCCTCAGCTAGTGCTTTTTTCCCCTCTTCTTTTTCCATTTAAATTACAGCAGGTGAGTTGGCCCAGTCCTCTGTGCTGAGTGGGATTTTGTATTGGTAGCAGCGTGTGCACACCTCCCTGTCCTTTCCACACGGGCTGCCCATGTGTGCACTCCTGTGCACTCAAGCTGTTTTGCATACATGCACATGCCTATGCCATGTGCATGGCTGCTTAATCATGTACTGCCCTAAGTGCATGCTCTCCAAGCCTGTCTCCAGACAGGGACCTATATTTCTTATATTCCTCAGCAATACACACGTGTGGGTAGGTACACACACATATATACATACCTTGAAGTATGCATGTTCCTGCATCACTCCTTCAGCACCTTACACAGATGCACTCTCATATATACCTGCTCCTAAACACTCACTCTTTCTGGTACCTTCCTCCGTAGTGAGCACTGTAACTCTCTTCCTGGGGTCTTTCAATTCTTGCAGTAGCAGGACACTGAATGCATGGTCACCTCTCCCTTACCTGGGGCAGGTGAGGGTGCTCTGCATTGTGCTTATGTGACTGGATAGACTTGTGTAGTTTTAGTACTAGGTTAAACAAGGATTTGTATGGGATGGCCTGGATATAGCTGATCCTGCCTCAGGCAGGGGCTGGGCTAGCTGACCTTCAGAGGTCCATTTTATGCCTATTTTTCTATGATGCTGTGACTCTAAGACATGCACTCGCACAGCGGAGAGCACTCGTGCATTCTTCGGCATGCAGGCACGATTCTGTTTGTGGGACACATGTGGTCCTACGCTTGCAAGCGTGTCCTCTCCTTTGTACCCACACATGCTCCGACATGCTTCCCTCCCTGTGCACGTGTTACATAGTCCCGTGTATTCTCCCAAGCCAAATTTGTCTTCCTGGGACAAAGGTGGTACCCACATGAAGATGTTTCTTTGGTGCCAGTCTGAACAGTGATCTTGGATCTTGCCACTTGGTGGAAATACCAGCTTTGAGCATTGGCAGCTGGGCTGCACTTGTGGCAGGTTTTTATACTCCCCCTACAGCAATGTGTGAGGGTCTGTGAGCCAGCTGACTGCCGCTCTGGGGGCATTTATCCTTGCTCAGTCTCTAACTGCCTTGACCCCTGCTGCTACTCCAGAGGCAGCATGCTTGTCCTGCCAGCCTGGGTTTAGATCGCGTCCTGATGCTCATTGAGCTTGTCTTCTGGACTTGACCATGCTGGGGTCCTAGGCTCGGTGTTTTTGCCAGGCGTTGGCAGCAGGATTTGAACACACTGCCCAGGAGCCTGAGGCAGGGATGAGCTGAGTGTCCTGCCTTCACAGTCCTGCCGTCCTGCCCTCCTCCTCCCGCATCCCTTTCTTTTCCCTCTCTTCACTGCATCCCATTTCCTTCTCCTTTCTCCAGCTGTGCTTCCCACTCTCCTGCCCTAGGTGCCTGTACCTGGAGAGCCGTCAGCTCCTTGCCTTGGCCCCATCTTGACTTTTTGTCAGTGCTGCTTCTTTACCATTCTCCTTACTACCATTTTGGGTTCAGTTCAAGCTTAATCTTCCTGGCCTCATTCCCACTGGAGATGCTATCTCAGATCTGTCTTGGTCATAGGGATTTGGCTACTATCATCAAACTGCCAGGGCTTCTTAGCCCAATCAGAGATCGCTCCGTGCCTCTTGGATCACAACATAACAGAGGAAGCTCTGGAGGACATAGCTTCTGGTCCAGGAGAGAGTGGCCGATCGTAGTGTGACTTTCCCATGGGGTTCATAGGTTTCCTAGAAGGTAGAAGTGATGGTGAGCCCTATAAGGAAGAGAGGACATGTTGCCTTGACTAGTATCAACCTTCCAAGAAGCTGTCTTTCCCAAACCAATTATCCGCCCCCCCAAGATTTTAGTCCCTAAATGTTTCCCCGTTTCCTGTCTGTCTTTCTCTCTCTCACTAGCTGTCATCAAAGACAAGTCTCAGTTTCCAAACTGTGATCCCAGCTGTCTCTGTTCCTGCAGGTTTAGCTGGAGTCTTCTGACTGCAGCACTCCGTACACCGACAGAAGCCGCTGATGCATAATTCAACAAACAATCCAGAAAGACATCAGAACCCAAATTACTCACATCAGAGGGATCTTGATGTTAAACGCTGCCTCTTAAAGCCTACTTCACTCGTCTCTGCTCCACCGCTTTCATCTTCTGCATTGGTGGGGGTTAGGGAAAGGGAGGAATTTATCTGTGAGCAAAACCCTGAGTTGATCTGGAGAAGCATCACCAGTCGCCAGGTCTTTGCACGTCTCCTGGTAAAACAATTCCATGTAGTGAAGGAGGCTTGTGGGTCTGGTCCCCCACCCACTAGCCATGGGGGTCCCGATCCGTATACAGGCCAGATGTTACATTGGCAATAGGTTGTTCTGTAGATGGGACCAAACCAGTGGTTTGTCTACTGTGGTAGCCTCTCTCCTGACAATAGCTGGTATGTGATGCATCTGCTGAATGTGTGATCCTGAAGTAACACGTTCAAGCAACATATTCGTAACTGCGGGTGACAGTGGATAATAAGCTGGATATGAGTCAACAGTGTGCACTTGTTGCCAAGTTGGTTAACAGCATGCTGGGCTGCATTGGTAGGTGTGTTGTCAGTAGGTCAAGGGAAGTGATTCTTCCCCTGTATTCAGCACTGGGGAGACCACATCTGGAGCATTGTGTCCAGTTTTGGGTCCCCTATTACAGAAAGGATGTGGGCAAATTGGAGAGAGTCCAGCGGAGGGCAACAAAAATGCTTCAGGGGCTGGGGGACAGGACTTGTGACGACAAGCTGATGGAACTGGGCTTATTTAGTCTGGAGAAGAGAGGACTGAGCCAGCATTTGATAGCCTCCTGCAACTCCCTGCAGGGGGGTTGCAAAGAGGATGGAGCTGGACTGTTCTCAGTGGGGGCAGTCGACAGGACAAGGAGCAATGGGCTCAAGTTGCAGCAAGGGCAGTTGAGGTTGGATATTAGGAAAAACTTTCTCACTAGGAGGGTAGTGAAGCACTGGAGCAGGTTACCTAGAAAGGTGGGGGAATCTCCATCCTTGGAGGTCTTTAAGGCCTGGTTCAACAAAGCCCTGGCTGGGATGATGTAGCTGGGGCTGGTCCTGCTTTGAGCAGGGGGTCAGAGTAGATGTGACCTCCTGAGGTCCCTTCAACCCTCATCTTCTATGATTCTGTGATTAAGGTAATGAGATGAGCTCATTTCCGAGGATAGAAAATGGCCCTTCCTGACTGTGACTGTGATTGGCAGCCCCAGTCCCACCCAAAGTGCTGGGAAGGGCCAGCTGCAATGGGTGGAGAATGGAAATGCAACCTGTGGTCTCCCAGCTCCTCTAGCTGTCAGGTGAGGAGGATGCAGCTGAGTTGATCCAGTGCAGAGAAGGGGCTTATCACAGCTAATATTTCCATTTGTATCCAAGCAAAGACCAATTACTGAAGTTTGGCTGGATACATGGATGTCCATGGGAGTTAAATGTGACCTTTGATTATGTGGTTAATAAGTTACGTAGCTTTTAGTTTTCTCAGGCCTTGGGAGCTCCCAGCTTATACACTGGAGAGGTCTGCAATAGCCAGCCTAGGATTGGCCCTAAGAGAGGGTGGCAGAGGCACAGCCCAGCCTTATCCATTGCACATTTCTTTTAATCCAGTTATAGACCTGGGCAAGTCCTGCACGTAACGCATTGGACCATATGTGCTGCTCTTGCATCTGTGCCATAGTTGGTTTTGCCCCACGTGGATTGTCTAGCAGCGGATTTCCCCTGCAGGGCAGCTCCTCCTTGTAGTGTGTTTTAAGTTACTGCGCTCAGGGAACATCCTCCATCTTTAACTTTGCCTTTGCCCCTGCTCCTATAAATTAAGCTTGTCTCATCAGGGAGCAGAAGCATAGCATGGGGCCTGCATGTGCAGTCAAAACAGCATGAAGCACAATGGCTATGCTGATTATTACTGTTGCATCTAGAGGCACTGATTGACACGAGGGGGTTCATTGCATTGGATGCATCCGCACGTTCGTGGTCCCTGCCCCAAAGACGTTATCGTCTAAAGAGGTGAGGCAGACTGGGTGGGGAGTTTTCCCCAGTTGTCTGAGTCAGGACTGAGGAGATCAGGACTGTGATATTCAAAACAAGTAGGAGATTTAGACAATACGCTCTTTCTAGTTTAGAGGGAAATTATGCTGTCAAATTCCTCAGTTGGCTCAGAAAAATCTCTAAGTAACTTGTCCAAAAGTCATTCAGGGAGATGGTGACAGAGCTGGGGCCAGTACCCGGATCTCCAGAAAGGCATCCTGGTGCCGTCACCTCGAGATACAATCCCTTCATCTCACCAGGAGGCCTCCAACACTTGCAGTGGGCAGCTCACCCTTGGGCTAGAACACGCTCACATCAGCCTTTCATCAGAAAATGCTGAGGAGAGGCCACCGTGTGGAAACTCCGGCTGATCACGGACAATTTCCGAGCAGAAGAAAGGGCTAAATCCAGTGAGTATGCTGTTCTGTGAGAGTAATCCACCTGGCTCTAGGTGTATGGGACTGGCTGGCAGGCAGAGGCTGCCCTGTCTGGGCTGAACTTTCCTTGCTTTCAATACAGCTATCGTGTCTCCCTTTCTTGGAGCTGCATGACTCAAGTCTCTGCTAATGCCTCCTCTCTGCAAAGCCTGCCCACCTGCCTTGGCTCGCTGTGAATGATCACTCTTGTTAGGGAATGGTGAGCCACACGGCTGATCCCCCCGGGACACCAGGAAGCACCGATATGCCTACTAAATGGCATTTTTCTCTCTTTAATCACTGGAGACTCAAACGTGGGAGCCCTGATCAATAAGTCTCACTGCAGCTGGTGTTACTCAGGGCCTTGTTATAGGTTAAGCTATGATCTGCTTAGCGCTAGCTTGAGTTCGGAGCAGGCGTACCACATCATCGTGATTGGCACATCTGTGGGCAGTGGCCACATCTTCCTTTGTTCCTAATGGAGCAGGAGCTGGGTTCAGATCAGAGATAATCAGATCAGGGATAATCCTGCGCTGGAGTGGCATAACTTTGAGCTGCATAACAGAGTGCTTAAAACCACTTAAAGGTGTTAACGTGCGGAAAATCCAGGGGTTAAGTCAGAGCTCCAGGAGCCACTCAAAATTAACATGTAACAAGGCCCTTGCTTTGTTTATAGGGACAGGAACAAGGATATACGTACTGTTTTGGACACAGATGGGGAAGCCTTGCCCAGGCTAGGGACTACATTGACACACGATGCAGGGGAAGGGAGTTTTTTCAGGGTGCCATTGATTCTTGGTAGCATGAAGCAGGCCAAGGCCATCTGAGCGACACCCGGGTGATAGGAGAGCATCGAGCGCCAGGACATTTTCGGTCAGTGCCTACTGTACCGTTGCACAGAAGCAGCAATGTTAAGTATCTAGACCAGAAACTGGAAGTTGAGCCTCATCTTCCTGGTTCTGCCATGAACTCTCAGTGTGCCTTGGGCGAGTTGTGCTATTTCTTTATGCCAGGGCTTGTTCCCCTGTAATAAAGGAGTCTGCTTAATGTACCCTGCTTCATAGGGGTGTTGTGTTTGTATTGATTACTGAGTTTGCAAAGTGCTTTCAGAGCGTTGTATGAGAGGATCCAATTGGAGAGAAGAGGACAACGTTATTTTACTATTAACGCCTGAGGAAGTAGTCTGGTTTCCTTGGGGTATTCATGGCATCTTTTTATATCTTCCCATCTTCTCTTTAAATCCTCATGACTGTCTGTTCAGCCAGCCCCACTCTTTGTTCTTGAAGAGATATGGACAGAGGTTTTGCAGGCATTCCCCAGGGACAAGGAGCAGCATCACAAGATATGCTGCTGCTACTTGTCCCCAGGGAAACAAATAGCCACGCTCATCCGGACGTGGCCATGGCATTGCATTACGATGGGCAGACCTCAGGAGGTTCAGCCGTTCCTCACAACTGCACATACTGCTGCAGCAGCGGGTGGCAGGTTGGATGTGCCATGAGACCGGACTTGGAGACCTCACGTACCCCGTGCTTAGCACCAGAGGAGCCTCCCCTGGCATGTGGATGGCATGCTTCTGGGTAAGTGCAGAAGAGAAGAGCTGCTGTGAAAAGGCAAAGTGAGTCCTTGCATCAGTGTGGACCCAGAGCTTTCCAAAGGGGACGAGTTTCATGTCAGCTCCCGTTTCGGTCCCAATCCGAGCTTGGCTGGCCCCTGGCCCAGACGTCACCGTCTTACCCGGGGTGCTCCTTGCTGCAGTCTTGTGTCTTCCACTGCCATCTGGAGCCAGTTTGGCCACGTACCTCCAGGGGTTTGGAGCAGGCAGGAGATTGGCTGGGCAGAGCTTCAGAAAAATCTTGCCTTCATCCCAGACAGCCTGTGCTCGGCAGAGAAATCCCACAGCTCGCAAGAACCTGAGACTTTGAGAGTGTGATAGTCTTGCCATGTGGGAGGGATCGCACTACGAACAGCATCTGTCGCAGCTTGCTTCCAGCTTCTCTGGGTGTTTCAGGCTGGGGAGGGGGGGAGTGTTTTAAATGTACCTGAGTTAAAAGAAGAGGTTTATCCTTCCCTGCCTTTCTTCACGGTCCTGTCCCTGCCCTCTTGCTTATAAGCAGAGATGAGCTTGACCAGTCGTCTCAACACCCCGCGGAGCGAAGGGTTTGGATCTGAACGCCGCCGTGGCTCTCAGTTGTGTGGCTGGCCTGTGCCCCCAGAATCTTTTGAATTTGAGGGGGATTTAGATTGAAATGCTGTTCCTGGCCTCTGTGACAGGTCCTGAACCCCAATGACCCTGACCTTTGGGGGAATCCACCTGGATTTCCACCTCCCTGCCATCCTTTCCCTCTCAAGAGCCCCAGGTCCAAAACCCACCCAGATTTTGGGAGAGGTCCAATGTGGATCCACCATCCTGCCTTCTCCTTCTGCCATGGGCTTTGTGACAGCTTAGCTTCTGGATCCAGACCTACCCAGACATTGGGGAGTTCAAAATCTGGCTCTGAACTTTACATCTTAGGCCTCTTTCTCCTTTTAAGCAGGATCTTTGCCATTTTCTCAACCCCTGCTCCTCCTCTTGCTTAGCTGCGTGGTGGAATCGCGTTGTTGAAGCAGGATATCGTGGACGCTTTGTGACCTGAAGTCTCCAGGATGTTGCAGGACCCAAGCTAAGGAGAGGCTTGGTATTGAGTGGTATTGAGGTACCTGAATAGCATCCTCCAGTGTGCTGTCCAGTGCTTGGCCACAATACTTTCAAGTTACACTGGGCTTTACCATTCCTCTCCCATTGATGTTTTCCCAGGCACCTTCGTCCTTCTCCCCAGGAAAAGTTTAGTGGTGTTTTGTTTAACTTGAGCCTTTCTTAGATTTCATAGATTTCATAGACATTCGGGCTGGAAGGGACCCTGGAGGATCATTGAGTCCAGCCCCCGCCCCAGGGGCAGGAAGCCAGCAGGGGTCATAGGATCCCAGCAAGATAGACATCCAAATTTCTTTTGAAGGCATTCAAAGTGGGTGCTTGAACCACCTCTGGCAGTAGCCTATTCCAGACCTTGGGGGCTGGGACAGTAAAGAAATTCTTCCTTATGTCCAGCCTGATACAGTCATGGAGGAGTTTGTGACCGTTCAATTTTGTCATCCCTTGGGGCGCTCTGGTGAATAAACGTTCCCCCAGATCCTGGTGGTCACCCCTGATTAACTTATAGGTGGCCACCAGATCACCCCTGAGCCTGCGCTTTTCCAGGCTAAAGAGCCCCATGGCTCTCAGCCTGTCGTCGTAAGGTCTGCTTTCCTGACCTCTGATCATGCGCGTGGCTCTTCTCTGGACACTCTCAAGCTTCTCCGCATCCTTTTGTATTGTGGAGCCCAAATCTGGATGCAGTACTCCAGCTGTGGCCTCACTAAGGCTGAGTACAAGGGGAGAATGACGTCCCGGGATTTGCTTGAGAAGCATCTATGGATGCAAGCCAGCGTTTTGGTCACTTTACTAGCCGCAGCATTGCATTGCAGGCTCATGTTCATCTTGCGGTCAACGATGACCCCAAGTCCCTTTCTTCTGTAGTGCTAGCCAGCGTAGCACTGCTGAGCCTAGAAGCACGCTGCAGGTTTTTCCTCCCAAGGTGGAGAACCTTGCATTTCTTGGTGTTAAACACCGTCAGGTTCTCGTCCGCCCATTTCCTGAGCCTGTCCAAGTCAGCCTGGATCACCCGCCTGTCCTCAGGTGTGGATACTTTACCCCAGAGTTTGGTGTTATCGGCAAACTTGGCCAGTCCACTCCTGACTCCAATGTCCACATAGTTAATGAAGACGCTGAACAATATAGGCCCGAGGACAGAGCCTTGTGGGACCCCACTGGTGACCGTGCACCAAGACAATTGGCTCCCGTTGACCACCACCCTCTGGGTCCTACCGCAGAGCCAGTTCCCCAGCCAGAGGATCATGGTGAGGCCGAGGCCGCAGTTCACCAGTTTCGCCAAGAGGTGATCATGGGATACCAGATTGAAGGCTTTTTTGAAGTCAAGATATACAACGTCAATCTCCTTTCCCTTGTCCAGGTGATAGGTCACCTGGTCATAGAAGGAAATGAGATTGGTCAAGCAAGACCTACCCACAACAAACCCATGCTGGTATCCCTCAGGATGTTGCCATCCACCAGTCTGTTGAGAATGGCGTCTTTGATAATCTTTTCTAAGACCTTCCCTGGGATAGAGGTCAGGCTGATGGACCTGTAGTTTACTTGATCCACTTTCCTCCCTTTTTTGAAGATCGGCACCACAGTGGCCTTCTTCCACTTCGGGCACTGCACCAGAGCTCCAGGACGTCTCAAAGATCCATGCCAGGGGCTGGGCTATGATGCTCGCCAGCTCCCTGAGTATCCTTGGGTGTAACCCGTCAGGGCCGGCTGACTTGAAGGTATCCAGCCTGTCAAGGTGTTTCTTCACAAGGTCAGGTTTCAATGGAGGGCAAGGCATCTCCCTCACCTGGGCCTTCCCGTCCTGTAATGGGCATGGGACTGGTGAAAGACTGACGCAAGGTACCCATTTAGCAAGTTGGCCTTTTCCCGGGTGTCAGTTGTCAGTTGTCCCATCAGGTTTAGCAGGGGTCCAGTGTTGCCCTTGCTTTTCCTCCGGCTCCCCACATATCTGAAAAAGGACTTCTTATTGTCCTTGATACTTAGAACTACTAAATTAAGAGCACTTGCTGTGCCACTCAGGCTGCTGCCCGGTGAGTGAGTGACAGGCCACTGGGAACCTGATGTCCTCCGCGTGTGTTGGCAAGACAGGGTGTTAGCAGATAACAGATCCTCACGCGAGCGTTACAGACAGAACATGGCAGGCTCCGTGTGTCTTGACAACACCGACTGGCACCTTCAGCCTGACCAATACTAGACAGAAGTTGCATAGGTTTCTTCAGCACGGTTTGGGGTATCTAGGATAGGACTCCCCTCTCTTTACTTTGCATGCATTTATGTGCAGATCCTCTCACAGCTCTCTCACCCTGCTGACTTTTCATTTCTGTGATGCTCCGGTGCCATCACGTAGGGGATCGCGGTCAATGCCAGAGGTTACCTGAACACCGATGCTAAATCCAGCTTCTGCAGAGTAAACCATCAGAACCAATCTCCAAATCGGCACCCCCAAAATCAGAGCAGCTTTTGGGGCTGCTTTGTTTCATGGACTAAAAACTGAGCTGAGGCACATAAAAGCAGTGCTGCAGCATAACAGAAAGCTGCTAAGCCTGTTCTGCTTCTGGAGCCAGAGAGTCAATGACAAGTGGCACATAGGTTAAGCCAGGAAAGGTTTGGGTTGACTATTCAAACCCAATCTGAAAACCTGGGGAGTTCAGCATAGGGTTGGAAATGTGATTGAATGAGACCGTTGAATGAGAAATCTGGTCTCCATGGGAAACTTGAGGGGCAGAGTGGGGTAAGGAGAGGTCAGATCAGCCATGCCTTTGCTGCCATTGCCTCCTGCTCGGTTTATGGTTTGGATAAATATGCCAGATCTCCCCACCCAGGACAAGAGTCTGTCTAAACTCTGCTAGCAGCCTCCATGTCAGCTATAAAAATGCAGTCTGCCCAGGTGCAGGGGGCCCCGTGGGCGCCGCTGCAGGCGGCTTGGAGAGTGAGGTGCTTTTGCAAGAGGCTCGCCTTCCAGGCACACACATGCACTGGCTGTTTTTAGAAGCAAG
Organism: Gavialis gangeticus; assembly: GCF_001723915.1. NCBI lineage: Eukaryota > Metazoa > Chordata > Crocodylia > Gavialidae > Gavialis > Gavialis gangeticus. The sequence goes on along the minus strand of NW_017729008.1, from coordinate 39,731,112 downwards.
CAGATGATGTGCTAATTAGAAGCAGGGCACAAGCCATCCGGATTGGTTTCAAGTGTCATGCTTTCATCAGAGCTCAGACAGAAACAGAGCTCATGGGCGGAGGAACAGAGCATCTTTCTTGGTTAGAAAGAATCAAAGTCCTGCATATCACATTGGGAGGTGAGCTCTGGGCCTACAGGCAGCTAATGACCATTTAAATTCAATAGGCTTCGTGGGACACTTTAGGAGACATGTGTCATTAAAGAGTCTAGCGTACGCAGTGTAACTCCATGGCCAACAGCAGAGTGCAACTGTTTGTACCAGGTCGAATTTGGCCCTTTCTTTCCCCCTTGGAGAATCCTTCTGTGCTGTTGATCCTGCTATTGCCAGTTGTTGCCCGAGCCATGGAGTAGAGCTGGCCAGGTACCAGGGTTCCTGGTTCCCTGGAAGTTTCGTTCTCTTTTTGAATTAATTTGTCTGAATCAGGCCCAAACCTTTCCAGTAAACCAGCAGGCTTGTAGGTGCTGGGAGAATGGCCCGCTCCTCAATTGCACAGCGAAGCGTAGCAGTGAAGCAGACAATCTGGGCATTTGCTGGGGGGGGGCTCCCGGTGTCAGGATGGGACCGAGGAGATAGTTCTGCCTTGGGGCCAGGGATCCTGCTGTTTTTAGTTGCATACGGGCAACGGGGGCTGAGCCAGTGCTTGTTTTGTCCTTGACTTGTGAGTTATGGGGGCTTTTACTTCTAGTCCACACTCCTGGCTCCTGTCACCAGGACTAAATCCAGTCTAGAAAGCTGATCAAAGAAATAAGCTGTCCAGGGAACCCTGGGGTATTTCAGGTGGCTTGGACCAGATGCAGGGGGACTGCACTCACCCACCAGAGCTGGGATGGACTTGATCTAAAACATTCTGGAAGCAACGGAGAGACCCCTAGTAATGTCTCAGGACTTACTTGGAGGCTGTTCATGCTGGAATTATTTTCTGATCACAGTGAGGGTCTTATCAACCTGAGAAGGCCTGTCTTAGCCTAGACTCCCCCTCTGTCCCCCCATACTACTTCATGCATTTTGGCATCTCTTCCCTTCTCTGTGCCATGAGAGCTGTCTTACCACTTTACATAGTCCAGGGCAGCCACAGCTGGTTCCCTTCACTCATCATTGCAGGGCTTGCAGCTGACCTGAAGTTTGCTGTTTGAGCCCTCAACCTGGGGGAAGAAAATATGGTATCAAACAACCCCAGCCCTTAAGACTGAGCCTGCCGGTGGATTGATCTGGTGCCTGAAAGGCTTTCCAAAGCAGGCAGGGGATAGACCTGAGCGAGAACAGAGGGATGGCTGAATGGACAGTTGTGCCCCTCCATCGTCTGCATTCAGAGTCCATTGATGGATCATTTTTGTGATTGAAGAGGAGCCCTGTGGTACCAACAGGTACATGAATGACACCAGGGTGAGTATAACATCTTCCATTTCCCGTTAGAGCCAAAAAGCTGTCGTGCCAGGACCTTTCCCAAGGCCTAGAATCACTTACAAGCAAACCCCGGAGGGGAATGAGCTCCGTCTGGGCCTTCTGGATCCTTATCACTTGCTCTGTCCCAGCCTGCCCCCTCCCCTGCCCCAGTGGGCTATATCCCTCCTTGCTTTCTGGCTCTGAATAAGCCCCATGCTCTCTGCTGGTTGAGGTAATTACCTTTCACGTGATTCCCGCGACTCAGAGGTTTCTGGAGCGAGAGCATAAAAGGCAGCGCTGGGCTCTTTAACAAACAA
>NW_017729008.1:39716499-39724370 GCF_001723915.1 Gavialis gangeticus | reverse complement strand
TGCCCCAGTGGGCTATATCCCTCCTTGCTTTCTGGCTCTGAATAAGCCCCATGCTCTCTGCTGGTTGAGGTAATTACCTTTCACGTGATTCCCGCGACTCAGAGGTTTCTGGAGCGAGAGCATAAAAGGCAGCGCTGGGCTCTTTAACAAACAAAAAGCCAAAGAAAGAAACAAAGAAATCTGCGTCGGAGGAGAGTGAATTGATGTTTCCCGTGCAGGGCTGCAGCCATCTCCACGGTGTGCCCCATGCCAGGGCAATCATCGAGGACTTTCTCTTTGGTGCAAGGCATCTGTCTCCACAGGGAAAGTAGAGATCTCAAAGAGGAGGGAAGGCAGGAGTGGAGCTTGCAGTCTCAATGAGTTTGAGGTTTGGAGGAGCTGCATGTTCTCGCGTACCTGGAACGGCGTTTCTAAGCTGGCTGATGTTCCCGGCTCAGGGGCGCAAGGGAGTGGCCCGCAGGAGACACCGTGGGAGAATAGGAAGATTGCAAGCAGAGGTCGGTACTCAGAGGGTTGCAATGAGAGAGCTCTTTCTAGCACCGCTACTGTTATCACCCTCAGCTTCCCTTCTGGGAGGTCTGCCTCAATGAAGCACGTTAGCCTTTCCCTTGAGCAGCCCCGTGGCAGTGACATGAACCAGAGATGGAAGGGTCTCCATCCCTCGCCTGGGGCTGTGGGGCATCCCTATTCATCTCAGATTTCAGTCTCTGAACGTGGATTGCTTTATATTCAGATTTCACTTAGGAATGCATTGAGAAGGAAGGCACCAAGGCTGTTTCTCTGAATATGGCAGCTGTCGAGCCACAGGACGCAGCTTCTTTGCTCACAATTCAGGCCTCCTTCCAGCCAGCACTCTGCCCAAAAGCTCTCGGTTGCAAGCTAAGTGTTTCCCCTCGTTGTCTTGGCACTTCTGTGGTGTTTCTGCTGATTCTCTGCCGCACACAACTGCCCCCTCCCCCCCAGAAGACAGGCAATAACCGGCTCCCCATATTTGCATTTAGCATGGATACCCCTCTGACCGCATACCTCCTATTCCCATCTGGCCTTGCAGTGGCTCCCAATCCCATGGCTTCTGCTGTCTTATTTCTTGAAAGAGTGTAACTGCTTCTTACACTCACCCTAAATAAATGGCAAGCTTCTTTCCCAGGAGCTTCAGTGAGGTTTCACCAGCCCCCCTCATACCATTATTTATAGAGCGTTCCCATAAGCCATGATGTTAAGTCAGGCTTTCTAGAGCAGATGTTACGGAGAGGGGCCTGCTATTTATAGTGTGACTGTTTTGTAGAGAATGATTCTGGAAAAGCTGTTGTTCTTCGTGGACTGGAGTCTGGCGTCACCACCCTCCGTCCCCCGTAATGTAGGAGCTGGTCCGGTGCAGGGCCCCTTGGAGGAGAGCATTGCTGCTGTATTTCAGGGGTGTAGGTTGTAGCCGTGTCGATCTAAGGACATAGCATTTGTATTTGTAGCATGGGTTTCTAGAGGAGGATGGATCTGGTTCCTCACACCTTAACCTGTGTCTCACTCGCACAGCCACAATTGGTGAGGTTTAGGATGCCACCACGTTAGCCCTGCTTTGCCCAGGCTTATGGGACAGCATGAAGGGGCAAGCGAACAAGCAGTCAGGTCAGCTGTTGCTGCTCATTGAGAGGTGCGAGAGGAGGGCAGCTGTTTGATCCCCGCCGCGTTTGTCTGACAAATTCGGGCGCAGGAATCAGGCCCATCCTATGCCAGCTCGGGGCACGGCAGTTCTCGTACTGTGACTTTGTGCTGCTCCCTGTGTCCCAGGAGCCCTGTGTCCAGCTGCTCAGCCCCGTGGGCTCTGCCAGCAGTGCTTTGTTTTTGTGCAATGGGAAGGTGAAGGTGTTTGGGAATCAGTGAGCGTTGCCTGGCTCCTAATGGCCGATCAGATTAGGAGCACAGTTCCGGCTCAGCGATACCAGACCTTTCACAAATGATAATGGAGCCTCTCTGTGCAGTCAATTGGAAAAGCAGAGGCCGAATCTAAACAACCCCCCTCCCTGCCTCTGCCCAGCTCAGGATGTTTGCTTGCGTATTATGCGCAGAGACGTGTGGCCCATCTCTGATGCATCTGGTCTCCGCGTTCTCCGTTGGGGCATGCACAGAGATTAGGGACACTGAATGAATGCGCTGCCCTTGCTTTTACCTTCCAGCAGCCAGCTCTGCTCCTGGCTCCTTGGTGACTTAAAAACATGCCTCTGGCTTCATGGCCCAAGCCTGCAGTAGTTATGTGAGCACATCACAGAGCCATGCACCTCAACCTTGAGGCCAGGGCCCCACGTACAAGCTCCCGCTGCCTGGTGTTAGTGTGCAGATGGGCTCTCCTTGGAGTAGCCTGTGGCAGGTTTGCTGGTGGCCTCCTGTCCTCCAGTTCTGGCCACCCCTTTCGTTCTCCAGTTGCTGCTATGGAGCTCTTTCATCATCATGTGTCCAAACAGATCCAACTCCATCTGCTTTACAGCTCCCACTCCCGACAGGAGAGAATGCGGTGCCCAGTGCCACCTCCCACCTATTGCCAAAGCAGCAGCAGCAGCTTCCCCTGCTGTGATTATAGCAAAATGATCAGAGTGCTCCTGTCTGTATAAGCCAGGCCCATGGCTGGAAGAACAGCCGGTGACAGGGGTACCGGAGGAGCTTTGGGTTGCTGGACTTTCCCAGGTCTCTTTGCTTTCTGTTTTACCCAGTGTCACTAGCGCGGGAGTAGCATCTGGTACCTGGATGTTTCATGACATCCCTGACATTGGTCCAGTGGCTTCCTGGGATCTCAGAGGTAGTGTTTCAGGCCGGAGAAATCCTATGCAAATCCCTAGGCTGGGCAGGTTGGTGGTGGGGTGGTCAGTGCTGGTATGGATGATGAGGGTCCTGGCTAAGTATGTGACTAATGGAGATGTGAAGATCAATGGGTCAACGCCTTCCTTCAAGGGCCTGGCTCTAGCCAGATTTATTGACCCCTAACTTTCAAAGCAATAAATCTCACTAGATTCATGCAGAGGGTAGTTTAGGGGCTTTGTCTTCCACCCCACACCAGAAGGGAGGTAGACAGACAAGGGCTTTGCAGACAGAAAACAAGTTGAGGGCTACGACTGTCAGGGTTTCAGTGTGGGGGGCTCCTGGCCCAGCCTTTGCACTGCCCCTGGATTAGGTATCATTCACTCTGCTCTTTAACCCCTGCCCCTTGTGTTCCCTGTCCCCAAATACGGGGAGTGGTGTCCTGAGTATGCATCCAAAACGCAATGGGGACTGGGGGGAGCATCTCCATTCTTGTGTTTCAGACAGCCATTTACAATTCCTCTCGCGCCTCTCCTGCTTTCTTTTTAAAGAAGGCAAATAAAAGTGTGAATAATCAATTTCCTAACTGGAATTAAAACCGGCTCCAGTTAAAATCAGGGGAAGCGTGATCCCGCATGTCAAGCAGCCCAGAGAGGTTATCTGGGTTCTGATTAGCATATAGCTCATGCAGGAGGACAATTAGTGCGTGCCCCAGAGTGACTGGGGAAAAGAGGAATTACAGGAATCCCCCCCCGTGTACAGGGGAGCTGGCCCACATGTGGCCAGGCCTGGTTTGAGGGTGCCTGTGGGGAGCAGGGGGATTCCTAACTTGCTGAGATCAGTGGCCTGAAAGACTATGGTAAGGATCCATCTGGTCAAGTGATTTAGATGGGAGAGGAAGCCATTGGTTTGGGATAAGAGAGGAATGGGTGATGGCTTCAGGTAAGCATGGGAGGTGGGAGTCTGGGGTTGCCTTGAGCTGCTAACATGCTCAGAAGTAAAAAGGACTTTTGCAATCAGAACTCATGGGAGAGTTTTATTAAACCACCTAGATATTTGCAAAAAAAAAATTGAATTTCTTTAATTTTTTTTTGCAAAAAAATCTAGTTGGTTTGATAAAAGATGAGTTCTGATTCTTTTTGCCTCTAGCCCAATGTGATTACAACCTGGTACCTAAGGACTTTGGCAGGAGCTCACTGGCATGGCCATGTGGCTGGCTGGCTCCTCAGTGAGCTGCTGCTCTGGCTGCTGCCTCGACACTCCCTGCTTGACCCTGCCCGCATGAGTTACCTGGCTTCGTTCTGCATCTCCTCCAAGGATCTTTCGTCTAGGAAAGCACTTCCCCTCCAGCAGCAGCTGGGAATCAACGTGGAGGGGAATGGTCTCGTCCTATTCCCATCCTGGTGTGAGTGGGGTCGTCACATCTGTACTGGAGGACCTGCCAAAGCTTTTGCCCAAGCTGAGATTGGATCCCCAGTCCTTTTCATGAGGTCAGGATGCTTCATTTTAAACACCTACTTTCTGGGTTGGACAGCACCGCAGCACACAAGCTAGGATCCTGCCCCAAGAGGCATCCACCGGGCCCAGACAAGGCGTATCGTTGTCCGAGCCGTGTACCGGACAGACAGTCAGGGCTCTGAAGTCCAGGCCAGTTGCCTCCTGGTTGTAACAGTGACCCTCGCTGTCTTTGTTGCAGTCAGCGCAAAGGGATCACACAACAGTATCCTTCTCTCACTCACATTGCTCCCAAAAATCACGATGACGATGGGCTTCCTACGGAGAGGTGGGCTGCAATGAAAGCAGATCTAGACACGTGGAGCATGATCTGGGCAAGTCATTTCCTTCTCTCCTCTGGTTTCCCACTCTGCAGAGTGAGGGTGGCAGTCCTTCACTGCCTGTTTGTACAACTCTGCACACCTCAGGTGAAAGCTGTTATACAAGCACAAGCATTATGGCCAGATACGGACAACTGCCTTTTCTTGGGCAGCTGACGGCTGTAATGCCCTGGGTGTCTGTAACTCCTGTCGACACCGGTGAGAGAGCCTAGCCTGGTTTAGAAAGATGCCATATATCAGATGAAAAATATCAGGGGTGTAGGAATGCAGATCCGCAGCAGTAAATGGCTGATGATGGGAAAGAAAACAACATGCCTGTAGCTACTTGGCCATTTCTCCGCATGGAAGATTTCCAAGGCATCTCTACTGAGACAGCATAATGGATTTTGAAGGTGCTCACAAATATAATGGGTGACCCTTCTCATTAAACACTGTGTGGATGGTATAGCAAATCATAGTGGATGCCTTCCAGTGGTTTTGACAACAGGCATCAACCATCAACAAGGATAAAATAAGGACAAGTCAAAGGCGATTATTGATTCCAAGGGCCTTTGAGTTAAATCCGTGTTGGCCCACTCAGCATGTGGAGTTTAGGTCGGCTTCAAGAGCACCGGTCTCGATGGCTGTAGGGCTCAGTGATATATAGCCCTTAAAAAAAAAAGAAAGAAACAACTCTTGACTTCTGCTGGGATCAATAAGCAGAGAAGGGCACCAGACTGAAACAGAGGGGAAATGTTGAGGCTTCTTCCATGCTATTCGTGATGAAAATGAATCCCAGGAAGAAGCCAACAGCTTGCCTTAGACCATCTTAAAGTGGAAAATAAAACCCCCCTAATTCCTTAAGGAAGAAACCTCTACTAATAAGACCGATGTGTCAGTTTAGTGTTGCCAAGAAATTTGAAGGTCCAAAACAGTGGTGTAACTAAGAGGTGGGTGACCAGCCTGGGCACTGATTTTGCAATAGCCACTGTCTCTCAGGGCACAGAAACTGCTTTGGTTCAACATAGGGAGGTGTCACACTTTTAGGACCCCCCTTGTCTGGGAAGGTTGAGACAGGGATGATCCTACCTTGAGCAGGGGGTTGGACTAGGTTTGACCTCCTGAGCTCCCTTCCAGCTGGAAATCTCCCAACTTTTTAATGGTTTGATGTGGACAACCCATATCAGGGCCTTGCTATGCTCCTGTTACAATATGGAAGCGTTTTATAAGTCCTTTGGCTGCAGGCGAATGACAATGCAAGGTGCTGGGTGGTGGCGAATCAGACCCACAGCTCTCACCCCGTGTCCACGGATGCAGCCAAAAATTCAGCTCTTTGCTTTGCCATCAAGTCCCCGGGGCGGGTTGGAAAAGGAGGAGGGGAAACAACAGAGCTGCTTCCCGATTTCATGAGAGTGGGAAGTGAGGTTTTGTTGACATTCATCTTTGATGAAGAGCAAGCATGCAAGCAGGATGAATTACTCTTTAAGCAAACACTGCTGCAGGCTGTATCCACACCTCCCTCTGAAAGCAAGTGATGCGATTAGCTCTTAGCAGCTTGGAGGCACCAGAGGAGGCAGGGGTGAAAAAAACAAGGGGGCAGCAACGTAAGAGAGTTGAGTCTCTGTTCACGGGGGTCAGCTGTGGGCTTTGGGGAGATCTTGGATGCAGATGAATGCCCAGGGCTTGGTTGGCAAGCAGCCCCTTCAGGGGTCTCGAGGGGGGCTGCAAGTTCTGCATGAACTGCTGCAGATTCGGAGGGGAAAGGCGTTCCTGTCATCCCAGCTATTCCCCTGTGAAGAATGAAAGGGCAGGGGATGTTAAGTAGAGTCCATTGAATTCGATTAAAGGAGATTTAGTCCTTACTTCTCTGCTAGACTGGGAGATCATTTGACCAGTTGTTACTAATTTTTCCTCCCAGGGCTCTGTGTTATCTGAGATTGATCGAGGCCCTTGGAATATTGTATCTCGAAGGGAATTGCCTGCTCGGCCTAAGACTTAGCAGCTGCAATTTGGTTTCTTTTGTGAGTTGTATCTTTCTTAAAGCTCCTTTGGTTCGAGTCTCTGTTTTCACTGGACACCACCTGAAAGCTGCTCGTTTCAAAGGCCTTTCTTTTTCCAAAAGCATTTTGAAACCAGAACGAGGTCTGGATGAGCCACAGTGGCCAGGGGAGAGGTTTACCCCTTGCGTCCATCAAGCTTAGAAATGGAAGAAGGGGATTTTGAAGTTGTTGGTATCTGGTAAGGGTGTAGGCTCTTTGAAAACCATGGGATTAGGAGAGAGGTCCATCTGAAAGTGGCTTGGCTACGAGGTCTATGAAACGTGAAGGTTTTTCTAGGAAAAGACAGGGTGCCATGTAGCTCTCCCAGGAGACAAGCCCTGAGCAGCACCGTACCTAGACTCTTGGTGGGCCCAGGTGAACTTTTAGTATCAGCTCCCTCTTCGCTAAAGATAGTGATAATAATAATTATTATTATTTGCACCATTTTTGGGTCCCTCTTCTGTCTGGGCCCCAGGTGGCCCCCCAGTTTGCTCATGCCTGTGTCCGGCAGCGTTTCAAGAAAAAGGAGAGTTTTGTAGTGAGTTCCCTTGGTTTCGGTTCAGGAGATATGGGTTCAATTCCCAGCACGGCCATAAACCCTCTGTGGGCTTGGACCTATTTCACAGGACCTGCACTGTCTACATGAGCTGAAAGTGGTGTAGGACCCTTCGCACTCAGAGCAATCAAAGCTCGCACTGATTTCATTGCCGTTCCATTACCTTTCATTTCTCTTTGCCTCCGTTCACCACCATTATCCATCTCATCTGTTTGGATTGTGGCAGGGAACATCTCTTACTATGTGTAGGCAACGCGCCTTACCAGGGAGCCTGACTATTATTGCAATGCAAATAATAAGCAAGAAATGACTAAGTCCCCTTCCTGGTTCTGTTAGTGACTGTCAGTGTGTCGCTTCATGCTGCTCTGCCTCAGTTTGCCAATCTTCCCCATCACAGGGATGTGTCTGACCAGCCTTGTGGGCAGAGGTTAAATCCCAGATCGTCTATCAGGTGCTTTGAGAAACTTGGAAGTAGGATGCTTCGGAAGAGCAGAATGGTAGGGCTTCTTTCTGGCCACGTCAAACAGCCTCCTTTGCATGCTCATGAAACCTGTTTTGGCCCTCTCTTTGTGTCGACACTTAACACCTGATTCCCCCCAGTCATCACCCCTCTAAACTCCCATTTCATCCCCGAATGCAAAGCTAAGGTCTCTGTGGGCTTTTCGTCCACTGGGA
>NW_017729008.1:39696119-39711499 GCF_001723915.1 Gavialis gangeticus | reverse complement strand
CTTTGAGAAAATTGGAAGTAGGATGCTTCGGAAGAGCAGAATGGTAGGGCTTCTTTCTGGCCACGTCAAACAGCCTCCTTTGCATGCTCATGAAACCTGTTTTGGCCCTCTCTTTGTGTCGACACTTAACACCTGATTCCCCCCAGTCATCACCCCTCTAAACTCCCATTTCATCCCCGAATGCAAAGCTAAGGTCTCTGTGGGCTTTTCGTCCACTGGGAGATCTTACTGTGCCTAACCATGACTGTGAGGAGCCAGCGAACTGACACACTGCCAACCATGACTGCCTGGTCAAGTTGTGTTCACCTCGTCTCACCTGGCCGTGCTTCTATCCTGCCGTGAGCGCTCATGTTTTGAGACCAGCAACCATATTTGAAGAGCGTTAATTCAGTGCCCACCTGGGCATCAGAGAGCCATCACGTATCATTGGACTGCCTCCATCAGACCACGGAGCCCTTCTAGTTTCCTTTCAGCAGCAACAGCTTAGCTTTTCCTCCCAGCAGGAAGCCCTTGAAATAGATGGAAGAGGAACGTGAGCAAAATGAAGTTGCAGTCAAACTGGACCAAAATTGTTATGCTTGGAGCAAAGATTTTTCTCTCCTGCTAGAGCAACTTTGGAAGTGCGCCTTGATCAGTGCATCTCAGAAGCTGAGTTTGTTGGTATCTAACTTCAATTAAAAAGAAACTCTCTAGTCTTGGTGGGAGCTATTGTGGAGGATGTCTCTCTATTGAAATTCAACCCCCGCCGCTAATGTTTCCTCCTTCAGAGGCTGTTGACTGATGCTAAATGACAGTGGATCACCCACGGACGTCTAAGTGACGTCCACTTATAGAATTGTATGTGACAACGAAAATGAATTTGTCAGGATCAGTGCTCCTAATGAATACAGTCTCCCCGGCCTAATGGAAACCTTACGGAGTTTTGCATGGATTAAAATTATGATGGCTTTCAAATGTGGAGAACCTTGGGGGGGAAAAATAACAAGTTATAATATCTTGGACCATGTTGTTGTTTGATTTTTTTTGCTATCTTAAATAAAGAAAAGTTGTGTTGATTTTCCCCCCTCTCTCCCCCCCAGGCTGATTTAGTACCGGAGCCATGTCTCCCTGATTTGGGCTGGTTGGTTGGATCAGTTATCAAACTTTGTGGCTCATTTTTTGATCCCAGAAAGGAAAGATTGGTTGCTATCGCTGTTTATATTTCCTGATCTGCAGCTCAGCAATCCAGGTCAGCTGCTCCGAGGGGTCCAGACCACCTGAGTCTAGGTTTGGATCATATTCTGCCAACATTGAACTCCACACATAATGCGTTGACCACATGGGAAAATTTAAGGAAAATGAGATTTTATTAAAACCAGGAGGCCGCCTGACTGCAAAGGGATATAATACCAGTGTTATGAGCTTCTTATCTCACATGAAAGTTTCACGTTTCCTTAGTTTGCTTTCCTTTATGCTAGTGCGGCTGCTCCCCCCTCCCCCGATTCCATGTGGAGGCCTAGTTATTTAATGCAACAGCTAAAAAGCCAAAGCAATTAATAACAAAACAGTCTAAATTCTTTTATTTTTAATGAAGGCCCAGTAGACTTTTTAAGTTCGTGCAGTGACATCAAAGGTTTCCGATGCAGTTCTGAGCATCTGAAGGGTAATGTGATCAGCTTTCCAAAGGGGTTGGGGCAGGGGGGAAGAGAGAGAGAGGGGGAGAGAGAGAGAGAAAGAGAGAGAGAGAAGTTGTGTTCTGCGACAGGATGCACTGACGCTCCTAGTGTGTTGGCTTTGAATTCACTCCGCCTTCACTTTCGACTGGGCTCACCCAGCTAAGCTTCAACAGGTTGAACTAATCCAGTCTGGGGGCAAACTGCAGGGCCGCCAGCTGTTCCTCCCAGCATGGAGTTCACACTTGCTTTGAGAGATGGCATTTAGACTTTGCTTTTCCAAGATCTGACCTGAACCCAGAAGCCAGATAGAGACTTGCTCCATTGTCTCTAGCAGTAGTAGCTTTTGTAGGTCTGCGATAGGCTTCAGGTGCCCCGCAGGTGAGAGGACCATCCAGGATAAGGCTAAAGTTCATGGAGACATGCTGTTCTGAAATGGTGGCAAAGACTCATGCCTTTCACAAAATCACGCATGTGAGCGTGACCCCTCCAGATGGGCACGCAGGTGTTGTCAGCATAGATTGCACCACTGGCATTGGCTCTGACCAGCCCTTCCAATAACAGTGTGCACTGGTAGGAGTGATCAAGTAGGTCAAGGGAAGTGATTATTCCCCTCTGTTCTGCACTGGTGAGGCCACATCTGGAGTCCTGTGTCCAGTTTTGGGCCCCCAGCTACAGAAAGGACGTGGAAAAATTGGAGAGAGTCCAGTGAAGGGTGACAAAAATGGTTGGGGAGTTGGGGGACAGGACTTGTGAGGAGAGGCCAAGGGAAATGGGCTTATTTAGTTTGGAGAAGAGAAGACTGAGAGAGGATTGAATAGCAGCCTTCAACTCCCTGCAGGGGGGTTCAAAAGAAGATGGAGCTGGATTGGTCTCAGTGGGGGCAGATGACAGGACAAGGAGCAATGGGCTCAAGCTGCAGCAAGGGAAGTTGAGGTTGGATATTAGGAAGAATTTTCTCACTAGGAGGGTGGTGAAACATTGGAACAGGCTCCCCGGAGAGGTGGTGGCATCTCCATCCTTGGCGGTTTTCAAAACCCAGCTAGACAAAACCATGTCTGGGATGATGTATCTGGGGCTGGTCCTGCTTTGAACAGGGGGTTGGACTAGATGTGACCCCCCAAGGTCCCTTCCACCCCTCATTTTCTGAGTCTGTCTCCCAGATGCACCCCGTCCACTGTGTAGTGAGAACTGCTTTTCCAGCTCTGCGCTCGTCAAGTATCCCGAAGAGCAGAAGAAAAATCTCAGTCTTTGGTTATTAACTGTAGGACCCCCACAGTTGTCAGTTATGGAGACGTGGTTGGTCATCCCAGTGTGTGTAGGCTTGCCCTGCATTGTCTCCTTGGCTCCCCAGTCCCTGCGTTGCTGGCCCCAGGCTCGCTCTCCCTAAGTGTACCTGAGAGGAAGCCGGGTGTCAAGGAGCTGTGTGTGAGCGAAGCCGGGGGAGACCCCTCACATTGCCACCTGAGATTGCAGGCGGGTGAAGCCAGCATCACGGCTTGCTAAGAAAGGATCAGTCTGTTTGCCCCTCTAAGACTCTGCCTCTGCTTCTCATCCTGTTCCTTTGGCGCTCCTGTTTTATGGAGATTCCCGAGGTGCTGTAATGGAGGGATTACCGATCAGATTAATCAGCCTGAAGACACAAGGTAAAAATGAAGTATCTGTGAGCCGTGGGCTCACAGCTATGGCTTCATGGCAGCTAAGCTACATTGGCTGTACAGCTGATGCAGCTATTATTTCCTGTCAGCTCCAGTGACTTCTTTTGTGCTTACCCACTCTTGTTTGAATTCTCCTTCTCCGGCCCCTCCGTTCCCAGAGTCGGGTTTAACCCAGCGAGAGATGGTGGCTCCGGGTCAGGAAATACCAGCTGTGCCGGTTTGCCTTACTTTCTGCTCTTCTTGAGGTTGGGGAGACTCCCACTAATCCTTCGAGGGACTCCCCTGTTGCCCTCTCCTGGGAGAGCCTGTTGACAGAGTAAGCAAGGTATTTAATTATGTTCCTTGCACCCCAGTGGTTTACCGGGACTGGTAGTCAAAGAGGAGGCTTATTGAAGAGCTTAGTACAGTCTGTGCAGCTGATTTTGCCTGAGGGTAAGCTGAGAGTTGAAAGGAGCAGCTCTGGTTGGAAAAACAAAAAAGACAACCCAACCTAATGAGTCCTTGTCACCCTTTACTTTAGGCCTTCTGCAAAGAGCCTGGGCCCGAGCTTCAGCCGTGCTTGAATACCGTATGCTGCTCGCATCACAGGTTTCACGCAAAATGCGGCCATCTCTCGTGCTCGTGGGGTTGTTTTGTTGTCTATGGACATTAACTTGCTGCAAGAATATGCGGAAAGTAATGCCGGGATGACTGCTAAGTGGAAGCATGTGTTGGCCATCGGGAGCGAGGGGCAAGCACCAAAGCATCAAGATATGAAGACTTTGCTAGGGGGTCTAGGATGAAAGGTCTGGGGTTGTTAAGGGTCCTCGCTTCTGTTTCTGCCTCTTTCTCAAAGCTGTTGGGGCAAATTGCTGTCTGGGAGCCATCTGGTACATGAACAGGGGTGCTGCCCTTCTGGATAGAGTCTGTCGTGGGGGGTGTCAGTCTTGCCTGCGGAAAAAGGTAGGACTCTGGTCCTGCGGGAAGTGCCTTTGTGACCACTTGGCTCGGTCACAACCCTGGAGAGGACCCAGCTACAGTGGATATTGGGTTAACTAGAGATGCTTCTTTCCCCTCACATATGTGTTGCTTTTCTCCCTTTTCATGTTAATTTGGGCTAGTTTAGGATGTCTACCTGAGAGATTCCCTGGGGTTGGGCTTGAACCTCTGCTAGACTGCCTTCGCCCCACCAAGGAGTTCCCACTTGCTGTTTATTCCAGCAAACCCATCCACTAGGAAGCCTCATCGATGCAAACTATTTCCGTTGCTCAGCAGCTGTTGCATGAGCCTATTTGGTGCCGTCAGGCTGGTATTGACCCACGGAAAGGTTATGGAAGCTGAAGACTATTTCTTTAGCTTGGCCTGGTGCATCCCAACCAACTGGGGGGCTTTCTGTAGGCTGCCGGCACCTCTGAACAGCTGCAAATGTCGGAGGGGTTTTTGCAAAGCAGGACTCCCTGATGTGTCCTCTGTTTGCTCCACGTGTTTGTTTCTGAGCATAAATGTGTAACAACCCAAATGCTAATGAATTCCTCCCACTGCCGTTCCCCTCCGCCCCGCACCCCAACCCACACACAGACTCATCATTGCCCAGGCAGCATCTGAACAGAGCACCCTCCATAAGTGAAAAATCACTGCTTCCAAAGCCAACTTCTTATCACTCCAGTGCTTTCAATTCCCAGCCCGATAAGTACATGGGCCCCAGCCACGCATAATATCACCATTTGCAAGCTGTGGGCCTGCTGTTCGAGCTGCTGGGACAGGCTTTGGCTAAGCTAATCTCTGCCAGGGCCTGCTAGCAAAGACAAGAAACCAAGAATGCTCAGCTTCTCCACGGCTCAGCTTGTAGCCAGGGTGTGAGACCTTGGCCGGGGCAAAGACAAACACTGAGCTGGCTTGCAGAGTCCCTGGCTAGTCCTGGATGCTGTCGGCAGTCGAGGGTGAACAGAGGAGACGTGGGTGGGCAGACCATCCTCTTCACCAAGGCCTGTGCCTTCTACTCACCCAGCCATTACTTGCAAATGCACTGGGTTAACAAGGAACAGGTCATCCGTAGGGAAGTCAAGGGATTGTTTTAGGAGACATGGGCTCCTCCTTCTGCTACTGAGACCATAGGGTGGCCTAGCAATGCCCCACTGCAATGAGTGGGAGCTCTCTATTCATTTCAATGGTAGTTCAGTGCATACCTTTGAAATTCCTACCTGAGCACCGAGGTCTTGCCGTATGTTGGTCTCAAAAGACTTCATGGAGGAGGCCTATTATTATGATCTCCTCTTTGAAGACAGGGAGAAATGACTTGCCTGCTGTTGCACATGAGGTCGGTGGCAGAACTGAGGATGAAACTATGAAACTATGAAACCCAGGTGTCCTGACTCCCGTTGCAACCTCTAACTTGTTTTGCTGCCTTATAGCAGCCCCTGTGTCTTCCCCTCCACAGGGCTCCTCCGAGGTACAATATCCTATGTCACATACTCTTTATAAGCTAATAGTTTGCATCGCTCATCAGAACAGTCTGGCTTTAAGGCCAAGTGGGGGAGGAAGCTGGTCCAGTAATTTAACTTTATTGGCAATACTGCTTTGCAATATACCTCCTGGTTTTCATTTGGTGGCCGTGCTTGGTTCATTTCTGCTTGAGCTTCACTTCTGATCCAATTGAGTTATTGATGCAGGCGAAGCGAAGGGAAGAAAACAAGATTGGTGTCAATTTTGCTTGGCTTTTTTCGCCCCTTTGCTGCTTTCCTTTCAAAGATCAAAAGAGGGAAGGAAAAAAAATTATATATGATAGAACGCAGGAAGAAAAACTACAGCGAGTAAGATTGTTTTCAGGCAGCTTTTCCCTTTGCCTCTCAGTGTCTTTGATTTAGGTACTGTGGCTTAATCAGGGTGTTGGAGACAACACAAAAATGATCCATCTGGCCAGGTCTCCCCTTCCCCCCCAACACACATGCTTTCTTATGCTTTGTATTAATACAGGTTTTTTAAAAAAAAATCTCAGAATACAGGGCTGGTTCAATTTTGTTTTCCCAGCTAATAACCCAGAGCGGGATCAGCTATTTTGCCTCTGACAGGGCTGTCTTGAAACAAGATTGTCTTTCCTGCTGGATTCATCCATCATTCCTGGCAATAAATAAAGAAATAAATGCGATCAAAAAATTGTTACTGTGAGCGCCTTGGCTACCTACAGCAGTGACTCGCGTCGGTCTCCATTCCCAGTGGGGCGAGAATGTGATGCCGTTGCAATATTGAGCGCTAGTGTAGTTGGCTGTGGTTTTTGGCACCCCAGTAGGAGGGTGGGTGGTGGGAGACCAGAGCAGAGTGATGGTTGTCTTTTTCTGTGCGGGAGAGCTGGGATGAACTAGGAGAACAAAAGACTTGGGGTCTATTGCTCTGATACACAGCCTTTCACTTGGCAGACAAAGTTTGTTGGGTCAATCCAATATCTTTTATTAGACCAGCAGAGACTAGAGATGGGTCCCATTGGATGGCCATGCACTGGGTAACTTGGGTGGGGTCTCAGCCCACTTCCTAGTGGACCAATGCCCACTCCAGTATCATGATAGCATGACAGGTATTTATTGACCTTCTTGTTGGCAAGACTAAGGACTGAAGGAGCATGGAGCCCTCTAGGGAAGTTCAGTCTTCACGGCACGTGGCATCCTCACCATCTCCACTGGGATTACCCCTTGGGGAGCCTGCTGTCGCAGAGGGGTCTGGGCAATGGGCTGCATGCATCTGGCTGCCTTTGACCCAGGAGGCACAACACTTTGATTATACATGTTAAAAATCTGTAAATATTTGAATGTTTTATACCCTGAGGAGTTCAAGGAATTATACAGCTGGATATAGCAGGGATCTACAGCGACAGTGGAATTAACAAAGGGGAATTTCAAGCATCGTATCAGCACTTCAAATCCACGAGGTCTATTAAGCTGTAGAAAAATCTCCCAAGGGAAGTGATAGGAGCCGTATCCCTTGAGACTACACTGGGCAAAACGGACTAATGCTCACTGTAGGGAACTGTTGTGGACTAGCACAGAGAGGGATTTGAGGACCAAAATAGTCTTTTCCATTTGTTAACTTTCACCTTCTTTCTTTGCTTATTCCCTTTGTATTTGTAGTTCCCACCTCCTGGCTTTATGAGAGCGGTGCTCTGCAGGGGGAATGGGAAAGCATTTTGCTGTTGGAAGGCCCCAGGAAGGTCTATGGAGTTTGGGGAGATGTTTTGGACCCCCTGCTAATCTGCTAGGAGGCACCCAGGGTGAGATAAAAGGGACACGGCGTCTTTAACGTCAGGCCCCCAAAGGGAATATATTTGTTAAACATTATAATTACCCTTCAGCGCTGAACTCTATAGCAATTGAATCCACGGCAATGCACATTATCATTCCTGAAATGATGCTTTCATTTAGATAAGGCATGCAATTATACATCTTGATTAGGTCACTGTTCCCAGGAGCGTTGGGTTATTTATGACGAGTTGCCCCTTCTTGTAAATTATGTGGCGAGGCTGTGGCTAGAGACACGTTCTTTCCCTGCCCTTCCCTACCCTCTTATTCCTCGCTTTGTGTGTGTATTTTTGCACATGTCAAATCCCAGTTCCTAGTACTGTCGAGAAAAGAAATAGAAAGAAGGGACCGGGAAAAGGAGGGTTTATAAGGAGGGTTCAAACATCCTTGTGTCTGTGCATTTGCTGAGACTGCTGACACAGGACAGTTGGCTTGGCGGGTTGTAGGCACTAATTTTCCAACCAGAAAATGGGGTGAGATCCCACCTATTCAGTTCATACAGGTCCCTGAACAGCTGGCTGAGCAATAGTGCTTTTTGGTCACCTCTGGCATAGGCAGGATTTATATAGCAGCCTATAAGTGAGTGGCAGTGTAGTTTGTGATTTAGCTCATAAGCTCTTGGTGTCCCAATAGAGTATCTTCTAAGACCGAGAGATGTCCTATGGCAGATGCCTCCCAGGTCCACTTCTCCTTTTGGAAGTCCCCCTCTTCCCTTTTCAGGGGTCCTTCCATTGAAGATCATTGAATTCCTGTTAAGAAGAGACCCTATTCCAGCATGACGACGGGAGTTACATGTATCAGGCACATCACCTAAATGTGCCATGGGATGTTTGTGCTCTGTGGTGCCACAGTAGGCACAGCTTGGTGGTAGGTACCATGGGAATGGGTGCATACGTGCACAATTGTGTGAGACCCATGGGAGAGAGGTGATGATGGGGCGGGAGTGGAGGAGCAGTCTGGACTAGGTGGTCATCTGGAGACAATGACAAGTCCTTTTTGCCGCCTTCCAAGTCAAGGGTTGGCCATCTGGTACCATGAAGTAGGATAGAGCTTCATACCAATGATGTCCTAAAGGTAACAAAATTGTTGTGATGAAAAGTCAGAGGTAGTGCAGGTTTGCAGTGAGTGGCATCCAGGAGAGGTGGGGAATACATAAGAGCCGGCATTACTGAGGCCCAGACCACCCAACCCAATGGGCCACCCTCAAACTGTACTGCACGGATGGAAGACTCTCCTATACGAACTGAGTGGGGTGAGCTAGGGCTGGGATTTTAAACAGTAGCAGCAATGGCCTCTTTCCATCTCTCACCTTCATCTGGAGCAGGTAAACCAACATCTGGTGCTTATGAAAGGCCTACCCTTGCTGACAACGTAGGTCTTTCCTATTTCGTGCTTCTGTGAATGTTCCTTCAAGAAGCCAAAAAGCGTGAAAGTAGACGGGTGTAAACAGAGCCTTTCTGTTGCCCTCCTGCTCTTCTTCTGTCCATGATAACAGCTCATAATCACCTGCCTGAGACATCATAAAAGCATTTTCCTCTTGGCTGGAGTGGACCAGTCAATCGACTATCTCAAGCCTATAGAAGAGAAAACCAGAGAGGGGAGAAGTGTTAATGCATTATAGAAGAAAGAGTCTCCCACTTGCAAATATTTATTTGTAATAATTATCCCTTTTTGAGATTAAAAGAGCTACCAGTATATGAAAAGCAAACTGCTTTATCTCTCTTTTTAAATATGTTTTGAAAGTTTGACCGAGCATGAAAGTTCATCTTTTAATATTGCTACTTGTAATCCAGTAAGCAATATTTACTGTGCGATAATTGGCATCATTAAGCTTAGGTGACATTAT
Source organism: Gavialis gangeticus (assembly GCF_001723915.1). NCBI lineage: Eukaryota > Metazoa > Chordata > Crocodylia > Gavialidae > Gavialis > Gavialis gangeticus. The sequence continues at coordinate 39,702,078 of NW_017729008.1, read as the reverse complement.
TAATATTACTAATTAAACTGTTATAAACCTGGTTTACAGTTACATCAACATATCATCTCCTGAATTTCCTGCCTACACATTTTGGCATCAGGGGCTGGATAAAAGCAGATTCAAATGCAAATGATAGAAACACGCAATAATCAGAGGATCAGAGAAATGCGAGGTAGAAAAAGGCTGATTAGATAATGTCCATTCCCCAGGGCACGGCCCAGGCTCGTTTCCTCTAAGATGCCCAGATGCATTGTCTAGTCTAACTTTAAATACCACAACCACCCGGTAGTATTTCTCTTGTATCACGTGGGAGATCATGCCACAGACTAGTTCCTTTCAACAGCAGGAAATGTTTCTTGATATATAGCCTACATTTTTATGTGTAATGCCCCCAGAACAAAATCATCTGGGCAGAAAGGCCTTGCTGCTAGATGGGTAATCATATTAAAGGGAAAAATGAAGAGAGAGTGTAAATGTGGTGGAGACCCGTAAAGCTGCCTGTTGGTAGGTCTGGTTTAAAAAAATCTGCTCTTTTAGCTCTGCAGCTTGATCTCAGCTGTCCTGACCCAGATGGTGCTAATTAGTGATGGGCAAAGCCTGAGAATTTAGGAATTGTAGTTCGGCTCAGTAGCCAGAAAGTTGAAATATTTTACCCAGTCTCTTTACATCTGGAGCATCCATCTCTCCAGATAGTCTCTGGCTTTGGCAGGTTCAGAAATACCACGAGGGCAGCGTTTCCCTCAAACTCTGGTCATTTGGTTTCCATCTGGAGCCAGAAAGTTTAGAGCCATGTGGGGAATTTAAAATGAGGGCACCCTGAAGATTTTTTCTCAGATATGGTTTAAATTCTTTGCGGCGTTTCAGGCTAGGTCTTATTTATTTTGATATGCATGTTGTCCCATCCCTCACACTCTCTCAGATGGCTGGTGAACCATCTGAATCGAAGGCAGAAGGAGACCGAGCAGTAGCTTTGTGATTATTTGTTTCAGTAAAGATCCATCTGCTGGTACAGTTGCCTCTTGGTACATGAATGACTTAAAAAAAATCAAAAAAATCCCAGCCCCATCTGATAGATGTGCTGAGAGCTCTCGTCTGTGTGGTTGAGATCGTCAGAGAAATGTCTTTAGCATCCATATATAGGTTAAGCACAAGCTTAGAGCGCAGACAGATTCATGAAATCACTGAAAGTAAATGGACTTAGTCTGTCTGGCCATGTTTATAGCTGCAAAGACGTTTCTATCCTATACTATGGTTGGCAACATTTTTGGCGGGGGGGCCAGAATAACTCAGCTGGGGTCCAAGATGGACTGGCAGTAAGAGCCACAATGCCACGCTGTTGATTCCTAATCCATGGCAGGGGCAAAGCCCCTGAGCACCAAATGCTGTTGCAGATCCCTGGATTTGGTTTGGATCCAATGGCTCTGAAGGCGCTAGGTTGTCAGCCCTTAGGCCAGATACAGACATTCTGCTTTTACTGATATAAGTGATCGGAAACCGGTCTACACTTGTAACAGAACAGAAGTTTGGCATACAAAACCAGTCTATACCCATAGCACAACAGAAGTTAGGCACATACAAACTTGGTTAAAAATGGGGGAACCTGCTCCCCCACCCGAGGGCGAATGCGCGTTCTGTTCACTGCCAATAGAAAGGATGCCACTTACAGAAAACTGCATAACTTACACTGAGCCCATCTAGGGCCTTTTCAACGTCTGTACAGCATATATCAGCATATATATGGGGTGAAATGACATCAAGATTGAGTAGCTCAGGACCCGATCCTGATTGTGTGCAGTTGCGTAGGCATGCATTTGTGCTTTTGTAGACCTAGTTTCGACCTGCAGCCCACAAAGCAGGCAGATCTGAGACTGAGGATGTTTGGGATTTGAGAGCATTACAGAAGAGCTAGGGTCGAAAATAACCTGAGAGCAAGTGAGCAAGAGTTGTTTCTGTTTCAATTAAATGGAAGGCTAAACCAAGGTAGGCCTGTGACTACAGTTCTCCATTTCAAAAGGAGAAATTTTGATCAACTGTGGAAACCGCTTAGTGAGGTCAGCAGGACTTGAATGTAAAGGAGATTTGAAATGTGTTCAAGTCAAAGGTGCAAGAGCTCTCAGGAATCCCTGTCTTGAGAAAGGGGGAAAACTTGTAAGGAAAAGCTGCCTGGATGAATCACTATCTCAAAAAGATACCAGGAATAAGCACAGGCTTACAAGGAATGGAGAGAAAGGACCGCTCAGCAAAGGGAGCTGCGTCTTGGTGGTGAAGGCTAGGGATAAAGTGAGAAGTGTCAAAAGTCAAGCTGAGGTCAAATTTGCAAAGGACATTAAACACATAGCAAGATGTTCTTCGACTAAGAAGAGAGCAAGGAAAGGTGAATCGGGTATCAGGCTATATGGTGAGGATGGGGTAGAGTTTAAAGCTAGCCCAGATACGGCCCCACAACTGAATGAGCACTTTGCCTCAAGTTTCATATAAAGAGAATGATGTTGAACGCAGAGGCAGAGACAGGATGGCCAACGAGAGTGGAAATGATCACAGCTGAGCTTGAAACAAAGCTCCAAGAACTTCATGCGCTGAAGCGAGACCAGGCAATTTCCATCTCTGGAAGCAACTAGCATGTGCAACTGCAAGCCTGGTAAGAAGTACTTTTAATACATCTATTGAGTCAGGGTGGTGGTCCCATCTGATGGGAATAGCAAATGTGATACTTGGGGTTAATAAGAGGGGAATGTGCAGTCTGGGAAATTACAGGGCTGTTAGCCTGGACCTCAGTAGTTTGCAAAGCTTTGGGACATTCAAGAGCTGGAGGTAAACGGGCTAAAATACAACCTGGGCATGCCAAAGTGGATCGTGTCAGAGTTGGTTGTGTCAGCCAGGGCTATTAAGGTCATAAGGGGAATGAAGAAGAGACCGGAAGAGGTTGACTTGTTTAATTTATCAAAATGAAGGCTGAGAATATGAAAGTTATCTGTAAATACTTCAAGGGAAACACCAGAGAAGGAGAAGAGCCATTTAAGACTGAGAACAAAGCTGGCACATGAACAAGACAGTGTAACCTGCCCATTAATAAATCCAGGCTGGAAATTAGCCTAAGGTCCCTAACCATCAGAGAGGAGGGGGATTCTGGAAATTTGGTTTTTAAGATGGATCTCAATAGATTCAAGGAGACAATCGTATGGCATGATGCCTGGAATAGCAAGGGACTAGGTTGGACTCAAGAGGTGCCTTCTAGTCCTATGCTACCATCTTTTCTATGAGGTTCTGGATGAAGATCCCTTTCCTTCTTTAGTCAAGCTAATTTCTTTGATATAAACTAACACTTTTTGACTCTTGCATTGGCACATGGGCCAGCAATGGAATGATGTGCCCTGATAAAACTCTTGGATAGGACTGAATCAGCTAGCTTTCCCCCCAGCTTCTGGCTTTATCATCCCCATTCCTCCAAGGATAATCTTGCTTTGGGATTAGATGGCTTCACGAGGTCCCTCCCGTTCCTACTTTCTTATGATCCTGTTGCACCCATGTGCTGAAGGTGTGTCACTTGGAATACAGCATGGGATTTCCAGCTACTTGGAAGCCATGAAATGCTTCAACAGCTCGTTGCTTCCTCGAATCCATCAACGCTGTTTGGTATGTCTGAGCATCGCGGTTCCATCTTGAAGCAATCCAAAGACAAACATGAAGGGAATAAAGTTTGTCTCACTGTAGGAAAAATCACCAGCCCAGCAGCTCGGTGCTCCAGCTAATCGGAAGCAGCTGCAGACTGCAACATATCAGATCTCACACCACACACAAGCACACATGCATGCGCGCGTGCACACACACACACATACACACACTTGAAATACTACAGCAATATTTCTGCTACAAGCTACTTTCCTGGAGTCATTAAACCCCATCCAGCAACATCCTTTGAAGTTACAGGTAGTGGTGCAGAGGCTGCTGCAAACTGATTGCTTGCTAGGTGCTCCTTAACGATAGCCATGTGTGTCTGGGGCAGATTTAGGGGTAGGGAGATACTTTCAGGACTCCAGAGCTGGGTTGGAGAGGACAGAAATTGGATTTTCTCTTGATGGTTCTGCACCCTTTCAAGACATAGGCCACTAAGTGCAGTCATTGCAGTTGTTCAGGACAATGTTGGAGCTAGGGCTCATTACATGGATTCATTTCTTGGCACTTTTATACACACTTAACTATGCTCTGTATGAGACACTTGCATATCAAGTGAGGAGGAAAATCCTTTAAGCGTCATCCAGCACCGAGTGAAATGTTCCAACCTGGAGTGATCAATATTGCATGGAAATAGGTTGCAAGTGAAGGAAAAACATGGGGCAGGCCTCAGTAGTAAGGGAACAAACCTACTATAGTGCATACCTGGTAGAAAACTATACTTCAGTATCAAAAGGAAGTGTTTTTTTTGCATAACCACAGATGGAGGTAAAGTGTCTCTTAATTGCACCTTAATACTGGACAGAAGTTCCCAGACGACACCAAGCTGGGGGGAGTAGTAGATACATTAGAGGGGAGGGCTAGGATTCAGAGTAACCTAGACAAATTGGAGGATTGAGCCAAAAGAAATCTCATGAGGTTCAACAAGGACAAGTGCAAAGTCCCACGCTTAGGATGGAGCAAAACTGGTGCAGGCTGGGGCTGACTGGCTGGGCAGCAGCTCTGCAGAAAAGGACCTGGGCGTGACAGTAGACAATAAGATGGATACAAGCCAGCAGTGTGCCCTTGTCACTAAGAAGGCTAACGGCATCCTGGGCTGCATTTGTAGGAAGGAGCATTGCCAACAGATCAAGGGAAGTAACTATTCTGCTCTATTCAGCACTGGGGAGTCCACATCTGGAGTCCTGTGTACAGTTTTGGGACCCCAACTGCAGGCAAATTGTAGAGAGTCCAGCAGAGGGCAACGAAAAGGGTTCAGAGGCTGGGGGACATGTCTGGTGAGGAGAGGCTGAGGGAACTGGGCTTATTTAGTCTGGAGAAGAGGAGACTGAGGGGGGATTTAATAGCAGCCTTCAACTCCCTGCAGGGGGGTTGCAAAGAGGATGGAGCTGGACTGGTCTCAGCGGTGGCAGATGACAGAGCAAGGAGCAATGGGCTCAAGTTGCAGCAAGGGAAGTTGAGGTTGGATATTAAGAAAAAAAACCTTCTCACTAGGAGGGTGGTGAAGCACTGGAACAGGTTACCCAGAGAGGTGGTGACATCTCCATTGTTGGAGGTTTTTAAGACCCAGCTAGACAAAGTCTTGGTTGGGATGATGTAGTTGGGGCTGGTCCTGCTTTGAGCAGGGGGCTGGACAATATGTGACCTCCTGAGGTCCCTTCCAGCCCTCATTGTCTATGATTTGGTGGTATATCCTATAATACTCAGGATGAGGGAGCGCCCAGTCTCAGGCTGTATTAGGGCGAACCATCTTTGAGTTTTTGGAGCGTTTGGTTCAATTATTACAGTTCTCTTCTTCAATCTTTGTGCTGTCTTGTTTGCTGAGCTCATTTATTGCTTGTGCTGACTCTGCTCATACAGGGGAAATGGAAAAAGTATATGAAGGAACTGGTCCCCAAAGTATTTCTGGTTCTCCTAGAACTAGGAAGAAGTTGAGGCCACGTGAGACAAGTATGGCTTTGTGACTCCAGTGTATAATGCAGGTACAAGTCGTGTTGCTTCTCATGCAGGTACCGTCCATGGCACTGTAACCCCTGGGATGAAGAGGCCGCTTTGATGTTGTTTCACTGAAAGTGTGCAGTTCCAAACAGACCTCCTGGCTTCACAAGTGTGGCCCATTTCTAGTTGGGGCACAGATGACAGGCTGTGCAATATCATCCCTGTGGTGGGCCAGTAGGGGGCGCTCCTGTGTTGAGCCGCCCACCTCCCTGCACCCGACCACCTTCCAGGCTCCGAATGCCTCCCTAGGGGTGCCTTACGTCCGGCCGACCCCCTTCCTGGAGCACACTCGCTAGCC
>NW_017729008.1:39671539-39691119 GCF_001723915.1 Gavialis gangeticus | reverse complement strand
GGGTAGGGTGAAAGTAGGGTACAAGATTGAGCAATATCCTAGAAATCCTAAAGAGCAAACAGTCTGGCTGAGGTAGCCTTTTGATCACGCATCTGAGTTACTGCCAGCTAGATATCTAATCAGATCTCGAGTAGCTTACTCACAAGCATCTTCCAAAGGCCGGTGAAGTTTACCCTCTGGAGGCAGGCAGTTCCTTGCTCATGAGTTATGGGAGAGAGAGCCAGTTTCGGATGGTAAAGCTCCTCTGAGTCCCCTGCATGGCTGCTGCCCCACCCCTCCTGGGCAGTCCTAACTTATATAGCCCCTGTGACCTCATTCACCTGGTCCAGTGGAGGCCAGCTCCGGTTGGCTGTCAGCCAACCAATTTGAAATACATCACCAGTTGCCAGGCAGATTCCAGCCCACCAGGTAGAAACCCCCCACCCAGGTAGCTGATACCAGTCACGTAGGCAGAGGGAGCAGGTTTCCCCCCTCCCTCAGGAATGCAGCCAGCTCAAGTTACCTAAAGAGACAAGGTAAGGGTGTGGTCTCCTCTGCTGGGCCCATCCTAATCAAATGGTCACAGCACAGAGATTTAATCACATTGTCGCAGGGCAGAGATTTTTGGGGAGAAACCAAGGTGGCTTTCTGCCACAGTCCCCAACCCACATTTCAAGAAAATAGGGTTACAGATGTGTTATCGGCCACAGCGCTGGTGCCATCAGGCATTTTGAAGGCTGAGTCAAGGTCTTGGCTTTGAAACTCTTTTACTGTAACTTTCTGCAAGCAAACATTTCAGGGGGAATTCTCCTTCTGCAGATAGCTCGTTTCCAAGAAAATGCCATTTCTCCATAACGGCCCGTGAGCCAGGGCGCCGGCCTCCGCGGGACATCTTTTGCTAATAAGCAATCGTGTGTGTTACACTTTTGGCAGGCAGATCACTTATCTGACTGATATAGGAGAATATAAGCAGTTGCATCTGGATTTGAATGGGTTACCCAGCCTGCTTGGCTGCTTGGGCTTTGCGCCAAGGGAAAGCAGAGGAGGTGCGAGGAGAATACCCAATTTCCCCCTGCGAGGACTGATTTTAGTTTAATGCAGCCTCCTCGCCCATAAATCCAATTAAAGGCCTATATTATGTCAGTGGAAATTTATGCCAATCCTAATATAGTCTAATAAGCCTTAAAATAGCACTCTGCTCGTGAAAAGCCCAGTGGTTTAATTTGATTCTGAAACTAATAACAGGCTTAAAATGAGGGACTCTCCCCGCTTTTTATTTTTTCCCTGGTCTCCACATGTTTGCTTTCTGCTTTAGCGAGTGAAGGTTTCTTCCAAGTGCGGGAAGGAAAAGGCACCCATCAGCAGGTTGTCCCTGTCTGCTGTGGCTGATTTTGTTCATCGTGGTAAGTGCCTGTGGACATCGCAGCTTGGGGTTCTCTGCCACGGTGCTGCGGCGTGCCAGACTGTCTCAGCTTGTCTGACATCTCCTCAGGGAAGCTTTGCTGCAGCTCAGCATGGATGAAACAGAGCTTTTCCTTGTTCCCCACAAGCGTTCCTCCCACATCCTCTTTTGTGGTCCATGTGGACAGCCCCAATATCCTGCCCATCAGTCAGGCCCCTACCTTCAGTGGCGTCTTTGACCCGGACCTCTTTGGGTTCTCCCGTCTAGGTGATACCTGAATCTTACAGAGCTGTCGCAGCTCAAAGATACCCACCCACACGGCCGTAACTCGGTCTCATTGTCTCACCCGTCAGCTTCTGAAACATCCTTCCACGTGGCTTCACCAAATGCTCTCTTGCCTTGCTGGTCTCCATCTGGACTGGTGCCATCAAGGGCGCTCTCTTAGCTTTTGATTGAGCTACCTCATCCCTTTCTCTGAAACTCTCCATTGACTCCCCCCTCTCTCTTGCGTCCAACGTGGCCCAGGTCTCCCCAGCCAACCACTGTCTTCACTGTTGAAATGTTGATTCTCTACCTGGATCAGCCCATCCTCATTCCCCTTTGGGCTTTATCCCGTGTTCCCCATATGAATAAAACGAGCTCCTGATAAGCATCTGCAAGCTGCCTCATTAGACGTCTGCAGATTGAATGATAAAAACCATAGATCCCTCATCACATTTCTTTTTCCATGATAGCTGTAAAAGGGACTTGTCAAGAGTTAGGCTCTGGTGAGCTGACACGTTGGCAGTCATGCTGACCAGTAGTGTCTCATCATTTGCCTCTGCTCCTCCGGTCCCTCTCTCTCTACCTGCTGGCTCATGTCTTTTGCGTCGATGGTAAACTCTCTGGGGCAAGGGCTGTCCTTTGTTTCTATGTTCACCTGTAACTAATAATAAAATAATGGAGGTGGCTGAACCGTGAGGACAGGTCTGGTAGGGAGGGAAGGCTGGTACAGAGGCCTGAGGCTTGTGCACTTGCACGCTCTGATGATGGGAGCCATACAAAGAAATAAGAGAAGCAGATTTAGGGTGGGAATCTGCTTTGTGTTTTCATGAATTAAGTTTTGTATTATACCATGACTGTGTCAGGAGGATCTATAAAGTTGTAATATCATTTGTGCACTGGAGCAAGGTTTGTTTGGAGCAGCCAAGTAAGAGCAATCCCTTTAAATACAGAATTAAGGATCAGTCCATCTCAGCTCGATGGGACTGAATCTTTCTTCAGCTGTTACGTGTTTGATTCATTTATATTCAAACACGGTGCTTAACCAAACGTTACAACGCAGTATCTCGATGAGGGGAGATCTCAGAATCAACTGGCCAGTATATTCTTCATTTTGTCTCCTGAGCTACTGGGCAGTATCACTGCCTGCTGTTAAACAGCTGCTGTATTCAAGTCCAGAGGTGGCTGCCTTTCCATGGTGGATGAAGTGATCATAGCATCATAGTATTATAGTGCTTAGGGTCAGAAGGGACCTAAACAGATCATCAGGTCTGACCCCCTGCCCTGGCAGGAACGGGTGCCGGGGTCATATCACCCCAGCCAAATATCTGCCCAGCCTGCTGTTGAAGACCCCCTCTTGATTTTGATATAGTAATTGTCAAAAGAAGCCCAATGAGATAAAAGCCTCAAAAGAAATATATCAACTTCTTTTGATCGATAAAAGTTGTGACTGCTATTCCATTAGTTTAGCAGTAGTAAACTTGGGTTAAGGAAAGCCTTGATGTTTCCCCCCAAAATCACATGGGCTATATTTCTTTCAAGTGATCATTCAGGCTCATGCAAGGCCCATTGAATCCTGGAGCCTGGCAGCCCCGCTGGCACCGTGCTGTTCGGCGCTCTGAACTGAAGCAATCTCCTCCTATGGGCCAAATCCATCCTGGGTTTCTGCTGGTGAAGAATTAGGCCTATCGTCTGCAGAGTGATGCTGCAGAGAGATGGCCCCAAACGGTGGCCGTGCCATGGGAATGTCTTGTTTGCGTGCGCACTGCGGAGGAGCTGACATGACTCTGGCGTCCCCTGAGCCCTCCAGCCTACCTAGCGGCAGTGCCATCAGTTAAGGGAGCTTTGTTAAGGCCGTAATCCTCACGTGCGCTCAGACTCACAAAGCAGCCGCTTTCTCTCCGCGGCCGTGTTCACAGACTAGTAATGGTCCGTGTCCAATTGATTACCCCGCGCTCTGTGGCTGCTGCTTTGAGAGCTGCTTTGGCAAGGGCCAGATTGTTCTGGCAAGCTCGTCTATCCATCAGGGACGAGGGCAGAAGGAGAGGGGGGCGGGGGGCATCACCCTGAAATTGTGCATTTGGGAGTCGAAGGGAGGAGGGGAAGGTGGTTTGCCATCAGAAAACAAAAGGTCAGCGTAAAGCCTGAGCAAATGCATACTGATAAAAGGGCTCCAGAGTTGGCATGTGCTTCCCCCAGGCCCCAGGTGCTCTTCCCCTTCGATTATAATCTCTGCCGAGATGAGCGCACGTGCATGTGAAGAGAGAGAACTTCACCGCCACAGGATCCATGAACACCTCCGGCCCCTTTCTTGCTGATCCATCTCCTGTGACCAAACTCAAAGATTTTGGACTCCTGAACCTCTTCCAACAGCTTCCAATTTGTTTAAAAAACACGATCCACCTGTCAGTCATCCTTCTTCCTTCTCGCCCCAGATTGGAAACATCCGCTCTCAAATTATCTCTCCCACAAGGCCAGGATGTGGGAATCCTTCTGGGCCGGAAAGCATTGACATTTTGAAGCCCACTCTCTTGAGTTCTTGCAGGGTGGAAATGGAAGCACTGCGGAGGGGAGAGTCCTGCTTTTCCCAGGGGACATACAGTATTGATTTCCAGTCCTTTTATGGCCAGTAGCCAGGCCTTTCATTTCTGGCTTTTTATGGATAGTAAAGCCATTGGGTTCTGCATATGTAGTGATGGAGGCGTCTGGCTTTACAGCGAGCGCAAGAAGTACCATTTTTTACAAGCTTTCCTTAGGTTCATAAAGCCATTTTCCTGTAATGTCTGTGGCACGCTGGCAGTGCAATGAGATGGGAGGTGTGAGGGTTTTAGCTACATTGGGATGCGTCCTGTAATTCAGTAGTTAATAATATGGTCATGCCTATTAAAGCCATATATTGAACCATTATGCTTTCCCAAGTGTCTTCTTGAAGTGAGTGCCTGTGTGTGTTTTTTCCTGTTAAAGGCTGTTGCATTCCTGTCATAGGCTTGAGTTTTCTTCTTCTTGGACAGAGATTCCACAATTTAGGGTCAGACATGATCTAGTTGGGGCTGGTCCTGCTTTTGAGCATGGGGTTGGACTAGATGCGACTTCCTGAGGTCCCTTCCAGTCCTCATTTTCTATGAGTCTATGACTTGGATATTGTTCCTCTCGTTTTATTGACCCTCAACCCCATTCTGACTCTCCATCTCCTCTGTTTCTCATCTTCCATTCCCACCGGTGCTGCCCACCTGCAGAAAGCTGGCTTGCTCCTTTTCCCACAGCTCATACCAGCAGCAGCAGCTCCAGCAGTGCTTGACACACCTGGCCTGAGCCCAAGGATCAATGCACAAAAGGGCAAGATTCCCACGTTAGGCAGAGCTAGGATCTTCCCCTGACACTGGCAGAGCAGTGTGAAATGACTGGGACAGGTAGTTTCATAGATTTTTAGGGACCTTACAGATCATTGGGTCCAGCCCCCCTGCACTTGGGCAGGAAAGACCGCTGGGATTAGATGACCCGAGCAAGATGGGCACGGCTGAGTCTTGTTCAGTTCATTCACTGTAGGAGCTGCAGCATGGACTCAACTGCAGAGCAACTGGAAACTTCAGATGATCTAAATTGGACAAACTCAACAGAAGCCAATTGGGCTTCATGGCTTTATGCCAGTGAAGGCTGTGGGCCATGTGCTTTCAATGGACTGAGCTTGAGAGGAAACTAAGCAGGGTTCCTATTTGTCTGCCAGCAGGTGGCCAAACCCTGCAGAAGCACTAACCCTATTAGCAGATTGTGTTCCTGCTTGCTGGACGCGGGGTTTGCTTTTCATGTTCACAACTCGAACCAGCTGCTTGTGGCGTTGCAAGCAGCTTGTCTTGCAGGTGATGCAGAAGGGAGCCTTCCCGTGGACCAGAGGCAGAGCCGTGCCAAGATTGTCTCCCTGGAATATTGTGATTTTGAAGGGCAGGAAAGCATGGCCTCTGACAAGAAAGGGGCAGATAGCATGCGTGCCAGATACAGAAGAGGCTGCTTTTTGGTGGGCAGAGGGGCCTATACATCTTTGAGAGGGCTGGAAAGATGCAGTGATCTCCCCCAGTGTCTCACACCCTCTCGTTCTGCTCTACACCTGACCATGCTGTTTGTGCAGCCTGTTGAAACAGCTTCTTCCAAAACATCCCTGCATCAGCAGTGCAAGCTGCCACAGGCCTCTGCATCAATGGAGCTGGAAAAGCAGGCGGACGGTGCTCTTTGCTGAGTGTGGAGCTCTGCAATTTCCTTTCTGTTCTTATCTTTCTCTACACTTCAGCCGGGGCAGGACAATGACACTTCTTCCTCCCCAAAATGACAGTCAGATACTCCTCCCCCATCTTACCAGCACAGAATCCACTCCCCCCCACCCCAGACATTACACATAAACTGGTTTAAGTGATCAGAAACTGGTTTAAACTTGCAACAGAACAGACATTCAGTGCACATAAACCAGTTTGAAAATGGCTGAAACCAGTTTGAGATAAACCTGGTTGAATGTAGTATCAGACTTAACTGATTTGGCTTAAATTGGTTTATGCAATGTCTGTCCCAGACCTTGGAGGGCAGAGCAGTATCTTGTGCATTAGCTGTAAAGCCAAATACCACTTCTGATTTTAGTCAAGGCACAGCATTTTTAAACAGAGATTAGTAGAGGTGACAGGGCGAGGATTAAGACTGGGGCTAGGCTTGGCTATGATTAACTGAAGAAAGACTGAAACCCTTGCAGGAGCATCTGAAATGATTTCATCACCATCTAAGCAAGGGGAACAATCCTGAACTTTGAAGGAGTTTGGCTTCTACCTGGATCCTCTACCTGGTTTGCCTATGAGGGCTTAAATTTGGTCAAGCCAGCAGCTTGAAAATCAGAGGGAGTTTGGATCTCAGTGCAGGCTCTTTCTAAAGGCTTGTGATGATAGCATGGTTTCCCTTAAAGAAAGACTTTTATTAGGAACAAAGGGGAATGATCATCGATTTCTGGTAACGAAGACATTTTTCCAGTAGATAGGAAACCAACTGTTGTAAAGTGAGGGTGTCCTCTTTAAACCGATTTGCTAAAAGCTAAAGGTGCGTGAAATGGTTATCTCAATTTTGGTGATCCAAAATTAAGAGGGAGGCCCTTAAAATTAAATTTTAAAGCAGAATACTTTTTAGGTCCAACCTTTTTGACTTGCGCTTCCCTGTCAATGACTTCTCTCTTATTTAATGCGTGGAGTCTAAGCACTGTGGCGCAGGGGCTGTATTTTTATTCTGTGTTTGTACAGCATCTAGCACAGCGGTGCCCGGGGCTCCTAAGTGCTGCTGCAGTGCAGATAAACACATGTAGTGTGTCGAGTCTTTGTAATATGTTCAGATCATATTTAAGCCTTCCCCTGCAATTACAAAGGCTAGAAGCTTGCCTTTAAAAATAATGAAAGCTTGAGATCCAAATTAGTCACTGGAAACCAGGAGCTGGTGTTTTACAAGGTGGGGGGGGGAAAAAACAGTTATCACAAAAAGCTCCAAAAAACAGGTGAGACTTGTCATCATGGTGAACCACCCACAGGCTTCAAAGGAACGTAGACTTCCTTGCAAACACATATCTGCAAAGATCCCAGGTAAAGCCGTGCTCTAGCTCTGGTTTAGTTACCATAGAGACTGCTAGGTCTCACTTGATCCTCAGGCACTTGAGCTATTCACTGGCAACCTCTCCGGATTAAAGATTGAAGGTTTTGGATCGTTCTCTTTATTTTTATCAGTAATGTAACACACCGGCTAATCCATGTTGTACCTCTAAGAAAAAGAAATAAGGCAAAAAAGCCGACCCGCTTTTCCCATGCTTGTTGTGTAGGCCAATTATCCGAAGTGGTGACAAGTAGAAAAATGAATTAGCCATAGCTTTGTAATGTCAGCGTTATTTATCTTTTATAAGCTTTGCCCAGCTCAGCTGTGGATCAGCAAAGGAGCTCTTTTATTCTTCCATCCTTTCTTTGATGCTGGGTTTTTTTTTCCCCTCTCCCCTTGATATGGTCCCTTTGCTCTATCACAGCATCATTACAAAATCTTTTTCTTCTGCTCTAAAATAGGAAGCCTTTCCAGAGAAGATGAGGGGGCTGTGGGGAAATGCCGGGAGGCAGGTTGGGGTGGGGCTTCTCTGATCCTACTCCTGCCTTTTGGGATGAAATCACTCCGTTGGCTTTATTTCCAATGACCTCTGCCTTCCTTACCCCAAAGTGGTGGTGATTCTGCAAGCAGCCCCCACTGCATCCTTTTTTTTCCTTTGCATAATTCACCAACTCTATAAGCTCTTTCCGCTGCAGCAACAGGGACCGAAGGATATTTGTTAACAGGAGGCAGAGACTCGGGGCTGATAGGGGATATGCCGTTAGATGATGGGTAGCATAGCCCACAAACAGGTGGGATTTGGGGGCCTCGCATCAGAGAGCACAGAGATGATAGCATATCTTTATAAGCAATGGTGAAGCAGTCTACACTGTACTGCATTCAGCATCAGACATCCTACCACTCCAGGCTTCTTAATGGGGCTCATTCCCAGTGTAGGATACACTCCTCTCGAATAGCCGTAGCTGTATCTTGGCTGGAGGGATGACTATGGCTGACCTGGGTGGCAAGGCTAAAGGGCTGCTCTAGGTACATCTTTGGCACATGTCAGCTTGTGGAAGAAGGACCTGGGATCCCCTTAACACTTGTGTGTGCACGTGCTAATGCTCTCCTGATTGGGATTGCCTTGGATGTGCAGAACTGCCACCACGAGTGGCTGCCACCGGCACAGCTTAATACCACGCTTGCAAACAGAAGCTGTCCCACCACGTGAGTGGAGCGGGCAGCTCTGCTAGAGGCGTGCGACTGAGCCATGTCCTTACCCACAGCTGTCTTAAAATGATTGGGATGGGATCAGCTCCAAAGGACAGGAGTGGGTTGGAGTGTTTTGATGAGGCATACTCGCAGGCCTACCCCCCAGCCTGTCAGCTCAGGATGCAGATTGCCAGCACATCGTGGTGTTGCTCAGACTCAGTTGTTATCTGCTGAATAATTTTTGTGAATAATTTATGGCTGGGAACTCATTTGTGAGAAGGCCTTTGCAAATGCCTGAGATTCACCGTCCCAACCACCTTGCTCTGCCGCTTGCTAGACTTCCCTTCGCCAACTGGTGGAGTTAGCTGTCCCGGGTGGCTGTTTGCACTTACAAATATTCCATTTTCTTTCTGTAAGTCCATGGTGAGCCTTGCTTCAAATCATAGCAAATGAATTCCTGCTAATAAAACACCCTCGACAGATGACCAGTACAAGCGGGACACAAACACAGGCAAAAAAACGAATTAGAATGAATATTTTTAGATGCGTTTTTGAGGCGAGTTCACAGTTTTTGTGAATTTAGCCCCAATCCACTGGGGCAAATATTGGGGAGGTTCAAGTTTTGTATGGGAGGGCATGATGGGGATTGTTCATGCCTCAATATACTTTCAGCATGCCCCTTGCCATGACATTGCTGACTGACC
The DNA here is from genome assembly GCF_001723915.1 of Gavialis gangeticus. Classification (NCBI taxonomy): domain Eukaryota; kingdom Metazoa; phylum Chordata; order Crocodylia; family Gavialidae; genus Gavialis; species Gavialis gangeticus. The sequence continues at coordinate 39,681,975 of NW_017729008.1, read as the reverse complement.
ATTTTAGTGTTTTTTGGGTTTTTTTTAACAAGATGCAAAAGTCAGTGTTAATAGGCTCTGCCAAAATGAAGCAGCAGCATTTTCCAGTACAGTTAGCACAGGACAGCGCCTGCTTAATTAATGATATTGGAATTATAATATTGCTCCATCAGTGACCCCTTTGTCACCTCTTCTTAAGGTTTGACCCCTGCCATCGCACCTCCAGAAACAGCTGTCTATCCGCAGCTCTGTTCTTCGGTCCAGAAGACTGGATTCCCTCAACACAGGCTCTGCCGGTGTTCACCTGGCTTCCCAAAAAGAGCTTGTCAGGCCAATTCTCCCACTGTTCTCCTGTGGGCATAATGGTGACTGCCTCTTTCAAAGATGAAATGCAGCCTCATTTTCCATGTTGGGATCTTTTCTTTTTAAAGTGACAGATGCATCTCAGAGAGTTGGGAGAGGACCGCACAAAGTTTGGCTGCTATGTAAGCTGATGGGGTCAAAACCTTGGGTTGGGAAGTTTGCAAGAACTGTCCGTCTTGCTGAGTTGTACCGAACTTCTGGTGGCCAGCTGCATCCAGGAATAACTTCTCTCCATGTGTCGAAACACCTCCCGCTTCTGCTCCCATCTGGAGCACATAAACATGGAGCCAGCATTGAGACTGAAAAGTAATTTAACAGCATCTATCACCTTTTCTGGATCTCACACCAAATCAGCTAGAGTTTGAAGCAAAGGGTCCACCTGGTTTTGATATTAGCCGGGGATGGTTCTGGATCAAAGCCCCAAATCTCAACATCCTTAATTGTTTGGGTAGGACCTCAGTCCTTGGCTATTGTAGAGGCTGGCCAGGACTTCCTGACATGCTTTCTAACCCTATTTTTTAGGATTGTCATGGGGGTGAATGAGGGGAACCACGTGCATCGTAGGAGTTGGGGTCTCGCACTGAACCGTAAGGTCTGTGGTCCTGAAGCAAAGCCTGTCCAAGGTCAGGAAGCACTGAGAGAGCTACTTGCTATGCCGAACACTGGGTGTTTGTGCCTGAAAGCTTGCAAAGAACAAATTTTCCAAGTATTTAGTTGGTCTAATGAAAGATGTCACATTTACCCAAAGCCCCTTGTCAGCCAGGGTTCTTTTCCAGGTGCACAAGGTGCATCTCAGACACGAGTTGCTCACAACAAACATTTCAGTCACTGTCACGTGGCGACAATGCTGCTGTCAGGACTGGAGTGCAGCTGGCAGCTGCTGAGCACAGGCCCCTGGCGTGGTCCAGGGCAAGAGGGAGGCGACGTTCCCCTTCACTGCAAATAGTCACGAGAGCAGGATTGGGTGACAATGTAAATCACTTGGTGCATGTGTGTCTGTGTGTGTTAATTCATCAAGAGTGACTGCCTTAATTGAACTTGCATTAACCTTTTGACCAGCTATTGGAGATAACATCCGAGGACAATGTGCTGCTGGATGTAGCAGATATGTCCTATCCTCTGTTGATTTCAGTAGCATGGCAGCGGAGGGATGGTGATGTCCTGAGTGCAGCAGGAGGATCAGCAGGGAAGGCGTTAAGTGTCTGCCGGGCCAAGCTGGCATTAACAGCATTGTACCTAGACTCCTGGTGACCCAGGGCGAACTTTTAGTGTCATGCCCCCCTTCGCCAGAGATAATGATAATAATATTAATAATAATAATTACCATTTTTGGGCCCCCTTTCTGTCTAGGCCCCAGGCAGCTGTCCGCTTTGCCCATGCCTGAGTCCGGTCCTGGGCATTAATGGGTCTATTTCTTTGCTGCACAAAGGGCAGGTTGCATTTCAGATTGGGATTTACCCAGCATTGGGTGCAGCCCTGGAGTTTCTTTTAATACGATCAAGTCCTTTGGTCCTGTGAGCACCTGAGGCTGTGATCAGTGGGGTGTTTTGCCCACCATGCAGTTGGGGTAATACATAACATTTTCCTCTTCGAATTCCCCTCGCCGGGTCTCATGGACAGACCATTGCCCTCTCTTCCTCCCCTTTGAGGGTGGAGTGGGGTGTGGAGGCTGCACGTTAGAAAGCGCTTTGAGACCCTCGGGGTGCAAGTTCTCTTAAAATACAGATCCTCCCTCATTTTAATTCCACCAGCCCCGCGCCCGTAAGCCTGATAAATGCGCTGGTGAGTACCGGGCTTGCTCGCCCGAAGTAAATGCCTGTATTTATCATTGTCGGGACAATTTATTGTCCAGCCAGGCTCTGCAGAGAGGGGGAGGCCATTCCATCCCTGCTTTTCAATTACGGCCGCCTCGGGAGAGCCGAGCTGCCAGAGCCCCATGGGGACTGCACTGCCGCCGCGCTTATTGAAGAGCAGCTCCCTGCTTGGCCCAGCACACGTGCGTCTGTGCTGCCTGACAGCGCCCACTCCTGAACCGTGTCTGCTTGCTTCTGCAAGCTGGCGAGGCACCAGGCGTGTGGGACCTGCTCTGGTGTGGAGAAAAGAGCCTGGTGCCTTCACTAGGGGACACTATCATTTTAACACATCGGTTAGCAGGGCCCTGCCAATGCATGCTCAAACGTAGTCATTTCCTGCTGTTGGCAAGGCTGGACTGATGCTTCCCAGGCCGGGCTCTGCACGGTGCTTTGGGCAGGTGGCTGCCCCCGCTGCTCCAAGCACCTGCCCCATATTCACGAGTCATGTCACTCTCCCAGAAGGGTCCATGTGAATTTGGTCTGCTTTACAAGCAGCAGACTGCTCTAACGTCCCACCCCAGAGGTGGCTGCAATGCGTTAGTGGATGAAGTCGTTTCTTTCTGGAGCTATGTAAACCTGTCTTTATAGGCCTGATTTCCCTCTCGCTGGGCACATCTCCATGAGAGAATGCGCAGAAGACTAATTCTACAGCACATTAGCTGTGCCAATGCACTAAAGAGCAGAAGATTTAGTCTAATGCACGTTGACGTCACTTCGAAAGCATTCGTTTGCGCTAATGTGCAGTAGCACCAATTACAGTGCATTAGGTTAGTACCTGTCATTACAGGTACTGAACTTAATGCACCATAATTATGGTGCATTAATGAATGTGTAGATGCACCTGCTTACACTGCTGTGAAACAGGAGTAGCTTTCTAAAACTCATGTGAAAGCATAATCAGATTCTCTATCCTCTATATTTCAGTGATTCTCCAGCAGCACCCTGGGTCATTCGAGATCCTATTCAGGGTGCCGTGGGGTGCCACACAATATTAGCACTGTTAGGTGCGCAAACACCCACACGGGATTCACAAGATAAACCCGGAGATTTCATATAGGAATCCAGAGAATCATAAACGTCCTGCCCTATTGTGGGCTTTCTGAGTTCTTTGCCACATAGACATTGCTCTAGTATTTTTTGGTGGTCAAAACATGGGTGAAAGTGAAGAGCTGGCAATTTCCAAAAGGGCCTTGAGTGTGAAAAGTTTGAGAACCTCTTCCTGTATATTCATGATGAAGGAAATAATCCTGGTCTGTTCTACGTGACACTGGAAAAGCATTTGGAGTTTCTCTTTGTGGCACAAGGGACTGTACCCAAAGAAGGTATCGTTTGGCCTCTTTTTGGGTTCTGGCATGCGGGTGCTAGGAAGATGGTTGTGATGTCATAAGCAGACGCCTGTGGCGTCAGGTTGGGGGGGAGTTACAGAAGCAGATGGGCATTGCAGATACAAAGCTCCTTTTCATGTAAATTGTCCCCAATGATAATTTAAAACAAAAATTTACAGAGAAAAAGAATCAGAGAAAACATCTGATGTGTGAGGAGAGCAAGCTCGAAATAGACTGGTTTCCAATTTGCCTGGGAGGCATCAGGAGATTTTAAGCGACAAAGTATTCGTGTAACTGCTTTAGGACCTCATCTAGCATTCCTCCGGCACCCCTCGCCTTAAATATTCAAACACTTCAAGTCTCTATTTCTGTTATTTTATTTGGAGAACATCAATGGAGATGCACCTGTTTACACCACAGCTTAATAGAGCCAGCTACTTCCACAGCAAGAGCTCTCCATTGTTTTATAGTCTCTAACTACACATACGTACTATCATCAGTGTCTGTATATGTGTACGTATGTGTGTGTCTGTGTGTGTAAATGTACACATGCACATATATATGTACACACGTGTGTATATACGTGTGGATATGCACACACATGCATGTATATGTACACACTATATGTGTATATACACATGTATATATATGTGCACACATACATGTATATGTACACACACTATATGTGTGTATACATACATAAACACATACATACATTATACATATGTGTATACATATATATGTATGTTTGTGTGTGTGTGTGTGTGTGTGTGTGTGTGTAGGACACTGATGATACTGTGTGTGTGTGTGCTTGTGTATACATGCATAAGAGGTTCTGCTTATGACATCACAACCATCTTCCCAGCACCCGCACGCCAGATCCCAAAAAGAGGGCAAACGATACCTTCTTTGGGTACAGTCCCTTGTGCCGCAAAGAGAAACTCCAAATGCTTTTCCAGTGTCACGTAGAACAGACCAGGATTATTTCCTTCATCATGGATATACAGACACATCTGGGATGGCTTATGGCCAGTCGTGCACAGCAAGAATCTAGAATAGGAAGTAAAGATGTCTTAGGTATACAGACAAGCAGACACATTTCAAGACTTTATTACGCATTAATTTTGGGTGGCTCCTGGAGCCCTTAACCCCTGGATTATCCAGAAATTAATACCTTTAAGTGACTTAAAGCACTCATTATGTGGCTCAATGTTACACCACTCCTGGGCAGGAGTATCTCTGATTTACACAACTCTCCTTCTGCTCCACTAATGTGTGGCCATTCCCCACAGATGTGCCACTCAAGTTGAAGTCCTCCAGTATCCCAGGATGCAATGGTCCCTTCCCCACCTGCCTGTTCTGTGGGTTTTCACATGCCCAGCTGCTTAGTGAAGCCGCCTGCCCAGGAACTGGAGCCACAGGTTTTTTTTATTTCCCCCAGCCTCCAGTCCCAGGGTCCAGGAACAGTCACCTGGTGCACTGCCCCCCACCAGTGCTAGGCCTGTCTGGCCAGGTGGCTATTGCTCCAGAAAGCCCCAGGATCCAGCCCTGTGGCTCCAGCAGTGCCCTGCTCCATACACCCAATCCACATGCAGCCTGGCAAGAGCTGGCGGTGGCTGCTGCGGGGTAGGGAGCAGTTTGCTGCTGGGGAAACTGCTGCTCCAGGGCAAGGTGGCCGTGGGTGGATCGCGGCTGTGGGCACAGGGCTCTGCCACTACCCATGTGGATACAGGAGCCGGGTACGGGTGGACTCCACTTCCAGCTGTGGAGTGAAGCCAACTTGGGCTGGGGCTAGCTGCACTGGCCACTGCCAGCACTGCAGCCCCTGACCCTGACGTGTGTGTACATATACATATATGTGTGTACATATCTACACATGTATATACACACTCGAGTGTACCCACTGCTTCCACCTCTGCCACTGCCACCACCGCTGGCTTCCCGTGGCTGGTGCCTGGACCGCCGACCCTGGGGCTCGAGGCTGTCTGTCCACTGGTCCAGTGCACTGCTGGGTTGCCTCCACCGGGCCCGGGGGCACCAAGGAGGGATGGGTGGGTGGGAAACAGCTGAGAGGGGGCAGGGGAGCAGCTGCAGTTGCACAGGCACTGGGAACAGCCTGAGAGACGCGTATGGCCAGGAGATGTGTCCGGACGTGTGTGACAGCAAGGCTGGCATACATGGGCATTGGGAGCTGGACAGGCAGCAACCTCCCTATCCGGCCCCCCACCAAATCCTTTGCCTTCATTCTCGAGGGACCTCGCCGCCTCCCTCCCCTCTCCAAAGTCTGGGGTATGCTGCTGTGGCGGGTGAGGGAGGAGTGAAGCATAGAGAAGTCAGGCTGGAAGGGTCCCCCCTGTTTGCCAAGCCTCTACTGGCAAGTCACAGCTGTGCAGGTGGGGGGCAATGAGAGAAGGTCTCTAGACTGCCAGATGTGACTGCCCCAAACTCCAACTAGGCCTAAGCTGGTCAACATTTGTGTGGCCCGAAGTAGGGCATGCAGCAAGGCCCTCACTGAGATAAAAGGAACGGGGGACTTACTGCAGAGCAGCTGACTCTCAGTAACTGTCCATTTGTCTGCTCTTACCCCATGGTAAGACAAAGCCAATCTGTGGTAATACATCCCATTTCACCTGCTGAATGGCCAGCAGTCCTTATTATAAACTGGCTGCAGGATAGGAGCAGGCTGCTGTGTGGAGGAGCCCAAAGTCAGGAGCAGAGGACACTGACTGCAGCTGAGGATGCTGAGCTGAGCTGAGTGAAAGGTTTTGGTCCAGTATTATTTCTCCTGAAACATGCAGCTTAGGGCTGACTAAAACTATTTCTCAGTGTGCGTCCAATGCATCAAATTGTTCTGCCAGGAAAAACAATGGGGAAAAAGGAAATATTCCCTGAAGAGTCTTTTGAAAAGTGAAATGCTTTTTTTTTCAGTTTGGGGCACGTCTAGTTCTGAAACGAGCATAGAGGGAATTTAAAAATCAAAGAATCTACATAAATGAAACAGGCTTTCATTCCAGTCCAGTAACATGGTTTGTTGGACTGGGATTGTTTTGGTCACCACATTCACCTGAATCCAAGACGACTTTGAATTTAAGACAATGCCCCCAATAATTGCCCCTCCAAATTTGTTATCGCTTTCCATGTGTAGACTCAAATTAATGGGAGGGTATCTTAAATTCATCTCCCCTACTGCTGTGGTATGGAAGGCAGTGGCAGGGGATGAGGGGCCACACCACCGCCCCTTGCTCCCCTGCTTCTTATGGCCTCTGGACCTGCCCCTGCCATGTGCCCCTTGCAGCTTGTCCCCCCCACACCTTGTCTCCTCCCCTGCAGCCTGTCCCCCCCGCACCCTACCTACCACCCCCTTTACCTTCTTTTGCAGCTCTCCTCCGGCTCTGGGGCAGTTAGCAGGAGCATTGGTGGCCCCGGGTCCAGCTCCAGCCCAGCCTGGGAGAAGTGCCAGCAGCTCCTAGTTAGGCTGGGTCAGGGCTGGAGGGACCAGAGTTGGAGCAAGAGGGAAGGGGGGCAGCTGGCTGAAGGGGAGCTGGGGGTAGGCTGTAGGGGGGACTGTTTAAAATGAATGAGGACTCAAAACCTTTTTCTTTGGAGTGTCATGGATGTGACGCTGTGCCGCCGTGACACACTGCCCCTCTCCAGACTGGCGCTCCCAGGCCTGCGTGCATTGGTAGAAAGCTGCGGGCCCCGACTTTGCTACCGTAATGAAGGGCCTCAGTGGCCACATGGCAAACCGGCGTGGATAACATACCGATGCTGGCGAGAGCTGGCAGGCTGCCCTGCAGCGCAGTACACAATGCAATGCACGGCAGCTGGCCGTGAGTGGAAGTCCGACAGATGGAGAGCAGCTGTCAGAAAGTCAGAGGCAGTGGGTTGGCTTGTGAGAGGGGCACGGGGGCTCTTCTCAGTTGGCCATGTCACATAACAACCAGCCCCATCTCCTCCCTGATCCCAGGACAGGATCCAGGTGGCAGGGGCACATGGAAATATCAAAACTCTGCCTGTGCATCCCAGCACTTTGCAGCGCAGAGCCAAGGGAAGGGAGGAAAGACTGAGATGTTGCTCACACGACATGGGTGAGCTGACAGCTTCGTGGCTGTGATCAGCCGTAGGTTTACGGTGCTGTGCTGTATGTGCAAATGCAGCTCTGCAAAACCCACTTGCATGGGTCCTGCGGCCCCACAAAACCAGTGAACCCAGCTCAGCGTGAAGCACCAGACTCGGCACCGTGGGTCTTAGGGGGAGGTTTACAGCCGGGCTTGAGGCTGGCAGGGCGAGGGAATGGGTTTGGTCTGCCACCTCCATCCAGAATATGCAGAATTTAGAGACCAACAGTTGTGCCAGTGTCAACCACTGGTAAATCCATTGACAATATTACCATTTACCAAGCCAGGTCTCCACAGGTAACTGTGAAAATCAGGAAGGCTGGTGCTGCAGTCAGTGAGCTAGATTTTGCTCCCTCAATATCTAGAGCAGCTCCCTGAAAGCATTTGTTCTTGGGTGTGATTCTGATGGCACACCAGTAGAAATCAGGGCCAAAATCAGTGGCATTACATGGCAATGAAACTGGGCTAGACTATATGGTCGGTGAGGCAGGGACTGTCATTTTGTTCTATGTTTGTACAGCACCTAGTGGGTGTTCAGGATGAGGACTTCTGCAATACAAATGAGAAATAATCATCAGGAGAGAAGGATAGGATGTGATAAACTGAGGTCAGTATAGCTCTCCGGCTTTGCAGCACTGCTACCAGGAGCAGCATTTGGCACAGGGAGGCATTTGCTTGTGGAAAGTCCCATCCTGCCATCGGCAGGTGCATGCTGGCGTTCATGGACCTGTTCGGCTCTCTGTCCAGCACAGCAGTCCCTGACGCCCAGCCTGGCAGCTTCCTGGCAGCACTCGAAGAAGCCTTGAAGCAAGCTAAGCAGGCTGCTAACCTGGGGCGAGACAGGGCTGATCTGTCAGGGCAGTACAATGCTCGCGTTATATGCTTGTCCATCCCAGGCCTTTCTGTGGCCCGCAGAAACGTCTTGCCCATCATGAGCAGAGGTGCCAGGCTGTCAGGGTTTCCTTTTTTTGCTCTACTGACTCTTCCGCCTGCTTTCCAAGCCCAGGAGGGTTGCTCCTTCTGGGCTTCTGGCCATGGCAGGCAAGGGAGCTGGCAGCTAGGAGTATGGTCCTTGGCACTGCTGTAGGCTGTCTTCTGTTGCCTTCCCTCCTGCTGGGGTCAGGGCACCGTGTACTGCTGCTTTGTGCTGTCGGGGTCCAGGCCCTTCAAATCCAGGCTGGTCCCCATGCTGTAGGGCATGCGCACTCTGATGCTTCGCTCTGCATGGGCTCCTCAGGCGATGCCCAGTCTACTTCCGAGTCTCTGGTATTTAGAGCCCTCCCCAGGACTGGGCCTGGGACCACCTCTCCCTCTGCAACCATGAGCTCCCACTAGGGCTGTGCCGCAAGGGGTCAGTGCAGTGGACAGCCCGGGAGGGGACCAGAGCCTCCCCATGGCCCAACGAGAGGAGAGAGGCCTTGGAGTTCATCATGCTTAAGTGCTTGGCTAGACTGGGCTCTAGGTAGAAACTTGATTTGTTAACCAAACCTTCTCCCGGCAATGTCTTTTCACACGCACACGCCCGCACGTACACACAGGCATGCACTCATGTGCACATAGGTATGCATGCGCTGCTCTCTTAGCATAGACTCTGACCTCTTAACACAACTTAAAGGTGTTGAGCCGTATTGACACGAGGTGCTAAGAGGTGTTTCAAGCATATGAGCTGTACAGACCCTCTTGTTCCTTAGGGCAGCCGAGTCCTGTGTCTTATGATGCGCTCTACATGCCTGGCCATCTCTTCTGGGTAAATGCAGTGAGGAGAGTGCAGCAATTTAATTATATGGATTAAAACATGATATGAAATATATACCAATAATAGCCCCAATGTCCATGCACTCACACTGGTTTCATTCTTTCCTAAATCACGTAGGTTAATTTGGTAACTTCCCAGGGCATTTATGTCCTTTCAGGTAAAGCGGTCTAACTCTTCTTGACTTAAACATGGACATCGAGTAGCTGCCTGTCGTTCTGCCCGCCCCATCCTCTCCATCTCTCCGGTCTGCAAGTGAATCTGTACTCGACATTAGGACAGGATCCATGCGGCGTACACCAGGAATCCCCCACTGTCTTTCTCTGCTTTTGTTGCAGCACTTTGAGCCATCCAGGAGGAACTACCCTGGGAGCTTATTTCCTAGGCTCACCTGATGTTTGCTGGGTGGGGAGGTCCTTTCTCAGGAGCTCATACCCACAGCAGAGCGAGTGCGGTTAAGGTAAAAGGTACTCAGGTTGTAGCCGTATTGGTCTAGAGGAAAATGCAATTAGGACTTGTGGTAGAGGTGATATCTTTTCTTAGACCAAGACATTTTTTTTTTTGTGCAAAAAGCTGTTGGTCTAATAAAAAATATCACCTCTGCCATGAGTTAAGGAAAAAAAACACTTCAGGCAGCATCAGCGAATCTGCCTCCTCCTGTCAAGCTAGTTGGAGAGAGGGATCATGCCAGAATGAAAATATGTGGGTGCCTGGAGATTGTGTGTGAAAGTGGGTGCACCTCCGTGTGTATGTGTGCAAAAGCGGGCACGGCAGGATGGTTGCACATTGGGTGTATACGTATACACGCCTATCGAGGTCTGTTTGCCCTGATACCTCAGGGTATTGGGGTATGCTTATGGGTTTGGGGAGGCTTGCATGCTGTGGCAAGGGGATCATGCTCTAGACCTGTGAGGGCACGCATGCAGGACTTGCTCTCTGGGCACGTGTGCGCCGTGGCAGGTGGCTGTGTGCATGGGTGAGTCTGTGGGCGCCGAGTGGGGGGAGCGTTTGGGGTCTCCCCGGGCTCACTTACTAGTCCACTGCT
>NW_017729008.1:39649196-39666539 GCF_001723915.1 Gavialis gangeticus | reverse complement strand
GTATTGGGGTATGCTTATGGGTTTGGGGAGGCTTGCATGCTGTGGCAAGGGGATCATGCTCTAGACCTGTGAGGGCACGCATGCAGGACTTGCTCTCTGGGCACGTGTGCGCCGTGGCAGGTGGCTGTGTGCATGGGTGAGTCTGTGGGCGCCGAGTGGGGGGAGCGTTTGGGGTCTCCCCGGGCTCATTTGCTAGCACATTGCATTGATCGTGCAGCTGGAGCGAATGCCCTGGCAAGGAGCAGAGCGAACCTGACGGAAATGCTAATACCATCGTGCCCTGCAGTCACGTTGCTGCAGCGTTTGTGCTGCACATTGTACGGCAGTGCAATGTGGTTAGGTTTATGGGGTGTTATTACAGTGTAACAGCGGAGGGCGAGAGGCAGCTTTTGTTGGCCTTCGCTCCGCGTTTCCCAGGTGCGGGGGAGCCAGAGCTGGGAGGGGGCAGATCTCAGCAGTCAGCAGCACATCAGCCAGGCTTTTCCCTGCTGCAGAGAGCTAGCTGGCTTCTTGACTGTCCTTGAACCAGGGAGTAGCCTGCAGTGGCATCCATGCAGCACTGTTGGGTATAGCTCAGCTGGGCACAGGAGCGGAGTGTGGGTATACCCCAACCAGCAAACACCCACCCAGTGAGGGAAATATCCATCATCCTGCACAAAACAAAGCCATTAGCATTCTTCTTTGTACTGCTAATGACGCTAATTAAGCTGTATGCAAAGAAACAGAGGTTGAACTGGTATGATACGCACCGGGAGCAGGAGGTGGTTTCACCCAAACGTATTCTTTCTTTGTTACAGTCATTAGCCAGGGCTCTGGATCCAAGCACACATTTCCAGGAAGGGGCAAAAGGGAGCTTTCTCCCTTCTTTTTCTCCTTGCAAAGATGATCCAGGGCCCAGCGCAGTTCCCTTCCTGGATGCATTCGTGACTGAAGGGGTCAGAGCGGCATGCTTTGCAGCTGAAGTGTGCAGGTTGTTTCCCCGCTGCCCACTCCTGCGTCTGGGTTTAGTTGCATGCTGGTCCTGACAGTGGGAAAGGCTTGATTTGGGTGTGTAACAGTGGTGGTAGCTAGTTCTGTCCACTTTGCCCCTCCACCCTCCTGGCATGCGCTTCACACCCACACTCACACCCGGCTAACAGTGCGCAACTTAGCCTACCATTTGGATGTTGGCTGTGCCGACCAAAGCACGGGGGATGTTGTCTGATGCCTACGTCCCCTCCGCCAGCCCTAGTCCCCTCCATGCACCCTTCGAGCTGTGAGGCCTTCCCCAAGCAGGGCTGTCTCTGTAAGAGACACCAGACTGAGCTTTCCTAACCCTCCTGGCATCTCCCTGGTTTCCTGCTTCGATGCAAACCTGAATCTTAGCCCCATTTCACTGAACTGTCCTGGCCTTTGGGAGGTGGGGCCAGGAGCCGAGCCCCACAACGTGCGGTCCAGTGTGGATGTGGGTGTGCTCGAGTGAAGCCTCCTGAAGTGTTGCCTCCTAAAGAGGTTAACAGGGGCCTCTGGCCCTTGGGAAATCAACCATGATCTCTTTAAATCCCAGCCCTGCTTCTTTGCCTGCACTGGTGTGACTCTGGTGGGGTTTGTCCTGAGTGACATGGGTCAGGAGCACAATCCAGTACTGCTGGGTGGTAGGAACCAGTGCTTCCTATTGTGTTATTCCCCAACTGTGTTTGCCCTGCCATGAAAAAGACTTGCCTTCAAGGATCCTTTGTTTCCTTGACGTGGTAGCGGTGCAATGACAAGGGGGTTTGGCTGATGCAAAATAACCCAGCTCCCCCCAACTCTGCACGGGGAGTCACAACCGCAGCTCTGCCCATGTGCCAGGGGGATCAGAAATTCCCAGGGAAGCTCACGGGATTCTCAGCCGCGGCTACGGCAGGTGTGGAAGAGGCTGTTCCAAGAGCACGCTGCAACCAAGACACACCTGGCCCTTTGCAGACAGTCAGCAGCTAAGAGAGCACTGCTGACTGGCCCCTAGGAACATGCTGCATTAATGGTAGGTTCGGTGACATGCCTGGTGTCACACTGTGCAGCCCCGTGCACTGGCAGCCTTCCCCTCCCCGACGGCGGCGAGGGGCTTGCTCTCTTCGGGCTCCACGGTGCCGCTGGGAGCTCACCGCCACAGCCTCCGCTTTATTGTGGATACCAGGGGAGCGCCGGGCTCCAACCGGGAGCAGGTGCAGGAGTCGGGAGAGGTGGGATGAGCCATTATCAGCCTGAACATTAATTGTCAAATTAGCATCACACTGCGAACCGCAAATAAATACGACTTGGCAGTTTGGGTTTTGTGCAGAAGCCTCTGTTTCCAGGGCGCTTCAAGCTGCTCCAGTCTCTGCTTCCCTCTCACCTTGCTTTGCTCTCTTTCAGGCAGGTCATGGCAAGTATTGTCTACATAGCAAGCGCAGCTCTCCTCCTGCTCTGGAGGGATCCCACTGCGGGCTGCAGCATCTGACCCTGGCAGCCGAGCAGAACTGGGGTTGGTTGTTTGCAAGGGAGATCTGCAGGGTGCTCTTTCCCCAACCCGAGTCCATACTATCCCCCGTCCCAGCAAAGTGTGAAGGGGCACTGGGATACCCCGGTGTATCCAAGACACAGTGTGAAGGGGCACTAGGACAGGGAGGTGCTGAGCGTGACTGTGAATGAGCCTGTGACACCTTGTAGTTGCAAAAGCAGTGCTGCTAGCCTGCCTGTCCTGACCCCATTCCAGCTGCAGGAGGTGGGGTAAGTTGCCTCCTTATGTTGCTCCTGAAGTGTCCCTGGGATACAGGCAGACAAGGTTCTTTGGGTCAGTCCGATATCTTTTATTAGACCAACTCAAATCGTTGGAAAAATTCTTCTTAGCAAGCTTTCAGGCACAAACACCCTTTGCACAGCATCATGCTTCCTAACCTGCTCTCTGTTAGTTGTTGCAGACTAGTAGACAGCTTCCAGCACTTCATCCTAGCCCCAGCTACATTTCAGAGGCAGAGCTGCCCTTTCCTTTGTCCATCCTTTTCTGTGTTTCCTCTGGGACTATTACTAGGTGTTCATAGTTGAGCGCACATCTTGCTTAGCCCTAGCCCAGTGAACGGTACCACAGGGAGGAGAGTGTTACAGGCAGAGGTCTCACTTGATGATGGGAGGACTGGGTTTCAGTGGGAATGGCTGGGCAACTGCCCTGAGAAATGTCACCCTCCGAAGGGGTCCTGAAGGCAGCCAAGAAACATTCTGGGAGGGGGCAAGATGCCAGTAGGACTTGCAGGCCTCTGCTAACCTTGGCAGAGGCAAGGCACTTCTCCTTGGCAAGGGGTGCAGCAAGTTAGCAGTGGCAGCGGAGCCCAGCTGGCAGGTTCAGAGGCCATGGCAAGCAGCGCAGCTCCAGCATTCATTTTGCCTTCCCTTCCCAGCAAGCACATTAGGATGTATCTCACTCTACACTGATTGCTCTTCTGTGCTATTAATTTGTGGTCGTATTAATTCCTGCTGCTATTATACAGTTAGGTGATGCAGAACAAAGCTGCTCATTAACATGTGGAGGAGCCATTGCCACTCGGTCACCCTCCTCTTGCTGCATATGGCAATGGGCTCCCCGTCCTAGTTGCCGGGCATGGGTCCAGGTGGCACGGGAAGGGCAAGGCACGGTCCTCGAGGAAGGAGGCACCAAGACTGCTTGTTGGGTCACATGTTCAGAGGTGTGTGGTGTCTATATCCCTGTGCCAAACCCTCACACAACCCGGGAGAGGGCTGGCAAGCTCCACATTGGACTGCAAGAGCTGGGGATGCCAAGAGTCACGGCTGGGAGATGCTTGCTGCGTGTTCATGAGCCAGCGGGTGGGCAGGATGCAATGGCAAGGGGGCCTGTGGGCCGGGAAGGTTATGTGGGAGCCAGCAATAGAAACAGCAGCATCATGCCGTATCATGCCACTGATTTTGTTCCTGATTTCTTGTATGCACCCATCCCTTCCAGCTCCCCGTCTCTCAGCCATTAGCTCAGCGCTCTCAACCAGCGTTCGCTTTCCAGGCCAGCTTATTAATGCTGACATCTCAGAGTGCCTACAGGTGAGGCACGTCCATGCATGGCATGCCCGCTGCCTTTTGCACACCCCATCGCTCTGGGCAGGGAGGCTGTTGCCTCGGCATGTCTGGGAACAGTGGGTAGCTGCCTCCTCTCTCCTCTCACTGCTGAGAAGTAAATGAGAAGTCGGAGGCCCTTTGCTGGGCCTGTAGGTGGGGGAAGGGGATTCTGCAGGTAAGCAAGATGTTGGGGTGGGGCAGGTATAACGTAGCAGCTGAGCCGTCATCTCCCTTATTGACCTGGTGCCAAAGGTGCAGAGGCAGGTGCATAAATGTCATTTCTCTCATCTTGGTTGGTGGCCCCTTGCCCTCTTCCCTCTGCCCTTCCCGTTAAGTGCAAGGAGGGGAAGCGCAGCACTTGGCTTCATTAAAGCAGAGCTCACCGAGTGAAGAAGTGATGTTGTAGGCGAAGTGCTTTCTCAGCTGGGGTTAAGGGAATAGGCATGGGCAGCCTTCCGCTTGCCTGGTGGTGTGTGCTAGGTTGTGATGCTGCCTGCAGAGGGGCTGGGAGCACAGGGGACCCCCCAGCACTGAGGGCTGGAGCAGTCTGTGGCCTCACTATGTGCCCGCTGGGCAAGGACCCTATTGCCGGGGAGTTGTCACAGCAGGTTTGCCCCAGATCCATGCAGGATCCTCTGGCATCCTTGTCTCCTGCTGCGCTTCTTGGCCAGGCTGTTAGTCCACTTGGTTGATTATTTTATGCACCATCTCCTGCTGGTGGGTATCATCCCATTGGTCTGTCAAGGCTTTTCTCCCTCTTCCTACAGTACTGACATAAACTCTGTCCTTCATATCTCATCTTCAGCTTGCATTAAGGACCAAAACTCTAATGAAGAAGAAAAAAAAAAAGGAGAAGAAAGCTGGGGATGAGGTTTGGCCAGTTATGCAGTGCTGCGTGTGAGGAGCAGGTGTGCAATTCCTCATTGAGTCTTGCAGCTTGTGTTACTAAAATGAGCCACGAGATTCACTATCTTACACCAGGCTGTCCGACCGTGGATCCCTGAGCCTGCCTGTAGCCTGTGAGAGGTTAATGTGCAGGCTCTGGGGTGCTAGTTGGGTGCTGCCCTGGTTTAGCACATCCTGCTACAGATGTGTCTGGTAACTGGCTGATGGGAGGTAAATGCAAAGTCTGTGGCTTCACGCGGGAGCTGGAGCTCTGCAGCTTTCCAGCCCTTTTTAACATGTCAGCACTGGACTTCCCAGGACTTCCATGGGGACATGGAGTCCAGGGCTTTGCCACGCAGCTGGCGAAGCTCTGCAGACCTCCACGGGGAGACCGAAGCACTGCAGGGCTTCCCTGCCCGTCTCTCAGCTTCTGCCTTGCCTCTTGAATTGGACACCCCAGGGCACAAAGGCAGAAGCCACAGAGTACATGGGCTGCCACGGTCCAACATGGGCACTGAACACTAGGCTGGCGAAGTGGGCACATGTTCAGAGGTACCAAGCACCTACAGCTGCCTCTGAAGTCCAGTGGTTTCCCATGGATGGCTCTGGATACAAACCAGCAGAGCTACCATGCCACCTGGCCAAGGCACCCCCTTGGGAATGGCCCACTGACTTGACGCTACTTGTGGTTGCCAGACAAAGGGGCCAGTTAGTGCTGATGGCTCGTGAGATGTGGATACCCAGGAGCTGGTTTGAGAGCCGCTGACTGCCGCCGCTTGGGAATGGCCTCTCGTTCAGTATGACTTGGGCTGCTGCTGCCTGAGTAGCCCAAGCTTTCAGACTCCCCGCATTAAGACTTTCACCTATGGAGCTAGCTGCCAGCCCCCATGCATCTCTTGCTTCAGCGCAGGTTTAATGGATGATTATTAGCATGCTGAGTTTGCTGCTGCAAGAGGGAGAAGAGCCTTAGACAGGTTCAACCCAAGAAGTCTTCTTCTCACTTGCCCATTAGAGAGAAATCTACTGGAAACCAAGGACAGTAACGTGCAAAGTGCAGTATCCGACCATCCGGTGGGAGGCTCCACTGCTTGGATGAAGTTCGGTGACTCCGTCCACTGGATGACACATGCACAGACTGTTTCTCATAGAGGTTTCAGTGCCCTCCGAAGAAGGATGACAGGCTTGCAGGGACGGTGAAGTTTTCAGCCCTCGCATTCTTGCCTATCCTGGTTCTTACAGTGGCATCCTGATTTGTACAGAACGAGTCCACGAGTAGGTTCACTCAGGCCAGCTCATAGGTGCGCCCCACTGCCCTCTTCCGTGTGTCCTAACCCTTAGACAGGGTCAGTCCTCATCCTTCGCTGATTGAGATTCTCCTTTTATCCAGTGCACTCGTCTGGGTCCCATCCTGCTCTGGCTGGGGAGGTCCAAATGGTCTGTGGCATGAAGGGATGGGACAGTGACGCAGCCCCACTTGGCCAAATGTTTCTTATAATCCGTTCTTTCTTTTTACCTGCTGCTTCCCTTTTGATTTGTACACGCGACCTTTCCAAGAGCAGGGCAGCGTGTTTGCACAAGAGCCAACCCACAGCTCCATGATATTTCAGCATTTTCTCTGGGAGTCCCAGGGCTCTGACTCAGCCTCATTACCTGCACAATCTCCTGGGCACCTTTTTTGGAGTTTAATTCCTTTAGCTGCAGCAGGGGTCCTGACACTGCCTTAGCTGTCTACAGGTAAATAGGAGTGTGGTGCTGATGTTCTGGAGCGTTAATAACCCTGGAAATATCACTAGGGACTCTGCAGCTTGGAAAGAGCACAGCCCTCTCCCATTATGTG
The DNA here is from genome assembly GCF_001723915.1 of Gavialis gangeticus. Taxonomy (NCBI): domain Eukaryota; kingdom Metazoa; phylum Chordata; order Crocodylia; family Gavialidae; genus Gavialis; species Gavialis gangeticus. Next base: position 39,659,758 of record NW_017729008.1, on the reverse strand, counting down.
GCAGGCTCCAAGTACAGCGGCCTGTAAGTTTTTATTAATTATAAGGGACATGGGAGTAGGCTGACAAGCTGCTGCGTTAGAGAACAGGGGCGAGAGTTAGGAAACAATGGGTTTATTTATACCACGCGTCACAAAGTCGAGCTGAAATACGGCATGCTATGGAGAGAATGAGATGCGGCCTCAGTAGCATAGGGACAAAAACTCTCCCTAGCATCTCGCGGCCCTAAATTTACTGCTCTCTCCTTCCTTCTCATGTAGCTTGTAGGCTGCTGCTCTCAATCCCTTGCCTTGCCTCTCCTTAGACCTTTATTTAATCTCTCTGCATATGCAGTTATCTTTTGCAGCCAGGGCTAGGTATGCTCCGGTAGATGGGCCTACCCAATGCTGGCCCGTTGTGTCTGCCAACTGGCAGCTACTTGCCCGTGTAGATTCAATGCTTCCTCCAAAGCATCAGCCACAGATCGGTCGTTGGGTTTATTTTAATCCAGAGATCCTTGAGGTTTTATTCACAGAGTGCCTTTGCATTCAGTTGTCTGTATCCTCCAAACAGGCACTTCAGAGGCAGTGCTGACATTGATATCCCTGTTTTCAGGTCATTCCTACCACTGGAGAGTGACTGGAGTAAGCAAGCTCCTTTCTCTGGAGGCAGAAAAGACCCGTTTGCTGAGGTCTCCCTGGGCGCTGGGGTCCCACTAGCTGAGGACATCTGGTGTCACCTGTTGTATTGGGAGTACCTCTGTCACAGTGTCTAGACACCATCCTGGAAGCTAGAGGCTTTAGTATTGCTGCAGTTGACCCTTGAGTCTTAAGTGTTGATGGGCACTGCCTGGCCCGCTCGCCTACACGTGTTGACTGGCTGTTTCTTCTCTTGTCAAAGAGGAAGCCCACCTCAGCTGGAAGCACCTGCAGGCCGTGCCCATGGTGTGAAGGGAGTGATTATCCTGGGTAATGGGGGAGTGTAACCCTCTGGCCTTGCAGTGGCCTCTTGTCGTGGAAAAGCCTGCTGGGTGCTAGATTCACCTCGACGAGCAAGGATCCTCCACTGGGATCGAGCGGACCAATTGCATTGTGTGGGGGCCCTTGAGACCTAATCTGACCCCCTCCCATGGGTGGGTGCTGCTCTGGGGGTGCTGTAGGAGGTGGGTCTGAGCCTGTGTTTCTATCGACTTGCTATTTGCTCTGGTGTCCTGGAGGCTGTCGTGCCAGGGACATCACAAAGGCAGCCTCCAGTGTAACTTAAAATATCTCTTCGTTTGAAATAAAGGGGTGGGGAGGCAGGCCTCTGCCTGATGCACTGACAGCTTTCTGCTGGGGGCGGGGGATAAACTCTCCTCTGTGACTATGCTATGTCTTCCCAACTTGAGATCCAGCAGGGTAGGAGGGATTCAGACCCTGCTGACCTTTTGGCCTAGGGAGGCTTTTCCAGGGCCACAGAGCAGGCTGGATCAGAGAAAGCAAAGCAAAGTAGCAAGGAAAGGCCTTGAACCCCTTGGACTGGAGCAGCAGCACCTCCCTCGGATAGAGGTATGAGCTTCCATCTCTCTGGGCACCATTTCAGCCCAGTCCCATCCCTGGGGCATTGTCGGTGTTGCCCGGGACGGAGATGTCCATTAGCACAGGAGGAGTTCAGCTGACCGCTGTCCCTTAGGCTGCAATCGAAGCTCTGGTGCTGTGCGAGATGGATAGTTGGGAGTACAGTAGAGAGTGGTGGGTATTCAGTGGGAGCAAATGACAGCTTAACAGCCTTCCCCCTGGTCCCAGTCCTTGATGAGAGGGCAGAACTGGAAACAGCCTCACATGTGCTCTGGGGTCCCCAAGCCTTCTGGCGCACCATAGGGTCACCATGCCTCAGCCCTCCTGGATGGCTTGTGCCAGAGAATGGGACAGGTCCCATTAATTTGAGGCTCAGAGTGATGATGTTTTTAACGCTCTGTGGGGCAGATTTGCCCTTCAGCAATTTAGTAGCATGGCATGGTGCCCTCCATCTCCATTCCAGGGTATTCCCTAGTGCAGTTTTCCAAGCCTGTGCATCCCACTAGAGTTGGCTGGGATGCTGTAGTTGAGGCTGGTCCTGCTTTGAGCAGGAGGTTGGACGTTGGACTAGGTGACCTCCTGAGGTCCTTTCCAACTCTGCTTTTCTATGAGTCTATGTTTCTAATCCAGTATTTCCATCAGTGACTGGTTAAGAGGACTAAGATGAGGTGTGTGTGTCCGGAGGAGATGTCATACACTGCCATCTCTTAGTAAGCGGCTAAGGGACCTGTGTCTCACTAGCAGCTGCCTTGCTGGGAAGGGTGGGTGCCTTGCCTGTGTGTATGGTACCATTCACCCTGCATGACTGCTCAGGAATAAGTAGCTGGGTAAACGGCCCAGTGCTGTCCTGGCAGTGATTACATTCATTCTCTCCTCCGGTCATCTGAGTCCAGTAGTGATATTCCCCTTTTTGCCAAGTTGCAACCTGCATCTTGTAAGTGCCCTGATCCTTGTCATACGCTTATAAATATTCAGCTTCTCGGCTGCGGGAGCCTTTGGGCTGAGGCATGTCACAGAGCAAGAATCTTGACTCCGTTATGCAAAAAGCATTACAGTGACTTCCCTGACCTGACTCCCAGAGGGAGTCTGCCTCCAGTGCGACATGCCTGTGGTCTTAAAACCTAACATCTTGTCCAGAGAAACCTTTGACAAATTGGGTTTCAGGCTGCTTGGCTGGCTAGCGGCATGATGACAAGGTTCTCACTCATAGGTAAGATGAAGCCCCTGATCAGGACCAGCCCCAAGGTCCATCTCCATGCAGCCTCATCTCCACCACCAGCACCTGCTGCTGTGCCAGTCCCAAATGGACCTCCAGGTTTGCTGCTGCACTTTGTTCATTTGCAGAAGCTCCTAGCATATCAGCCCGGCCCCGTGTCTGCTGACCTCACCATTTGATGCTCTAGTCAAGTGAAGCCCTTAAGCAGATATTTAATTGCACTGATCCTAGCTGGGTGTATCTATGCACACTTTGGGAACTGGAGCCTGCTAAGGCCCCTCTGTCCTGAACTTACGATACATCGTGCACTCAGCTTTCTGCTGGATCTGAAGCCTACTGGGTGCTCGAGTGAAACCATCTGACTCCTTCCCGGCCACGTGGCCCACTGTAGCGAGTGGCATGGCTGGTTCACGCCTCCCCATCCGCTGTGAACCTCTCCCGGGTGTCTCCTGAGTGTCCTGAGCCTCCTCCCATGGCCTGAAGGAAGCATATGGGGTTTGTGCTCAGTCTGCTCTGGGATGGGTGGCAGGGGCTGCTGAAGGGGAGCCATCTGTATTTTGCTCATGAGCTCATATCGGCTCATGTTTCACCACTGGGTTGCTATGGTCTCTTGCCAATTTATAGATTGAGCTAGTTGGTGTGCAGGTGCTCAGCAGAGTCCAGCCCTTCCTCCTGGTGCCAAGCTGGGAGAAAAACCTTTGATTTTGCCCTGCAGCGAATGGGGATTGTGGACATGGTCAGAAAGGCTTCACAGTGGGCCACATATCATACACTGTTAGCTTGTCTGGGTAGTCTTGGGCTGGGATGCCTAAGACCCACATGGGCATCAGCGTCTTGGGTGACCTTGTATCCCCAGTGTGAATATGCCCAGCCCTGACATCCCTTTAACCCAACCTGCGGGAACTGCCCAGTCCTCCCTGCTGCAAACCCACACATTTTCCCACTGGTTCTGCGGAGAAGCCTTTGTGCAGTGTCCCATTGTTCAGAGCCCCACAGTGATAAATAGTGTCTTAATGACTTCATGTGTTGCATTTGATTTGATTTTGGTGAAACAAAGAACGACTGAGCGAGCCGGCATGAGGTAGGGCTGACCCTGCATGGTCTGTTTGAACGTACCTTCGATGAAACAGGGCAGAGGCCTTGTGGGGACGTTGTCCCTTCCTGCAGCAAGGAGGTGGATGCTGCAAGCGTTTGTGGCAGTGGTGCTGAGGGGTGGCCTTGTGATGGAAGTGGGGCAGAGGGGGTGCGAGCTGTTCCACTCTGGTTTTACTATCTCAGGTTGTCCTTTGTGGTGGTAAAATCTGTAAAATACGGTGTTACGTGTCAGGGGCTCTGGGATAAGAGTGATGGAAGATGGGGGGCAGGGGTGGTCCTTTGCATTAGAGCAGGACACTCTTCTGGGCTCCTTAGGCACCGATCTCTGTGTATAGCATGCCTTCTCCCTCTCTTCCTCAGTTTCCCCATGTGTTGTGAGCAACACCTCCAGTGTGGCAGGTTCACCTCCACATCAGCTGTCTCTGGGTTGCTGCAACCCTGGCCCTTCCCAGCTTGTCCTTTCCACCTGGACTCGGTGCACCCCAGGGCTTCTCTGCCATTGTCTGCTCCCATTAATCTGGGGGAGGAGATGGCTGCAGCATCCTCCTGACTGGCCTAAAAGGCTGGTTCAGAGAGTGTCACCTCCAACAAGTCCCTGAATGAATGTCTCTTCAGCTTTTTAAATGGCTGGCTCACGTTTGAACCGATGCACACAGGAGGGAGATTTATTCTGGCCAGTTTATCACGTGTAAATCTCCTTGCTTGACTCCACGTTCCATTTTAACGAGAAACAAGCACTTTATAATAACTGCAGAGATTAAACTCTGTCGGACTCTCAAACCATTAACCTGAAAGAAATGTAACAATAAATTAAACATATTAATGAAGCTGTACTACAAGCTCCAAATTTGTTAGGTAAATTGTACAGTTATTAACAATCAACTTGACTTCTCGCCATCCATCATGGGGGAAAGTGGACTCGAGCAGCCAACCTGCGACACGGGGCCTTGTGAAACTAGGGAGAAAGTAAATACAAACATCTGTCAGCTTTGGGACAGAGAGCAAAATTCAGCTGCCACCAGCTGCTGGCCCCGCTCTCTTTCTGGTGTAATCTGCCCCTGTCCCAAATGTTTAGCCTGGGAGAGAAGCTATTGCTTCATTGGTCCACGGGCACTTGCATGTTGCAAGACGTGACCAGTAAGGTCCCGTTGTGTAAGAGGGGTCATGTACTGTTTGCTGGTCATAGTGAATCATTTCTAGCTCTGGTGGCAGGGACCTTTTGGGCTATGACTACATGCCAGGCTACCCCACCACTAATCCAGATGTCCCAGGATTGGGACAGGCCACTGCCAATGTTGAAAGGATGTGTGTTGAGGTGGGGGAGGGAAGCGGGCTTAGTCCCCCTGGCTTATTTGAGTCTTGCCTTGGCTGATCTGTGGCTGCTGTGATGGTAGCCACACATGGATGGATGGTCTGCACTGAAAACCTAACTTGAGATACAAATCAAGTGTTGTCCTTAACTTAAGCCACCTCCTACCCATGCACACCCTTAGCCAAAATGTGATGATGCTTCTGCCTCTAGCCGGTTGTCCCAAAAGCTTGCAACTCCAGCAAGCATAACTCATTAGCCTCTAATCTGACCACTGTGTTGTATGGAAGTAGACTAGCCCCACTTGGGTATCAGCAGTCCTCCTGGACCTCCCCACAATCGCCTCTGTATGCCCAGAAGGGATAAAGAAGATTATTGGGAAGGAATTCACAGGGTGTCTTAGTTGAATCCTCCAGAAATCTTAGTTTCACCAAAGAAGATTCAACCACTCATGTAGTTGTGTCCTCTCTGATTCGCTCTTAAGGAAGAGTGCCATTTTTACTTACATACTGCATGTGCTTTTCTTCCCAAAATTAGCCTTCTAAAATTGGCATCGTGCATGTTTTAAGCAGGGAACCTGATTTTTCTACCCAGAATAGCACAAGTGGCATTCCTGTTCAGGCAGCGCTGAGAGTGTCAATCGACTTCATGGCTCATTATAATCTACTTGATTCCTGCTAATTTGTCTTCACTCCAGTCCACAGGTGTCAACAGCCCACTCTCCTTCTTAGTGGTCTTGATGTTCCACTAATCAAGATCTCCTTTCTTTGACAGTTTTGCTGAAAAATTTGCAATTTGGCCAGTCCTGGTTTCTCTTTTCCTATTTCTTGGCCCTGCAGACTGGTTTTAGCCCTTTTCGATATCTTAGATCTACCCATGAAGCCCAGTCTTCAGCAGCTGCTGCAGTGTCAGCTTGTGTTCCCCAAAACAAGGTGTGCGTCTCCTATGGGGGGGGTGTGATATGTGAAAAAATACAGTAATTTAAGTGCAGGTAACTTGAGTCAACTGCAGTGAAGAAATGTGTGATGAGGGTCGAAGGAGGCAATCTTTCTTGCTTTGTGGCCTCTCTGTGCCAACGACCAGCTTAAAGAAGTTATGACTTTGCGGCAAGACCCATTCCTGCCCTCACCCCCCATGCAAAATTCCCCTGATGTGGTAGATGTAGAGCTGATTGTGCCACTCAGGACTTCTTCCTCATGCAACCAGGGCTCTTGGGAGGTCACCTGCTCTTTCTGTACTAAAAATGCCACGAGGCCCTTGGGACCCCAGCAAATCTAGTTCTTTAGGGATGTGGCAGCTCAGGAATGGCTCTGACCCTATGTATCCTGGAAACAAAAGGGAGATCAACTGGCAAATGGAGTCCACCCATCAGTGCTCCCAGCGCCATGGGTCATTCAGACCCACAATGCTGAGTATCCTGGATACCCCTAGGTGGAAGGTCCTGGGTGAGAGTCTGGCGCTGGTGACTGGAGAGGGTGAGGGATGGGCAGGGAGGCTTGGGGTAGTTCTCAGTGGGCACATCTACATGATACTCTTACTGCGTATTAGCCGAATAACACTGTGCAGTAGCGTGCCACGGCAAAAAACACACTCAAAACCTACTGTGCAGCATCATTAGGTTAATGCACAACAAGTATCACTAAAAAACCGCGTGCCGATGCTACTGTGCAGTAACTCTAGTTGCTGCTCATGCAGTTAGTACTTCATTAAGGAATGCGCAGTATCTAAGGTGCATTCATGAACGTGCAGACGTGCCCAGTGCATGTTGAGGAAAGTGATGGGAGAGTCTCTCTTTGCAGCCCATAGAGCAGCCCCTTCCCCTCTTGCCCTTTGAAGCACCAATCAAATAACGATTTTTTTTTTTTTTCCTAAGCATCTCTGGCCCTGCTGTATTTTCCCCCCAAGTGCTCAAGTCCTCTCACGGAAGGGCACTCTTTCCAGCCAGCCGGAGGTGGGCATTTTGCGGGGCGGGGAGGTTGAGGTTCAGAGTTCACTGTCTCACAACTAGGCTGCTTTTTGGGGTCACTGCATGCACGGAGCTCCCCACCTCCCCTTGCTGCCAGTTGAGCTGCTGGCAGCCACAGGACAGCTGGTTTCACCAGTAGTAGTTGCCATTGCATCAGGCACGTTGAGGTGGGTGGAGGTGCTGGGTGCAGGCATGATTAGCCCTATCAAACCAGGCAGGGAGCAGTGGAGGGCAGAGTTGAGTCCAAGGATGCTCTGGATCCAACCCTGTGGGCTAGGTCTTTGACACCCTCGCTGCAGGGGAAACCAGTGCGGGATGCTGTAACTCGACACACAAGGCGCTGAATTAAAGTGGGGCTGGCACCCTTCACTGTGGCATTTCCTAGCTTTCCAGAACTCGACTAGGCAGCCGAGCTGTTCTCTTAACTTAATTTCTATGTAACTTTAGATTTAAAATATGCACTCTGCAACTCAGTGGTGGGGATCTGTCCCACTGCCCCGTGCTGGATGCGATTACGCTGTGGACAAACCAGCTCACATGCTTCTTGGTTAGCTCGAGGGGGTGGGCGTCTGCTTCTGAAGGAGGAGAATCCGAGTCGCATCCCCAGGAAACATGATGACAGCTGGAGAGGGGTAGTTGGCGTCGGCTCCAGAGCTCGCTCTCTGTCTGCTCTTTCTGCACACCCGCTCCTGTGTGCCAAGCAGAAGGACGAGCTCGAGACTGCTCCTAACAGCTGGATCCTGTTTGGGAAGAGCCAGAGGGAACTGTTTGCTTTAAGCATCTTTTCAGATGCATCTTGGAGCTGATCTTTCCTTTTGTAGCATAATATTGCTGCTTTGAATGGATTCGGAAATGACCTGGCTTTTTGGTTATTGGCCATTTGGGTGAATACTGGCCTCTATAATGCATCAGGGGCAGGCTTGGAGGGAAGATGTGATTCCCTTTGACAGACACAGATAATCCCGTATGGCAGACCGAGCCGAACGGCATCTCTGATTATCAGGCCTAGAAGGATTTGGAGCTGGGACTGTACTAGTCACCTCGGTCCTCTTCTGAAACCAGAGCTGGGCTAATGCAGGACTGAGACACCCCCTTCCTCCCCTTGCCAGCCGGCTCAGCCCTGACCCGCATTACCCTCTGCTAGTCCAAACAGCTCACTGCTGCCCCCCGTGCCTGACCTGCAGCCCTCCCCGCTTCACATCCCGCCCTCCCTTGACCTGCAGCCTCCCCTGCTCTGCTTGTGGGCCCCTCCTGGGCAAGAGGACGGCTTCTCCTGATTTAAACTCAGGCCTGTGGAGGAGAAAAGCTCGTGTCCTAATGCACTGTACCAATGAGCCTCGTATCACACGGATGCCTCGTTGTCTGTGCAGTGTCACACTTGCACTATGTCTCCCAGCCACCCCCCACCAGGCCCTGTGGTCCCAGGGCAGGGCCGGCTGCGGGGCAGGTACGTGCAGAGTGCTTCTAGCTCTGGAAGAGGTTTGGAGAGGCCTGTGCTCCCAGCCGGCATCTGTTTGCTCTCTAATGTGGGTGTACACAGCAAACACACATGTTTGCACCAACAGCCCCACTGAGGAGCCTGCTGGAAACCCCTGGCAGGGGCTGAGAAATGCGCTGAGCAGATGTCGGGGCCAGCCTACAGCTCGGGGACGGGCGTCATCAGGATGAACTTGCTTTGGCTCCAAGGGGGCATGCAGGGCTTTGCTGCGAGTCCTGGCTATGCAGAGACTTGGAAATCCCAGGTCAGGTTCAAGGTGGGGGGCTCTGTATCAGTGAGTGGGAGCCCAGGAGCTGAAGCTGGTGTGACTTGTGTGTCGAGCAGTTAGACGTGCCCATCAGTCTGTCTTGCTGCTTATCTGCCCAGGCACCCTCCCTCCTCAAGGAGCCCGTGCGCTATATCACTTGAATGAATTCCTGTAGCCGTTTGGAGTATTTCGATCCTATACACTAAGGTATTCATCTAGGCTGGTCTCCAGAGAAGAGTGACAGTGAGGCCTACTAATCCCCTCCCCAAGCCTGTATTGATGACAGACCAGTAGGAGAAAACTGGCAGGTGGGGGAAAGGCAGAGAGGACTCACGGGAGTGAACAGGCTGGAGCAATGGACCTGCGCAGAAAGGCAAAAGCCACGCAGGGTGCGCAGTGAAGACGTGGTAACTGCCAGCAAATGTTGCGGAGAGCAGTCCGTGGGATGCTGTGGGAAAGCCATGCTATGGGAAAGGGCCAGCCCCTGCAGATGGACATTGCCTAATTAAGAATAGTCCCCATTCTTTGGTCAAAACTCCCAAGCCCCCCAAGGTAACTGGTTCAGATGCCATGGACTCGAGTATCGGCAGTAAGCAGACGACACGCCACTCTACCCATCCTTCGCCAGAGCTGCTCAAGATGGTTGACCTCCTCCCCCTGCCGGAGCTTGAAGTAGAAGCTGATTCCGATCTCACCCTGGTGTCAGTGTGGGCGCCAGGCCGATCAATGGGCGCAAAGCGGCATGAGGCGGGTGCAGGCCCAATGAGGAAGGGCTCCAAGGGAAGGAGCTGCTCTGCTCACTGAGCAGGACGGGTTGGCCGCAACTCTCCCACGAACACCTCTGATGTGGCACTGGAGAAACTTGAGAGGTGAGCCCCCCCATCTTACAGAAAGGTAAACTGAGGCAGAAAGTAGGAATAATCGTACCTACAGGCATAGACTGGCTCTTGAAGAGTGCACTTTCTTGACAGTCTACTTACTATCTCAGTTCTGCCCAGATGCAGAGGGAAAGCATGGTTTCTGTCCCTTGATATGCACAGTGAGAAGTGGATGGTGGTGCTAGAGATGCTAGCTTAGCTGCTTCTCTGGCTTATACCAAGCTTATCTGCTGCTTGTCACAGCTCCTCTTTCTTCAGCAATAGTGGAGGCAGCAATCGCGGCAGGCAGGTGCGATGCCCCAGCTCTCTGATCTAAGGAACTCCCAGTGCAGCAAGACTCAGTAAGGAAAAGCAAAGCCAGGAGCTTTGTGGATCATCTCTACCATGCATGAGTCTTTACGGAGCTTTCTTAGACTCTAAAGTCCTGTCCCAGTGTGTCCTGGGCTTACTATAAACCCTGGGCTGGTTTCTCTGAAGTCCTGATTGGGAACATGACGGGGAATATCCCAGGAATGTCCCAGCCCCTGGGTCTTGCAGTGCGAGAGCAACATTTCAGCACGGGGCTATTGAAGTGGATGGCTTTCATATTGCTGCTGACACCCCGTGGCTGCTGGCGATAACTGCATTTGCAGAGCACTTGAGCAAATTTGGGGTGACAAATATTCTTCTGATTAAAAAAAAAATCATTATTTGGCTTCAAAGTGTTGCCTTGCACATTTTCCCACCTGCACGTCTCAGTGCTAGCAAATGAATTAGGATGGCGGGGGCACGGATGGCTTTCTGTCTGATGCTGTCACCTGTTGGCACTAACCAGCCCTGT
>NW_017729008.1:39631419-39644196 GCF_001723915.1 Gavialis gangeticus | reverse complement strand
AAAAAAATCATTATTTGGCTTCAAAGTGTTGCCTTGCACATTTTCCCACCTGCACGTCTCAGTGCTAGCAAATGAATTAGGATGGCGGGGGCACGGATGGCTTTCTGTCTGATGCTGTCACCTGTTGGCACTAACCAGCCCTGTCAGACACATGCAGCTTCCAAGAGCCCTTAGTTTGGGGGAAACTTAAGATACATACAATCAATAGATAAAAAAAAAATAGGCCCGTTGTGTCTTTCATTGTCGAACCCGACCCTGCCTCTTGTATGTCCCTCCCCATCATTACCAAGATCCTTGTGCACAAAGCAATATTTTCCTCCCTGCATTGCTTTTCTCCTGCCTGCCACAAGAGCTGTATACAAACACCCCAGTTTCTCCCTTTTCTCATCATCTGTCTTCTACTTCGAGAGCATCCAACAAAACCGGAGCAGAAAAGCAGAGGCCTGCTAATTTCAGCCCTATTCACAACCACAAAGGGGTGGGAGGGAACTGGCCAGAGACAAAATTGGCAGGGAAATCAGCTTGAATTTCAGCCTTTGAAGAGAGCGATGCAGCCGTCAGTTGTCGGAAAGGCAGAGCAGAGCTCTCTAAAGTGCACAGCCCTCAGCAATAGCCTGGAGTCCAAAATCAGGGCTTTGTGCTGCCTGCCTCTGTCAGTCCAGGACAGAAATAGTACTCCAGCGGGAGCCATTACAGCGCTGATGAGCGGAGCCAATCTGTTTTGATTAATATGGTAGCTTGCTACGCAGAGGATCTCTGGGCCTGGAAGGGTGCGCGGGTGACTTATTGATGGCCAGGGCAGGACCCCATGAGCTGCTTGCATGCAGTGTGGGATTTCTGTCCTGGAGCAGCCGGCTGGGATCTGGTGTCCTCCACCTAGACGGGTGGGCCGACTCCAGCTCTGGTGAACATGACTCCTCCTTGCCACTATGGAAATTAACAGTGATAAAAAATGCACCACACCTGCCACCCAGGCCGGATTGCTCCCCACAGTCCACTATTCTCCAGTTCTTTGTCTAGTTCTTTTTTCAGATGTCCCGAGGAGAGCTGGAAAGCTCAGGCTGTGAGCAGGGTCTGGATGCACTCAGCATCCCAGGAGGTTTTGCTGGGGGAGTTGGCTGCCCATCTATCTTCCCTGTATGCTTTTGAAGCTGGTGCGGTCAGTGGAGATGTCGGTGGGGATCTGACCTGCAGACTCGCACTGGTAGTGGTGCAAATCCAGAGCAAATTCCTCCCAGGCAGCAAAGATCCACCTTCAGTGTCAGTCTCTTGCATATTTGCTTTGCAAAGGACTGCTGGGTGGACACTGCTGTGAGTCCTGGTGCTGGCAGTGGTTAGTGAGCGGCTACCTGGGATCGCAGTCAGACCCCATTCAGGGCTTGGTGGGAGAGGAGAGGGAAGAGCTGGTCACTAATTGCACTGCGCCATCTGGTGCCCACACCGAAAACCATGGGCCGGTAAATAGTGTCCTGGATGTCTGCCCCATGTCAGGTGTCAATCAAAATGCAAGGGACCAAGGTAGCAAAGTGCAGATCCTAATTTCCCTTTAGCCCACTCTGTTCAGGTTGCATATTGTGCCCATTACCGTCATATCTGCGGGTATAGACTCCTCCCTTGCTTTCCTTTAATACTCTCCAGCGCCCACCAAGCTTGGCCAGCGTCGGTTGCTAGACTAAGAGGCCTGCTTTGCATCCTTTTTTGCTGGGGAGACCAGTCGAGTGCGAACATAAGCTGCCGCCCATTACAAATATGGATTCCCTTGAGCTCTATGAATTGTCTCAAGGGAACGTAAAGAGCTCAGAAATCAGAGGTTGTTGCTTTTTTCTTTCTGTTTTGTGAAGTTGCTCCAAGTTTGCGAGAGCGAAGCCTCAGAAATGCGGAGGGTTTTCACTTGATCAGATTCGGAAGATGAGCAGATGTTATCTCCAGAAATGGTCCCACAAAATCCCCAGTGGTTTGTGGCTGGTTCAGGCTGGTCAGAAGAAGATCCGTGTGTGCCTTGAAGCATGCTAAAAGACATGCAAAACTCTAGAAATCTTGGTTCAGAGATGATACCTTATATTAGGTTGGGGTGGGCAATTATTTCGGGCTGAGGGCCGCTTACTGAGTTTTGCCAAGCCATTGAGGGCCGCATGATGGGCAGCCAGGGGCAGAAAAATATTAATTTTCTAAATTTTTTAGGGGTCCCGCGGGCCGGATAGAATGGCCTGGTGGGCTGCATTTGGCCCACCCCTGTATTAGACCAACTAAGAAATCTCTACAAAAAAAAAATAATAATTTTCTGCAAGCTTTCGGACACATGCTTGCACAAAAAGATTTTTTTGGTGGTTATTTCTGAGTTGGTGTAATAAAAGGTATCATCTCTGAACCAAGAGGTCTAGAGTTTTGCATTTCTGCTTGTCTCAGATCGACACGGCTACCAAACACATCCTTGAAGCGTGCTGGGTTTTTTCAGATGTCTCTTCCAAGAAACACCCTGAAATTTCATCCAAAAAGGTAGACTTCGGGGTGGGAGAAGAGATCACCCACTGATATTTTGGGGCAAGAAGTGGGAGAGGGAATTGCATGGAGCCTGAATGGTTTGGGTCTCCTCTCCCATGGGTCGATTTGGACCAAGTCCACTGGAGTCAGTGGTTCTGGGGCTTTGCTGGTTCCTCAGTAACTCTGCTGAAGCTAGTGCAGTTGTCTTGGCATAAGAGAGAAAACCCAGCCTCCTGCATCCATGGTCTCCCAGTGACCGAGTTACTGCATGGGCTTTGCCAGAGCCCCCTGGCAAGCAAGGGAAGGGGCCGGAGGAGAGTTTCAGCCTGCGTTCGCTGGTGTGTGCTGGGGAGGGTCCGGTAGAGCTGCTGGGAGTCAGCCACCAGCCGGAAGAAGATCCAGTTACAGAGCAAGGCGCCTCTTGGATGGTCCTGAACTCTCCCAATCCCTTTTGGAGCTCGGGTTTGGGCACGAGACCCTCTTATCCCCGCTGGGTGACAGCAGCCGGGGGTCCCGCAGCCTGGGCCTAGCAGGGAGACCCGTGCAAGGGAGGCAAATCCAGGGAGATGAAAGTGGTAGCAATTACACGTATCATCACTCTCTCTCAGGCGCTCTCAGAGGTATATCTGATCCCCGCGCCTTTTGTGTAGTGACTGGCACTTGTTGTATTGATGCTGAACTCCTGACCTTGCCTTGTCCCCGTTTGTGACCTTATGTCACAACCACTTTGGATGGAGTTTCATTGACCGGGTTACCTTGGGCTCCCCGAGGAAAGCGATCGCTCTGCTCCTGCCAATGACATGTGCCTTCCAGTGCTCCCCAGGCCCAGGGAGGCAGCATGGGGAAGCACAAGCCTGTGCTGTTGTTTTAGGAGCTTGCCAGGTGCCAGTGTTGGTCCCCCCATGGTCTGTAGAAGTTGCCTTGCCTTCAGACTGCTCCCCCCTTGAGACAGCCCTTGCCTTCAGAGGGGCCTTGGGTTAGGGTTAGGGTGAGGGTTAGGGGTTAGGGTTAGCTCTGGCAGCAACTCAGTTTAAAAGATATAGCCGGATTGCAACGTGCCTACTTAACGGGATGTCCTGGAGTTTTTGCTCTGGTTACAACTTCCATCTGATCTAACACACATTGCTCCCTTGCTTGGGTGCAGAGGTTGAGATGCGCTCCACTGAGGTGTCCTGCCAGTTGTCGCTCCCACACCATCTGCGGGAAGCGTGGGGTATGCCTGTCTGTGTCTCTGTCTGGAAATTTCCTCCCGAACCTCCCATCTGGAAGCTTCTGCTCCATTATTAACATGTGTTTCCCACATCCAAGGGCCTTTCGTTGACGAGTTAATTTAATCCTCCGTTTAATTGGATCAAAATCTCTAGAATCAAATCCTTTCTCTTAAAAAAAATATACATTCTGCCCTTTGCTTTGATTAAGTCCGATCATTTTTTATTCAGCTGCTACGAGATAATTTAATCACTGGCTCTGAATATGCATTTGACAAGGAAGGGACTGATACAGAAGAAGCTCTTCATGATAAGAGAGCTAGAAACGTGCATTCTTCTCAGACTGATATTGGCAGTCATAATTATCAAGCATATTCTGTATATGGCTTCCAGGAGAAGTTGGTTAAGTCTCACATCAGCCCTGCATGGCAATGTGCCGACATGTCTGTGGGTGTTTCTGACCCTTAAATATGCCCTTGCAATACTTCAGCTGTGTGTCACAGCCTCTGTAATGCTGATGGAAAATGGAGAGTCTCCTTGAGCTCCAGGGTGGTAGCGTGCTTTGGGATCTCCTTTTAACTTTACTGCATCCAAGAAGTTTCTTGTGCTTGCAGCTTGCAGGACAGCGAAACCCTTGCAGCATGGAGGTGGCTACCGATCCACCGTGGTGGTGAAGATTTTCATTCTTTTAGCCTTTTTTAGCACTGGTGTGATTGAAGCTGGGGGCTTTCTGTGTGGGGTGGGGGCGTGTTTTGTATGGAGCTGATTGCTCCAAGTGCATCTATTTAACCTCAGGCCCTGGGTGGAGATGGAGAGAGCCCAGCCAGGTCTAGGCTGGGCCCTGCGGTGTGCGTTCTTGGGCTGTATGTCAGCCTAGGTAGTTGCAAACTGGTTTCTTGCTGCATTTCGGTGGTGCTACGGGCACTCAATCTGTGGGCTAGCCCCTCTCCGAACAGAGCAGCAGGCTTACTTCGTGGGAGGCATGCTCATACTGTGATCTGGGGAGCAGCACCCTCTCTTGCCCAAGGAGAGAAAGCTCCTCTGATCTTTGCAAGTAGTCCTGGGAGGCTTTACAGATATACCAGGGCAGAGCACAAAGGGCAAAGAGGAATTTTCTTCCCCACCCCTGGGAAAGATCAACAGGGAAAAAATCCATAGCAAAGCAATTGAGCAGCCTCCTGGGGTAAGAGCTAGGGCAGGGGTTGGCAACGTTTTTGGGCAGAATACCAAAACCACCTGCAGCCTCCAATTGGGAGATTTTGCTGTGCCAGGGGCAGATGGCAGGGGAGTTGCAAGGGGCCTAATCTTTGTTGTGGTAGGTAGCTCCAGCCTTTTCCCTGCTTTCCACCCCCTGCTGTGGTCCCTGTGTGCTGAGGCAGCCTCGTGCTGGCCTGTGATGTTGGATGCACGTGCAATGAGCTGGCCCGGGGCTCTGTGGACCCTGGTGCAGCTGCTTGCAGCTGCCGCAGCTGACCTGGGCTCTGGATAAGCCCCTGCTGCTTGCCAGGGAGCCTGGGCTGCTTGCAGCGGGCAGCGGGGATGGCGCAAGCAGCTGCATCAGGGTACCTGGAGCCCTGGACTGAGTTGTTGCTGGTGATAGTTGCACACGAGCTGCTGGGCGGACAGCAGGGAAGGAGCCAGGGCTGCACTGGCACAGCGATGATCAGGTCCCTTGCAGCTCCCCTGCCACCTGCTTCGAGGTGTGTGTGCCAAGCAAAATGCCTTGGTGCTCCATGTGCCAGCATGTGTGCTGGGGGTTGCCTACCCTTGAGCTAGGAGGTTCCCTGGAGAAAGGAGCCCACGTGATCTGTCAGACCTTGCAGGCTTGGAGAGGCCCCAAGCACCCTGGGACAGACCTGCCCTGCCGTCCCTATAGGCAGGCGGGAGGGAGTGGTGCGAGATGACCTCCAGCCCTTGGGCGGGCTGTTAGATGCAGGTGAGGAGCCTGTGGCTCAGTGCCCAGGAAGAGTGGAGCAGTCTCCTTTGCAAGGGCTGGGACAGGACATTGTGGCTTGCACTGTGAAGGCAGAGCTGGTGTCCTGGAGCCTTTTGGACACGAGGTCTATGGCAAGGTTGCACGGGACTGGAATGGGCATCCATCCCTGGGAGAGGGATTGGGGCCTGGGGGCTGCTTGCAGCTTAGCAGCCCGTTCTGGCTATGGGGCCAACGGGAAAGGGTGTCCAGTGTCCTGCAGCATGGCACCAGCTCTGCTTCGAGCTGCACGAACCAGGCTGGACCTCGGGGGCCGGCCAAGCTGGGAGGTGGCCTTTGGCTAACAGGAGTGGAAGTCTCCCAGCGGAGGCTGGCCGGCGGCAAGGTGGCCCTAGGTAGGGTCTGGCTGGCAGGAGGGGCGGCCGGTGGCGGGAAATCGGGGGGAAAAGCAGAATGCCGCATAGCCAATGGCCGGCAAATGTCGAGAGGAGTTGGAGGAGGCTTGCGTTGCCGTTCCAGCCGGGATCGATTTCCTGGGCCGCTCGCATGAAAGGGGAGAATGGGCAGAGGCGGAGCGCCGTCCCCAGACAGCACTTTCCTTTTATCTGAGGCAATATTGGAAGATAAGCTCTCTTTCTCTCTTTTTTTTTTTTTTTTGGCTGTGGATAAACATAGATTATGAAGGTTAGAAAGGCTTCGAGGGATGGTTTTTATCTGATATTAACTTCTTAATAGGTCACCTTGGCTGGAGGAGCCCAGGAGCCGAAAGGCTCCACAACTGAATTACAATAACCTTTGCAGAGCGGGACCTGGGCAGCGGGCTGGGGCCTGGGGCCAGGAGATAAGGAGGACCTCACTGTGCTGCCCAGAGCCCCGAGGGGGCCGGCTGACAAAGCGGGTAGGGCAGGGCTGGAGGCTGGGGGTTATCACAGAGTGCTGGTCCTTCATCCTCCCCGTGTCGTGCAGCTTTGGAAATGGAGGGGTTTGGGCTGCTCTGCACCTCCTAGACCAGTTCGCAGCTGCTGCTACTGCGTCCCGCTGAACATGAGCTCCTATAGCCTGCAGCGGGGTGATGCCCCATACCTTGGCAGCCCCTCAGGTGCAGCCTTGGCTGCATTCTCCACTTCCTTGGCCCCCCATATCTTCATTTAGCATCATTGCAAACAACTGCAAGGGCTTGGTCCCAGTTAGCTTTCCGGGGCCAAAGGTTATTAAAAACCAGCCGTCTTTGACAAAACCCACTGAAGATCCCCGATCCTGAACACAGCAGGTGCCTGGCACCAACCTGTCTTTTTGTAAAGGGTTCCTGGCAGGTTTCTGGGAGGATCTGTTTGTCCTGCAAGACTGGAAATGCCCGTGTCATCGCTGTGTGCGTGCAGGGGTGTGTGTGTGCATCCTTGTGTGACAGGAGTGCACAACCGTGAAGGTTGGTTAGGTGCTTGTGCATGTGTGCATGTGTACGTGTGCGTCCGTGACTGGTTCAGAGCGTCCCAGAGTGCGCGCCTGCCTGTCTGCCGATGTCTCTGCCCGTCCGTGAGCTATTGTGCATGTGGGATTGCTGCAGGATACTGGCCTGTCTTTGTGGGTGCCCGTGCCCCAGTGCGTGTGCGTGTCTCCGATTGCAAGAGGTCAGTTGACTTCCTTTCATGGGACATTATTTAGCACAGGATTGTGGGCATCTCAAAGCCCTTCCAGCTTCGCTTTCCATGGGTCACGCTTCAGTCAAAGGGCCCTTTGTGCCACTGCTCCGCGCACGCCCGCGGGGCTCCCCAGCTTGCTGGGTCGCTGCATTCCAGGCATGGCGGGATGATCTCATCTCTGTGACAAACCTCCGACCTCCCGGCCCCACGAACGAGCGTTTGTAAAGCTGGAGCTTGGCCGCGACCCTGCAGGCTGCACAAAGCTTCATATGGGCTCTCCCCTTCTGCCAGCAGGCCAGCCCGAGTGCCCCCAAGAGCTGGCTGCAGGGAAGGAGGATGATGCTGTGTTGTGCTGGCGTGACCACCCTGGCTCATAACCTTAGGCCAGATTCCTGTCGCTTCCTGGTCTTTTTGCCTGCAGTGATGTCAGCTCGGGGAATGAGGTTTATGTGATCATGCAGCCCGAAGGATGTGGCATGCGGGGCTCCCTGGGTTTGGCAGGCTTGCTGCAGCCGAGTAGGAGGAGTGCTACCATGGGCTCCAGTGCATCCGTAGCTTTTGGGACTGATAAAGTCCCATAGGCTGCCTGGCCAACCTATACCTGCCAACACTGCACCCAGGCACGTAGGATGCCTGCCAATGGATTTGGGAGTATGTGAAGTCTCAGGGTGAGAGCCTGGATGGAGGATGCTCGCCAGGTGTAGCACCATACATGATGTTTAGAACGATTGAGCTCTGCCGGCTCAATTGATATGGGTTATGGAGCCGTATCGATACGACTTGGCTGATTTGCCCTGAAACACGAAATAAATTAATCAAAAAAAAAAATCAACTCGCCAATCTACTCTTAACTCTGCTGAGGTATATCCTATTTAAAACTCCTTCCCTGCCACACGCCTTGGACGACTTTGGGTTTTTTATGCAATGGCTGCCAGCCCCGTTGTGCTGGGCCCATGCAGACCGCCCCACGTGCTCTCACAGAGCTGATGTGCCTCTTTCGGTTGGGCCATCGCCTTCAACAAACTAAAACTCGTTGTGACCGAAAGCATCTGTTGGCTCGCTCAGTATGGAGAACCAGAACGGGAGGCCAAAGCATGATGAATGTTGCAACTCAAGCCATCCCCTCCCCAAAATGTTGGCTGCATACTAATGCATTTCCACCAGCTTGAGAGACATCGGAGGACCTGAGGGAGATTGTGTCTGGGGGAGGGTGCTTGCACACTGCCACCCCGGTTGTGTGTGTGCGGGGGGCTCCATACTGCCCACAGCTCCTGCCCATTCCCCACCAGCGCCAGGAGCAGGATGCTCTGTGGAGGAGGCGATCTGGGCTGCATCCTCTTGAAGAGTGGGCCCAGGTGTGTGGCAGGGTGGCAGCTGTGCACTGCTAGATGCTGACAGCGCCGTAGAGCAGCAAATTGCCATTCCCTGGATGGTGATAATGGCGCTGTCCTTCGGGATGTGCCGCCGCACCGGGTGACATCTCTTTTCTGAACCACAGGTCGCTGGGAAGCACATGGCAGTTCCCTGCCATAATGCCTGTGTCCTCAGTGGGCACTGAACCTCAGTCTGCGAGCCTGAGAGAGGGCATCCCCGCTGTTGGAGCAAAAGGCTGAGCCAGGGTGCAGCACTGGTCTTCCCTTGGAAGGGGGTGGAGACAGCTGCATGTGCACCTCAGCACCTCCTCGTATAGCATCGAGCACCGGTGACCGGCTTACGCCTCCTTTGGTGCTCACTGCCCATTTGTGTTTCAGACTCGTCTCCTCTTCAGAGATCTTGTTGGTTTTCTTCCTCCAGGAGTTATTTTATCTAGCATAGTGACACATAGGTAGGAACTTTGTAAGAACTAAACCAGAGTAGGAGCTGCTGCCCTCTGTGCTAAGGAGGCTGGCACTGAGGTGCCGCACAGCCAGGCAGGCAGATGTGCAGGGCCAGGCTGGCAGCTTGCAGTCTGGCCTGGGTAATGGGATGGGAGGTAAGGACGCCCCTTTTCCTTCCTCTAAGTGCAGCTGTGCTGGCCAGCCCTATAGGGGAGGGTGAAACCAGCTGCTTGGAGCACATGACATTTGCTTTTGGCAAAATCTGAGTATACTTTTTTCCATCCACTTCCAGAGCTGTCTATATATTCTGGGGAAGCTTTGCAGGGAGGTTTTGCAGGTTTGGGCTCTGGGCTTTCCTCATCACATAGGGCAAAATATAGCCTTTAGACTTCAGTTACTTGTGCTTTAGATGATGTTGGGGGGCGGGGTGGTGCAGGGGGAACTAAGCAAGAATGAGCAATGGTAAAATCTGCAGGAGAGAGAGAGCACAGTGTGTGCGACTCCTTGAAACATGGGCCAGGTGTCTGAGAAAATGACTGCAGCCTGCACAGTTGAGGAGAGAGCATGAATGTGTAAAGGTGTGGTGTATAAGAGGCACGAGGAGCCACAGCCCTGGGGCTATATGCGTTTTACTCCTTTTCTCAAGCATAAATAGCCCAAGTCCCTTTCTCAGGGCAGGGGCTGTAGAGCCAAGGCTGCAACCTCATGCCATAAATGCATGCCAGCAGCTTGCTAATGGATAGCCTGGCATGGCTTCTTGCTGAACACTGATCACTTGGCAGGCCATTACCTTGAAAAATGAGTTCTGCCGAGCTTGCCTTGTGTTGTTACAAACTAATGATTTGCATTGATTAGCACGTGGCTTGTGAGTGTCTAATTTATCAATCAGCGGGCGCCGGGGGAGTACGTGTAAACCACGCTTTCAAAAATTATGTCATCTGTCAATTGGCTCGTGAATGCTAATGCCAGCGCACCTGACATGCTCTCAAAGAGGGAGAGAGATGTCCCGCTCATCCCTCCCTGTGACAGGCAGCACAGGCTGGAGCTAGAACTGGGGGCTGAGGAGCACAAGACCCGGGGTCTAGCCTCGGCCCTGGTGGCTCTGCTCCAGATAGTAATGATGTGTGTTGTGGTATCATGGAGTAGACTCAGTCATAGATCAGGGCCCCATAGTGCCAGGCACTGCACATACACAGAGCAAAAAGAGGCTCTTTGCCTTATGCTCTTGTCTTGGTCGTGATCCTAAATCCCTTGGCCGCCTCTCTCTACAATGGCTGTGATACCCTGGGCAGAGCTCTGGCTCTGTGGACATGGATTCAGGATATTGCAGCCTAGGCCATTCCCGATGGGACTCCACGCTGGGTAACACAAGCAGCTTTCCCAGCCCTGCCAGCTCTTCCCGGGCTCCCTGGCTTACAGCCTGGGGTGGGACTGCAATCGGCGGCGTGCGGCTTGTACACGGGGGATTTTTAGGGTCGCCAGCTCTGTTTGAATCTATTCAACAGGAGGTTTTGGGAATGCCACTGTGCCCGCGACATGATGCCAATGTGCCCACATACTTGCGTCTATCAGTTATGGATTATGGCGTGTAGATTTTACATCAGCAAGGCAAATGCACGTGGCTGTTACATTTAAGAAACTCACTAGAGTACTGTACCAATCAGATTCAGCGTTTAATATTTATTTTTAATGAATGCCCTAGCATTTATCTCCCGGGCGACTCTCAGCAGTCTCCTGGAGATGGATATCTAATTCCTGGAGACTCCAGGGTGATCCTGGAGGGCTGGCAACCCTAGGGCTTTTTCCTTGAAAACTTCCTTTCGCTTCCTGGAAAACGGCCTCAGGGGAGCAGGAGGGACTTCACCCTCCTCCCTCTGCCAATGCTGTGGGGAGTGATTTCTGGAAACGGCTGCATTGTGGTGACCACAGGGTTTAGGGTCCTGCCTGCCCAAAAGACCTGTGTCTGGAACCTCTCTTATCATGCAGGGTCTGTGCTGGATCTGGCCTGTCTGTCTAGCTGTCCTATGTGTGCAGTCTTTGCAAAGTGAATGGGGCATGCATATCCCTGCAGTTGTGAGATGGGGGCGATGGTTTCGGGGTCTGTCCACACTGGGGCGAAAGGCCAGGCTCCTTTCCAGTCAGCTGTGGGGTTAGCTGGGTTCTGGGGTGGGTTCGTGCTCTGTCCAACCCTATGCGGAGCGGCTGTGGGCAGTGATCCAGAGGGGTCTGGATGAGCTTTGGCACTGGGGTGTTGAAGGGAATGAGTCCCCCCATCACCACGTTGAATTCATATTCTTCAGGCCAGGTTGAACCCTTGTGCATGACCAGCAGTGACTCCAGACCACCTCTGGACTGGGCTACGAAGGCCAGGCGGTGTTGGGGTAAGGGAGGGACCAGGGGATGTGCATTTGTTCCTGACTCTTTGCAAGCTGCTGGACTACTCCATGCCTCAGTTTCCACAGCTAACAGCGCTTGGCAGGGAGAGAGAGACATGCTCCTTCATTCATCAGCGCTTGTCGAGGGCTTTCAGCTGGAGGGAGCTATGGAAGCGCAGCATTTTATTATAAATTGATCAGCTGCTAATGGGCATTAGACAAATTAGAGTGGATCGTTCGGCCAGCCGGCACATGCCAAGGCAGAGGGAAAATGGGGAAATGATGGTGCATTGCTCGCCCCCACCCCCTACCCCCTTTGCGAGATCAATAGAGCTCCATCGTGTAGCCAAGATCAATGGAGTAGCAGAGACGGCTCGTCATCTGAACGGCCTGCCATTAGCTCACGCGCTGCCTGCCGTCCCTCTGCCCCTGCCCCATGCCAGGAACAGCAGCCAGCAATGCCGGGTCCGCTGGGAGACATTAGAGCCATAAAACAGGGAGGAACTGATATTGGAAAAGCAATAAGGTATTCGAGAGGCCCCAGTGCAGTCATAAGGCTGTGGCTGGGCACCACTCAGCACAGCCTGGCTGGATGTGCTGAGCTCCCCGGTTGCCGGGACCTCCTGGAAATGAAGCTCGAGGAGTGGGAAATGCTGACGGCATTTTCTGTAAGGAACCAGGGAGGGCGAGTGGCCCAATGGTTAGAGCAAGTCTTGTTCTCTGAGTTGGATGGGCTCTGGACCAGGTTTCTGAAAGGGAGCAGGGGTCTTGGCAGTTTGGGCAAGTCGGGTTCTTGCAAGGCATCTAGCACTGGGCGCTCTGCAATTTGGTAAGACTTTGTCACGTGGGGAGAAAACCCAGTAACCTCTTCCTGCCTCAGTTGCCCCCATATCCAGCCTCCCAGTGCGCAGACCCATTCGTGCCGTGAAGCGTGTTGAGAGGCCAGCAAGGGAAAGGGGAAGCAGAGGGGCAAGGGATTTCTAGGACCTGGCACAGATAATGCAGCACGCTGGCGCAGCTAAGTAGACTCCGACGCAGAGCTACCCTTGGGGAAATGCAGCAGGAAAACGCCACTGGTGCAAGTCACCCTGGCGTAAGTGCAGCGTGTCCACAGTTAGTCCGGGATAGCGAGTTGTTCAATACAAACAGACAAACGTTACATGTTCCCCTGGCGGGTGCAGCAGCTACCCCAGGGTACTTGCTCATCGGTCCACTCCAGCTCCAGGTGTGATTTGCATCAGTGGACAGAGCCAGTCTGAGTTACCTTGGTAGTACCATGCCATGTGCCCTGGCCTCAGGCACAGCTGGCACAGCTGGCTTTGT
>NW_017729008.1:39619354-39626419 GCF_001723915.1 Gavialis gangeticus | reverse complement strand
GCTACCCCAGGGGACTTGCTCATCGGTCCACTCCAGCTCCAGGTGTGATTTGCATCAGTGGACAGAGCCAGTCTGAGTTACCTTGGTAGTACCATGCCATGTGCCCTGGCCTCAGGCACAGCTGGCACAGCTGGCTTTGTCTCCTAGCCTTTTAAATTTCCCTTTTCTTGTCAAGTCTGCCTTTGTGACTCCTCTTTTTTTTTTCTTTCTCATCCCTTTTCAGCCAGGTGGGGATGGTTTGGCTTATTCCTGTGACCCGCAATCCCCTGGCTTTGAAATGTAGTCCTGCAACCTTTGTTCCAGCTGCTTAGGCATCTCCCCCGGGAAATCGGGCAATTTCATGGCCCAAATCAAACATTAGTGCTACCTGAATGGAGGCCGTGTGGAGCGCTGGCCTGGAAGCGTTTGGGTTGCTGATGTTTGCCAGCTCCGGCCCTGCTGATGCCGCATTGTGCAGTGATCTACTTAGAGCTAATTGAGCTACAGCCCTTGGGGATCCACTTCCAACTGAGATCATAGTTACATCGGGACCTCCTGCCTCTGCAGCTGATGGAGTAATTGTAAGAACAATAGACTAGAGGGCCTGCTCCTGTTCCCATCTCAGCCTTTCTTTTGGTGGAGGAGGATGGGGTTCACTCACAGAACAAAGGGATCAAGTTGTGGTGGGGAATCCCTGGCAGTGAAGCCAGCTGGAAGGTCACAAGCGGAAGATGCTGGTTTTGGGGGAGGGCAGGAGTAGCTGTATCAGAGGACCAAGAGGAAACAAGATCTTGCTTTCCTGCACATGGATGTCTCATCCATTTTGGGGGGCTTTTGGGGAGTAGGAGGGAAGAGAGGTGGGTGGGACAGCTTTATTCAGAAACCGCAGGCCTGTGGCCAAGTTGCATGGGGCTCTCTTCCCAGCTCAGCAGCTGGGTTGAGCACTCTTCCGACTCAGTTTCCCCATCTGTGAAATGGGGATGTGTAAAGCACAGCATCTCCTGATGGTGCACGCTGTGTGAGAGTTGAGAGTTGGCAGCGGCAGAGTAGTCATTGCTGCCGAAAGTGCAGGTGTTCGCGCTTCCTCGGTGAGCTCAAAAGGGAGTGTGTTGAACTTTGTATTGAATCTATTAATGGCCATGCACATGCAGCTTTACTTTATGTTCATAATGTATTCTCTGCTTGTCAGCTGGCAGCGCTCGTTCTCACTCTTGTGGCTGGAGTCATTTTATTTCTGGATGCCCTTGGACAAATGTGCAAAAGGCAAGAGTTCTTGTGGGTGGTATTTCGTTGTTGGTCCAATTGGATGGTTCGCATAGACTTAGGTAAGCTTTCGGATATCAGACTACCCATCCTCAGGCCCGTGAGACAGATCTAACACTGTTTAGATTGACTCTTTAAATGATTTATTTGTTTATCATCCACATCATTATCATTATTATAATTTTCATCATTTTTTTTTTTTAATTTTTATTTTACTTTCTCCTCTTCCTTCAAGGACTGGCTTTGCCCTGGGTTGCTGTGTGCCCACACCCCTCTGTCCAGCTTCTCCGTGCCCCCTCCTTTTGGGCCTTGTAGACATGGCATCCCTTGCTTCCTCAGCCAAAGAGTAACACCAAAAATAAGCCCTTTCCAAGACATCACCCAGCAGCTCTTGATGGCGCATCAAGCTGCTGCCAACCCAGTGCCACCTGGAGGGGCCCAGATACGGCTCAGGGAGGCGCTTGCCCTCTCCAGCCTCCCCTTTCCTGGAAGAACGGCTGCAGCCAAGGCCGAGCAGGGGATGGTGCCTGAGTCTTTAAAGATTAATTGTGCTGTTTGCTCATTAAGGAGCTCGTTGGAGGTGAGGCCTAGCCAGAACGCTTGAGTGCAAGCATATGTTTGCTAGTGGGAGAGGACATTTATCGTGTGCTACTTCAATGGCTGGAAATACACAGCCAGACCCAGATAATGTTCAAACAAACAAACAAGCAGCTGCCACGATGGGTCCCCCGACGGACGACCTTTGTGAAGTGCTGCACGTGTGTTTTAACAGCAGCCTGCCTCCCCGAATGAAGCTGAGGACCGCAGCCCTCCTTGGAGCAGAATTAATATCATTATGGCAGGGGCATTTGCTGGGGGGTGGCCTAGTGCACGGTGTTGGGTAGGTGGGTGCATCTGGGTGCACCAGGTGTTAGCAGGCACTAGGGTTGTGATCACTGGGGTGATCCTGGAGTGGTGTGCATCTGTGTATACAGCGAGCATAAAAGTGTGCACACACTCATTGGAGCAGGCGGGTTTGCGATGGCGTAGGGTTGTGGGTGTGTGCCAGGGCTGCATGTTCACATGCGGAGGGACATGTATATAGCGCGTGGGTCCATGGATGAAGGTGTACGGGAGGGTGGAGATCAGCGGCCACTGTCTGTAGCAGTGCATGGGTTCGGTGGAGGTGCGGCGGTGATGTCTGTCGTGGGTGTTTTCAAACTCGTTATACTCCAGGCACCTCTCAGAAAATGCCAGCTCTTCCCTTTTGCTTTTTTATTTATTTATTTATTTTTGACAATGGAAAAATACTGGAGTCATTCTGCTGCTGCAGAGGACTCAGAAAGACCACGGCAGGGCTGACTCTTTGTGACACCCTGGGTTCCCATTTGAAATCTCTGGGTTTCTCTTGTGGAGCATGTGTAGGTGCTCTCACGCCGTGCTTGCTGTAGCATCCTGGTTGAGAGTCACTGTGCACACCAGGAGGGCACCTGTGGGGTCTGTGCCAAGGAAAGCTCTTGCTGTTTAGCATTCAGGAGCACTACCCGGAGAGGCCTCATTTCCTCTCTCTGCCCGGGCACGTCCTCGGTTGCATTGGGTCAGGAAGGAGAGCGAGTTATGCCATCTTCCCACTCCATGTGCTGCCTGCCCTACGTACCCACACAGCACCATCAGACCCCAGTTAGATGTCTGCTCCAGGCTTCCCAGGGAAGATTCATGCCACCTGGCCCAAAACAGGCGTGCGAGGAGTTTGGCGTAAGGGTTCGACAGGGAGCTTTTTCTTCCGACGTTTGTCCCTAGAGAGCCGGAGAGTCAAAGGCAGCACGTCTGGGGCTGGTGCCTGGTACCCTGGAGGGGAGCTGACTGAGAGCAGCCCGGCTCGATTCATGCCCAGCACCAAGAGGAGGCACGGACAGGATGGCTCCTCTCTCCGCAGACACGGTGGGCATTGAGCTAGGGAGCACGGGAGTTTACAAGAGGACTCTCCATCCAGCCAGAGCTAAAGAAGCAGCCCCATAGCGCACCGGCAGTCGCGCCCTGCTGCAGTGGAGAGGGCCGTGCAACACCCACGAAGATCAAGATCCCCTTAGCTGCCTAACCGTGGCGTGGCTGATCTTCCCTCCGAGATCTCTCTCTTCCACTCCATTGTTACCAGACTTTAACAAGAGACACTGATCCCTGCCCCTCATCCACCTGCAGGCAGCGTGCCCACCCAGCACGTCTGGTCTGAGGGCTGTCTGGGGTATGTGTGCGTGTGTGTGTGCATGTGAGTGTGTGACTCTCTCCATCAGAGCTGTCCCTGCCTCTCTCCCGCCACAGCTGCAAAATAATGACTTTGCAGGCAATTAGGTTAGCAATGGCTGTTAAATCACTTCCTCGCTGTTTCCGTGGATTGTGCTTTCCTGCTGCAAAGCCTCTGCTACCTTCTACCTGTATTAAGCAAAAGGGGGGCATGCTTCATGCCGGCACAGATTTTTACCCCAGCCTGCTCTTTCCTTGGCCTGCCCCTTCTCCCTTTCCGTTCTTCTCTAACAGGTGTCCAGTGTGGGTGAAGGTCTCTGGTTGAGGCTGGAGGTGGCAACCTCACAGCCTACACACCTGACCCTGATCATATTGGAAACCTAATGCCGACACAGCTCTGGTTTAGGGCTCCCATGGAGGGAGCTAGGATTGGGACGAGATAGACCTCACGGAGGAAGAGGAGGTAGCGCGGTGCCTGGGCAGATGGCAAGTTTACACCATTGTAGCTTTATGTGCCAGTGTAAACCAGACCAGGATCTGGAGAGGACAGATGCGCAGCTATTGCAGGGTTTCTGCATTCAAGTGCCTCAGCTCAGGCGGCAGGGGAAGGGCGGGGAAGGGGTAATAGACTCTTTCTATTGTGCAGGCACCTAGCCGGTGGTGGGAGCCAATACATCACATCTCCAACCCCTAATTCTGTCTCCACTGCATTGGGCAGTACCCCTAGTGCAGAGGTTTATGCCATCTGTCTGTTCCTTTCTGGCATGGGTGGAAATGCAGATTGCACGGGTGTAAAGGTTTGGCCAGGGCCCTATGAGCAACGAGATGAAGCTGAGCAGCAGAGTGACACAGAGGAGGGGAACTCCGTGACAGCAAGATCCATCCAGCTGTGGAAGAGTCCGTGCAGGGGAGGGCTGATGGGGTCTAGTAGCTGGACCCTGGAGAGTGCACGGCAAGGGGCAGTGCTGGGTTGAATGCAAAATAGGCCAGACAGCCTGCGAGTCCTTCCCACAGTGCTGCAGGGGGCTCTCCCCACGGGTTTTGGGATGTGGTTGTTTCTAAATTGGTGCACGCTGCCTGGGATTAATCCAGAGGTGATGGGGCACAACCAATAGGATCTCAGAGTTTGGAGCCCAAATCCAACCTCCTCCTATAGGGATGGCTCAGAGAGGGACTGTGTCACTTGGTCCAGCACTGTGACGAGGTGGCCACTAGTTCACCAGCTACCTCCAGCTTTCTCCACATCCTGTGTGTGTGAATGCACACGTGCGTGCTCACCCTCTCAGAAGGCAGAGTGATTAGGAGGACTGAGCACAAGACTGTAACCTAGGCAGTCTTGACTCCTAAACCCTTCTGAGTGTGTGTGAGGTCATGGTCAGTCCTCTTGGACTTCTCTGTGCCTCAGTTTCTCCATTCTGAGTTGCCTTCCAGGCTCCTCTGGCTGGGGTGCTGATGGTCTATGACAGTCACTACCCCCAATTCATGTCTGGACCCTCTTCTCCGTGCCTCCCTCCTGCTCTCTGTGCACCACTCGAATAGGCAGTGTGACTCAGCCATTGATTTTCTTGGCTCAAGGACTGAGAGGAAAGAAACAAGTGCCTGGGTTGTGTGGTAGGGACGTGGGAAAGGCAGGGACGAGTGGGCTTCTTCGTGTCATCAAGTGTCCTGGTTGTTTTCTGTGGGGTGAGTAGAGGAAGAGGGAAGAGACCTGCTCCTTAATCACGCGGGACAGAGAACATAAGCATGAGAGCAGGTCCATGCCTGACCTAGCTCAGGACTGGGGGCTCAGGGCTTGCAGGCATGAGAGTGGCACAGCCCTGGGTCTTGCACCTGGAGGCCCGCGGTGTGTGCCATCCCACTTGCTCTCCGGCTTGAGGGAGCACAAAAGTTAGTGGCTTGTGGCTGTGTCTGGTGTCTGGGTGAGCATCAGATGCAGGGATGTGCATGAAGGGGAAAGGCTTTCACGTATGTACGGATCGGCAAGGGGCACCCTCTGGGAAGAGGGTTGTTGGCAACGAGTGACTGTGTGTGTAGGTGTGGGTGTGTCGTGGGGTGTTTCTTACCAGTTGAGGGCATATATATATATGTGGAACTGTACCATGACAAAGAGGAAGAAACAGCAGCCCCATGGTGTTAAAGGCCTTTTCTTGGTGCCTCGCTACTAGTGGCTGCTAGGGGAAAGCCTGTGTGATGCCCTTCCGTTGGCTTACCTCTTGTGGGACGCTCCTTGGGGTGGAAAGTGGGCTTGCTATGTGGGCTGGATAGATCACCCCAAGAAACCTGGCCTGTGCATGTCCTTTGTTGCGTCCTGCTTCACACAAGAGAAGTAGCAGCTCACCAGGAGAGGTTCTGCCTTGAATAGAAACCTTGTAGACCTGTCCTCTCCCCTCCTGTTTTTTTCCATGAAAGCATCAAACAGGGCAATACTTGGTGGGTCGGCTTGTGTCTAAGGCCATCCAGATAGATTATGCACTAATTCAACCTGGACCTATCCCTCCAGGATGCCCGCATGCTCTGAGTGTCATATCTTAGTAGGATGCAGTGAACATTTTCACTAATATGTGGGTGGAAATAGGAGCTGTCTAGAGTGCTCTGGAGGGAGACAGCCCACCCCACTGACCTACTCATAAGCCTGGTACCAGGGAAACACCACTCACTTTCTCTCTCCCCACTTTGTTCCTGCTTTCCAGATCCGCGTGGACGGCCCCACCAATAATGCCCTGGAATACGAGATTGTGCAGGTGGTGGATAACGGCCCCATATTACGGGATATGGCTTTTTCAATGGATCACGAGCACCTGTACATCATGTCAGAAAAGCAGGTAAGGCGCCTACGTCATTTGTGATGCATTGAAAATCTTTAGCTTGGTCATAAGTGGCCACAACGGTGCCCAAATGTCTGAAGCTGCCAATGCGATTGCTTAAAGAGACGCTGATGCTTCAAGGATCATCTCCAGAGTGGAAGTGCTTGGACATTTATAACAGATAATTCAATTTATATATATAAATAATATGCTGTAGGTCTACATGCGTCAGAGTGTCTAAGCACAACACCTCCCTGTCTACTCTTTTGTTCTGACTATGGGTCTACCTCAATTTTGGGGGGGAAAAAAAACATTTTTTTTTTAAATCTGAACTGCAGATAAAGTCCTTGAACTGCTCTTGCTCTTTCCAAATCCCAAGACAGAATCAAATAGCTGAGGAAAAAACTCCAGGGGTCAAATGCCCTAAAAAATACCAAAAGAAAACTGCACTCAGGGAAAAAAAAATCCAATTTAATATTTTGGTTGCATGCACAAAAATACTGCGAGATTGTCCGGGGCCGCGTTAGATATCAATCCTTCAGCCAGCTCAGATGGGATTGGTACGGTTCTTTTGGTTAACTAGTAGTCGGAGCAATGTGATGTATACAGAGGGCAGGGGCAGTGTTTAGCACTAGATTTCATTTGACTCCTAGCAGGGCATTTCTGAGGCTGAGGGACCTATTGAAGAGCCAAGCTTGCAGAGAGCTCGTGTTGTGGTGCTCTTATTTTGAACCCCAATGAAGCCCCTTGCAGGATGGGGATGGTCTGGATATGCAGGGTGGGAACTCGGTCTGCTTCC
>NW_017729008.1:39615457-39619332 GCF_001723915.1 Gavialis gangeticus | reverse complement strand
GGTCTGGATATGCAGGGTGGGAACTCGGTCTGCTTCCAGCTCCTCATTCCTTCAGACACGAGGAGAAGGCTGGGCCTACTGGATTTGGGAGCTCTGTCTTGTGGATGTGTGTTATATAAAGATGGCCACAGGGTTGTGCCATCTGCCTAACAGGGCGTCTGCATTGCCTAGCACTCAGGAAATTTGGGGTGTGCCGTGCATTTTGGAGGTGAGGGGTTGGTATGACGTCTTTGAAGGTGCCCCTGGTTTACCACTTATGCTTGACCAGTTGCAGCCAGTTCATTCAGGGATGCTTGGGAACTGAATGGCGGTCCTAGGTGGGTGGTGCGGGGGTGCGGTTGTCAGTCAAACCCAGCGCGCAGTTTGACTGACATCGCAGACAGTGATGGGGGCAACTGCCTGCAAATCCCGCACCTGGGGGTCCCGCTCCCTGTGGACAGGACTCAATAACGCTGCCTGGTGTAATTGCTGTCTGGCACATGGTCCAGTCTGTAAACTCTCCTTTAGCAGTAATCCAGTCACGGGGTTGATCCAAAGGAGTCAGCAATGCCATTTTTCACTGTAAGGGTGGCAGCAGCAGCTTCCATCCCGGCAGGTCCTGTTGCATGAGAGTCACCGGGACCGAACCCGCCGAGCACATCAGCGGCTACTGCCCGAGTAGTCAAGCATCCTCCGACTCATGTCCTCCGCAGACCGAGACCGGAGGGGATGTGTAGCATCCTCACCAGTGAGTCATGCTATAAGACACTTCCACTTATGCCAAAGAGCATCTGTTCCTGGCCTGAGCCAGGGACGTGGGTGTTGCGGGGGGACAGACGGGACTAGCAGGTTATAGCTGTCCTTTCCTGGGCTCTCGACCAGAGCTGGATGCTCATATAACAGTAGCAAAGTGCTCGGCGGCAGCAGCTCAGGTGTGTCAGCCCCCTGCCAGCTCTCCCGGTCGTGGTTCCCGGCCATTTATGACTGTCACTTTTCTGCTGCAGTCATTTCTATTTAAAATATTTTTTGTCTTTATGAGCCCTCCCGTATTCCCTGCCCTCTTCCTGGGCTATGAATATTTATATCTCAAATATGGAGCGGGGAGGGGGGGGACAGTTGCATGCATTTGTCTTCATTAGAGAGACCGTGAGCTATAACTCATGAGGGGAGACACGGTGACAGAGCCAAGATTGCTTCACCCTTTGGCCCGCAGTTTGCCGGGGTGGGATGATGTCCCTGTTGGTGAGGTTAAGCCGTCCCGTGCCACCTTTCTGGCCACCTGTTATCAAATAACGGGTTCATTGGCTGCAGGCCGTCCGTCCAGACCATGCTGGACCCTGCTTTGGGATAACGCCCGTTCAGGACAGTGCTTGCTCGCACTTCGGGACCCGGCAGCTCGGGGCTTGGCCAGTCTGTTGGGGCCAAGATCTGCAGTAGGGTCTGGGCAACTCACTTCTGTTTCCCTGTCCCATTTACTCAGTTATTCTGCACATTTTCTGTGGCATGCATGACATGATCTGCATATGCAGTACCTAGCATAGCCACGCTCCAATCTCATCCCACATTTTCTTCCTTTGAGTAAGCTTTTCAGGAAGTCTCCTCAGACATCACTGTTGTCTCTGCACAGCCTCTACTTTACCCGTGGTAGATTAGGAGGCTATTCTTTGCAGCGGTGTGGCAGGATTGCTAGTGTCATTTTAGTAATAGGAGAGATGCGGATTTGCTTGGGATGGTTTGGATCGGGATGATCCTGCCTCAGGCAGGGGGCTGGACTAGATGGCCTTCAGAAGTCCCTTCCAGCCCAACTTTTCATCGTTTCATAGCTGCTAAGGGCTGGAAGGGACCTTGCAGATCGTTTTCTATGATTCTGTGAACTCAGAGCTTCTTGTTGCAAAACTGCAAGGCTTCAGTACCTGATCCACAGGGGCATCTCTAGCAAGTAGAGGGCTTATGACACACAATTGAATGACTAATTCTAGCTGCACGTACCCACTGGGCAATACAGCGTGGTGGCATAGGCACCTACTAGGCAGTAGAGCTATAACATTTGCAAAAATATTAGCCCATTTCCTCCATTTTGGGTCAAAATGTGATGTTTCAAACCAACTTTCTTTCCTGCTGTGTCGAGTAGGTCATCGCCATGTTATCATCAGGAGCATTTTATCGCTGGCTAATTTGAAACACAATATGACGCGATGTTTAGGACTGTGGGGACACAACCCAGGTGCTGTAACTCGTAGTCCTGTGTTCCCATCTCGTAATGCCGAGGATATCCAAACTACAGAGCACCGTTCAAAGGAGCCGGGTGCTTTTATTTTAAAATGATCTGATTTCGTGAAACATCCCATGCAGCATGAGCTCTTCCTAGTCTGATATTATATGTAGCGTGATGAACACTGCTGACGAGCATAGCTCTGCTGGCAGGGAGGATGCTGTCTATGCGCTCGTGACATCACGCACTTCGTGCCCTAGGATGAGTTAGTATGGGGAGGGGTGGGGGCAGTGAATGGATCCCCTGGATGGAGGTATTTTTTATCCCAGAGATGATTCTGGTTATGGTGCTGAGTATCAACTGCATGGCATGGAGGAAATATGCCTGGGTGCTGATAAATGGTGGCTGGTTTTTCAGAAGAGGCCTGGGGACCATGGCTGGGGTTCAGCTGCCCCCAGCTCAAGACACGGCCCTTTGCCTGGTGAAAGCAGGAGCCTAGGATGAAATGGGAGCTGCTGAGCTGCATAAAGGTGTCTGAGAAGCTAAGTTAGGTCATGGGCTCCCTGTGCCCACCCCTGGCTAAAGGCCTGGATGCTTGAGGTGCATGTGCCAGGGTAGCTGCACTGATGGAGATGCACTGCCACAAGGTAAAAGGGGCACAGATCTCCCTGGCATACGCCAGCGGTGAGCGTCCTGCCTACCAACCCCTGCTCTAACCACTGCTTGCACTCCCTTCATGCTCCCTGTGCCTTTGGGGCAGCCAGACCGGACAGCCAGGGCCTGTCATTACAGCTGGATGTGCCCACGTGCGGAGGAACAGGACGCAGCACCTTGCTAACCCGAGCAAGCCTTCGTTCTCCCTTGGCTGGCAGAGCTGGAGAGGGAGATTTGTAACTAAACCCAAGACGAGAAACATGCCAAGGCTCCATCATTTCGCCCAGGTGCAGGTGTATAATAAAGCTGTGAAAGCATGTGGTTCAAGTCCCTGTCCCTAGAGCCAGGCCAGCCCAATGCACACGACAGATCTGTCATGATTTATCCTGAGAGCTGCCATTTAGGCTGCGGCTTCACAAAGGGCACCGAGTGGCTTATGAGAGGGGCAGCCGCCTCCTGTGAATGGGAGGCAGGGTGAGGTGCCGACAGGAAAGCTGCTGCCTAGAGGTGTCATTTCTTCACTTATCTGTCCTTGTGACACTTCCCCCTGGGTCCCCCCCACATCGCGCTTCCGCCACCATCAGCGTGGCAGGTTTTTATCAGCAATTTCAGTGCGTAGAGATGTTCCCTGGGGTCACGGGAGTTTCAGTACAGCAGAGGCTCTCTGTCACTCCCACACACGCCCGCGTGCAAACACACACAGGGCCAAGCAGATATGAAATGCTGCCCATGAAGAGTGATCGTGGGGAGCGAGGTTGGCAGAAGCTGTCTCACACCCCCACGTCTCCTCACCTTCGTCCGCTGCTCGGGCCCCATCGCTCCTTTTCTTCACGCCCCTTCACTCGCTCCCTTCTCCCCCCAGCTCTGCAAGGTGGACCTCGCTGCCGAGCCCTGCTGACTTCGTGGGTGCTGCACAGGGGGCAGGTATCCAGGTTGTAGCCATGTCAGTCTAGAGGAAAAAGCAATCAGGGCTCATAGCAGAGGTGATATCTTTTAAACAAGTTCTTTACAAAAAAAAAAAAAAAAAAAA
>NW_017729008.1:39606228-39615315 GCF_001723915.1 Gavialis gangeticus | reverse complement strand
AAAAAAAAAAA
This sequence comes from Gavialis gangeticus, assembly GCF_001723915.1. Lineage (NCBI taxonomy): Eukaryota > Metazoa > Chordata > Crocodylia > Gavialidae > Gavialis > Gavialis gangeticus. Next base: position 39,615,304 of record NW_017729008.1, on the reverse strand, counting down.
AAAAAAAAATCTTTAATTGCAAGCTTTTGGGCACAAACTCATCAGGCATCAGAGAAAAGATTGTAAAAGTTCTTCTGCGCAGGGGGCAGAGCCTTAGTTCAGATACCTCCTCGCTCCCTTTACAGCTGTCCTACATCTCACCCCTTTTACCCATCTCTTGCAACCCCCTCACCCTTGGATTTACATCTTCTTTCATTGCACACCCAAAGCCACCTGGCAAGCCATCCCAGCACTGATCAGCCTGCAGCTGATTATCTCCACACCTACGTGAGGCTGAAGTATTGACGGGAAGCAGTGTAGTGGTTTGAGGTGAGGCCTGGGAGCTAGGTTCTCCTGGATTCAATCCTGATCGAGACACCATGGCAAGTTGCCTGAAAGGAAACCACGAGCCTGAGACTCCCATTAGGCCACCAGAGCTACTGACATGTGAGTGCCATGGGCTCAGGTGTGTTTCAGTGTGCCCCGCAGCTCCCAGAGTCGCCCAGTTCCCTGCGAATCGCAGCAGTGTGAATGCTAAGGCCTCCCCCTGCAGTTTGTAGTGCTAAGATCTCACAATAGTTACACTAGTCTTGTGATTTTTGAGATGCGGGGGAAGCCGATTCTCATTTGAATGCCAAGAGGCTTGGCAAATGTTGCACCCTGAGCATGCCACCCCTGCCACTAGTACCCACGGCCTCCGTCTCGTGATTAGGATCTGCAGAGCCCTTTCCCCTCTTTGTTCGATATGCGTTTGCTTTTGGCACTGGAGTTAATCTCAGGGTAGCTGCATATCTTGTCTCCTGCAGGACTGCTCAGCATCGCTGATCTGAGACAGTCTCCCACGCGAGAGGTGCCTGGGCTTGCAAGTGCCCCGTGCCGCAGAAGAGCAGTGGTGGGAAGGGCAGCAGGCAGGAGTGTGTGAGAGCCGGGGGGTGGGCCGTGCCATCACAGATTCACACAACTTTAAGGTTGGACCGGACCTTATGAGATCATAGGGTCCAGCCCTAAAGACTGCCGGGGTCAAATAAGCCCAGCACGGGGTGCGTCCAGTCTCCTTTTGAAGGTCTCCAGGGTAGGTGCCTGCACCACTCCCAGCGCTGGAGAGCCGCGCAAGGGCTCTTCCAAGCGTCAGCAGGGAGGCATGAAAAGCTTGTATGAAATATGCATTAGAAAGATTCTCCATCCGAAAATGGATTTGTTCAAATTAGTCAATTCTACTCAATTAAAATTGACACCGTCCCTTTAATCTTTCAGTGCCTGTCTCCCACTTGGCGGTACGGGGAAGGTTGACACTTACCTGCCTCCTGAGATTTATTATTCTCCCGTATACCACCGAGCCATTATAACCGGCAGCATTTTGCATGCAAATCAGCTCTTAAAGAAAAGGTAGTGATTGGTTGAGTTGCATCCAATGTCATGGCCTCCACTTAAAATGTTCCCTGAGCTGTTGAACTGAGCTGGTCTGGAGCCTATACAATCAAAGCAATTTGCTACAACAATTGTTAATAACTCTAGTTTCATTACAGCTTAATTTCTTGAAATATGGCCTATGCACAAGATTTCAATTAATTTTAATTCTATGGAAAATGTGAAGAGTCTGTATGCCAGAGAAGTGTCCTCAACTGTATTGCCAGGCGAAGCATCCAGACATCGTGAGCGGAGCCCTAACACCATTAGGTGTTTCTGTTAAATAATAAATGCAGGTTTCTTGTGAATGGCCATATGGTTTTTGAGCCTTTCAGTCATATTCAGATCAGATTCTTAGCTTTTCTGCATGACCATTGGGGTTAGAAATAGGCTAGTTTGAAAAATAGGCTAATCTGAGTCTCGTCCCACAGTCCCATGACTCCAGGACCTGGGGCCTTAAGGAAAAAAATCCCTAAAAGATTGCAAGACTTGGCATACAAAAGTCATAAGAGTTGGCCTCACTGTGGGTAATATCTGGGATTGGGCATCTTATTGTGTAAGCACTTGGGGCAGTACAAGACTAAGAGCGATACATGGACTCCCAAATCCCAGACTCAGCCCACACCCAGCTTTGGTGAGGGCTCAGTTTTGGATCGGAGCTCCCTGGCCACGCGTGAATGCCATACAAGGAAGGTCGGCATTTTGTCGCCTGCTATAGCTGGGTGTCTCTGTCCCTACATAGAAAAGCTGGAGAGGAAGTCAAGTGGCTGGAAGTTTTCGGTGTGAATTCAGCCCCAGGTTCAGTACAGGTTTGGTGGGATCTCTCCCCACTCCTAGCCCCCTTACCTCAGTGCCCTCTTGCCTTCTCCTTTGCCTAATCGTGTATCTGTTCAATGAAGTCAAGTGGATCTCTGCGGAGACGTGGCAGCATCAGCCCCACGTGCGCCTGCCCCTAAACCGCGGTGCAGAGGAGCATTGGCTCCGTGCGTTTGAGAGGGCTGATCAAGCCTGCCTGTGTTTCTTAGCCAAGAACGAGAAAGGCTGCCTGGCCTGCAGGCAAAACGGCAGCATATTGAGTTGCTGACTCTCTTGAAATAATTTCTTTATCAGCACACCGAGTATTATGGAGAGCAGCCATGATTTAGCCCAGCTTTAACTCTTCAGCTGCCAAAGCCCTGGCATCCGAGGCTGTGTCCTGCATTATCAGCTGCTCTGCGTGCTCTGCTTGGCAGCCTGGCCGGAGGGAGAGGCAGAAGCAATGGGGGAATTCAGTACTGTCACCTTTTCTAGGCTGCGAAGGTGTGCAGCCAGCCCTGGGTAAGGGAGGAGAGGCTTCCGTGTCTCTGCTCAGGCGGGCAGGGCAGCATTTGCATTGGGAATTTCATTGCTGCAGCTTCCTCTAAAGCCTCCCTTACTCTCATATTGCTCCTTTTGTTGTCCTGGAGATGCTCCGATAAGCAAATTTGGTGCCAGATTCAAATGCTGTTTTGATCCATCACAAATGTCCCTGGGGCTAGTAGAAAGGGAGGTTGGCCCTGTGCTTCAAGAGCTAGATCTGGGTTCACTTCCCAGCCCTGTTGCAGGCTCTCTGTAGGTCCCTGGGCAAGTTACTTCATCTCTCTGGCTTGGTTTCCAGTGTGTAAAGCAGGTAAAATGAGATTTCACTCCCTTAGGGGCAGGGGGACAGAATCCATTGACCCCAGTGAGGGTCTCTGTTCCTACACGGTGAGGGCCGGCTGGGTATATAGATCTTTTGTGAGCGGAGGGAAGAGCTCAGAGCAGATTTTCAAGGGGCTGAGGGTTCAGCAGAGATCGAAGGGACCATGGAGGCCATCCGGAGGGGATGGGAGATTCGCACCCCCACCGGTCCTGCAGGAATGGAGCACTGGCACCAAGACGTGCACCAGGTTAGTCGATGGGATTCACCTGGTAGGGCAGGAAGCTGGTGGGATCCTGCAGGGCTCGCTGTGTCCTGGCACAGCGGTGCACAAGGGCTTCTTCTCAGCTTGTGCATGACAGTCCTAGAGCACGTCCAGCTGTCGCAGCCACCCGCCTCACAAGCCCCATGACACCTCCACTGGGAAGCGCAGTGCCAATATCCCCATTTTACAGCTGAGGAACTGAGGCTTAGACAACCTAAGTGACTCATCCAAGGCCACACAGGGCGGGGTTTGAACCAGGGTTCACATGCTACCTGTTGGACCATCCTTCTGCTCTTTGTGCAGCAGGGGAAGACAGTATCCTTTGGGTTTCCTGGCATGCCATTGAGTCAGGAGTCATTCAGTGGTGATGTAGTATCGGGTGTTACTGTCGGCATCAAGGATGCATGCCAACTTCTGGTGCCCTCAGGTTATGGCGGTTATTTCTTCTACTAAATGTGCTGCATTAGGTCTGTGTCAAGACTCCCCACTATGGAGCTCTTCTTCAGCTCATGGTGACTCTCCTGATAGCCCATGCAATGCTGAAGTCAAGCTTTCAGCTCTCAATTCGCCAAGAAACTGTTGCAGCTCCTAGATAATTCCTCCGCACGCTGCTCAGAGAGGCGGCTTCCCCTCACGAGGCAAGAATAAGATGGCCCACAATGACATTCAAAGGCAGGAAGAAAGAAGAAAGGAAGGGAAGAAAGGCAGCACTTCCTTGAACGCGGTATAATGAGTCAGTGGAATTCCCCGCTGTGGGATATTATTGAGGCAAACACATACATTAGTGAGATTCAAGGAAAGGGGCTGTGCGCAAGAATAGCGTCGGCCGCCGTTCGCTGGGAGGGAAATGACAACAGCTGATCACAGGCTGGAAAGTCAAGCAGACAGTTCCCCTGTAGCATAATGGGGATAAATCCTCTCCAGCATCCAGCGTTGGTCACCGATAGAGAAAGCACAACTGATGAGCTGGGCGGCGCAGCCTGCGTGGAAACAGCCCGTGCTGTGCAGCGTTGAGGCACCTGGGCAACGTGTAAGGAGCCTGCGACTTCAAACCAGAGCTCTTGTTCGCTTTAATTCTCCCTCCAGCTCCTGCTTCCCCTCGAATGGATGTCCCCTGGCTCTACTGTGAGCCAGATTGGCAGGTCGGACTTGCCATGGGGAAGAGGTCAGAGATTGGGCGGCTCAGAAAGCCACCTCCGTCCAGACCCTAGGAATTTCACGGCAAATCTGCAAATCTTCATCCTCCCCTCCCTGACCCTGTAATAGACCCAGGAGAGGAGGAGCAGGGAAGAGGAAAGCCAAGAAGCCCGTGATTACCCTGGCAGCTCTGTAATCCTGGGCTCCATTAAACATCTGTCTCCTCCAATTGCTCTGACAGTCCGGTCTCCTCCTCTCCCTTGGCGTGCACAGCCCTTCGGTTTTCAGGTCACGCGGATTGTCCCCTTCCTCCCAACCCACTCCAGGCTCAGGGCGGGAGCTCAGGCAATGCAAGCTGGGGCCTGCGCCCAAGTCGTGCTGAATTCAAAACTATCTGAGCACGTGAGTAAAGTTAAGTCCCAGGTCGTTCAGGGGGAGAGGGGCCTTCTGTTCTGTAATTGCTTCCCGTCTGAAAGGCTGCATGCTTTGGGGGCTAAGTGCCAGGCTTTGCCTTCTGGGAGAACGCAATTGCTGCCTCCAGGCATTTGTTACGCCGATCCGGCTGTGATGGCAGAGTTAAATCCTTTGATTTTCTCTGCGCTTCACCCGTAAGTTCTCCAGTCTCTCCCCATGTGTGGGGCTCAGCAGCCAGTTTGGTGTCAGATCTCAGTGCAGACTGTCTGCAGAGAGGTGCGTATGTTGTGCTCTCCCACAATCACATTTACTTTGGTTTCTTCTTCTTCCAATGGAAGAGTCATTCCACGAACCGAGGTTTCGGCCCGGTTTTTGTTTTTGCATGGAACAAGCATCCCTGCATGGTCCCTGACGTAGTGGGTGCCTGGCCTGGTTGCTGCTCTGCAGAATTGAACCTGCCTGCAGCTCTGGGAGGGAGTGAGCCAGGCCCCCTACCTCCATTCCCCTCACCATTTTAGGCTTTCTCTCCTGGAGCATTAGCTGCCCCTAAGGCTTTTGCCTCAGGCCATTAACCAGCAGCTGGTCATTACGAACCGCTGGCAGTGACTGATTGCAGTGGGCTGCGTCGCTTAGGAAAATGTGGAAGTGATTGTCTGAGTGATCCCATTTGACCCCCGGAGTTCTGAGTTTAACCTGGCCTTAGAAATAATAAACTCCTGTAATTAGCAGAGAAATCTCCCAGCGACGTGTCCGATTGATTGGAAACATCAGTCACCGAGAAGAGCCGGCACGGGCAGAGGATGCCGGGGTAGCGGAGGCTCCATCACGTTGTCTGCCACCGTGCTAGGCAGAAGCAAGGGGCACTTCTCTTGTATAAGGATCCTCTAGTTTGGCTGCATATCTGCAAGCCTGTCCCTGCAGAGAGTGTGCCCTGAGGACAGGCCTTTCCCTAGCTTGGCAAGGCTCAGCTCCTCCCTGCAGGTCAAGGCCTCCAGCCCCAGCTCATTCAGCTCTGCCATGGATTGGCAAAGACCCACCATCTTCCACAGCCTTTGCCCCCCATAGTTCATGCCCCCACTGTGAAACGTTGTCAGATGAAGCATCATTGTTAACACGAGTGGGTGTAACCTGGAGAGGGTCTGAGTTGCTCATGCATTTAGCTCTGGAGGGTCCCAAGCCAATACCCAGGGTGGCCATGAAGACTGTGGCTGGCACATCAGTGGCCCATGGGCTCAAGCGCGGCCATCACAGGGACCGTGTGATTCTCATTCAGTTGAGCATTGCAAAGCCAGCGGGGTGATATGTCTGTCCACAAAGAAGCCCTTTGTATGAACCTTCCTGAATGCAGGGGCTTTGTACTTCTAGGTGTCATTTGGCCGGGGCCCCTAGATGAAGCCCTGTCCTTCCCGCTACCAGCCAAGCACGCTGACACACAACAAAGGAGAGTGCACGGGGAATATACTGTCAAGGCCTGTGTGGTATCCTCCTGTAAAGGCTGGTCTGCTAGAGGATAACAGCCTGCCACTGCAACCAGCTAAATTGGCACGGTCTGTGCCGGGGTGATGCGGCATTGTGATTCACCCTGTGCTGATGATCTCTGAGCAGAACAGGACTCATCTTTTCCTCTTCTTACACCACCGACACTGCTGAGGTATCTGTTGGACTTACCACGTCCCTCAGCCACGGCCAGGAGTTCACACGGCCCGTGTGCTTGGCTAGGGCACCGGCTCACCTGAGGAATAGGCCTCCCCCTGGGAAACCACAGCTCTGCAGTGCTCCAAGGGCAAACCGAGCCCAGTGCCAACAAACCGGAGCAAAATCCTCCACCTCATTTCCAGGCAGAGAGGAGCTGTGTAAATGAGGCTCTGGCTTTATTTCATGGAGGGTGTCACAGGCTCATTTACTGCCTCTGGCTCATTCGTTTTCATTGCTAAGCAGACAGAAGCGCTCGCGGCAAATACTCCAGGTTGTCCGCACTCCCACGCAGCCCATTTCCCTCCTCTGCCTCCCCCAGCCTGTGTTTCTTTATAAACAGAGGAGCCATCCTTTTGCTACTAATCGTGGCAGGTGCAAGCAGGTCACCCATCACATGCACTGTCCTGCCCCACCATGAGCTGTGCTCCAAAGTCATTTAGTGCTGCTTTCCTTTCTACCCGGGCTGGTGTGGGGCCGGACTGGCAGACACCGGGGCCATTCAATCCCTACTGTTTTTGCACAGTGCAGTCCCAGCACTGCGGGGCGGGTTGGAGAAGCACAGGTGCGGTGAAAAAAAAAGCCCTTTGGGAGTTGATTTTCTCCATAGAAAAAGGCCTGGCAGTAGGTTTCAATGCCCTCATCTCCCCCAGTGTGCTGCAAAAGCCATGAGCTTTTTTTATAGGGCAGGCGAGATCCTCTCGGAAAGCTGGCATTTCGTTCACCTGGACCGGATTCCTGGCAGCGTGGCCTGGGTTTCCACGGGACATTTTTTCCACTCCCATTTAGTCATGTATTTCTATCAGCCAGCACCCCCCTGATCAAACAGAATTAAACAAAGAGAACTCACCCTTGGTTTAAGTTTGCGCCAGCGCAGCTGAAGTCTTCTTGCAGGAGACAAAGTAGAGGGACCTCAGCTGTGTGTGAGACACTTTTGTGCCTCCCTGGGGGCTATCTCAGGTCCGGGGAGGAGTCTCTAGCCTGCACCCAGGTGTCTTCGCTTTGCAGGGGCCTTCCCCAAGTGAAAATAAATAGGGCGTAAATATGCATCAGCAAAGGCCGCTCTGCTGGGGGCTGGGAGGGATACAGCTGGGAGCTGAGTGGCTGCCTGCTCCTGGGTGATTCCCCTAAGAAAGGAAATTCCCTGCTGTCTGAGTCAGCAAGTCGCGGCCCAGGAGAAAATCAGCCCTAGTATTTGTAGCAGGAAGGCTACGGTTTCTAGCTGGCGATCCATCCGCTAGATATTAGATGGTTCTTTGCAGTGCAATGGCATGTGCCACTCCACATGTGTGTGGCATACAGGGATCTGCATGCTTACATAGGATCTCACAGCCTCTTGCCAACGGGCCTTGACCTGCGGTCTCAGCCCCCTCACTGCCCGTGGTGGCTTTGGATGCCCTAGGAGAGAGAGGAACGACCTTCCCCACCCCAGCACACGCGTGAGCTGGAAAGCAGCATCTGTTTGACAGCCCACATCCCCATTAGCTTAATGTGTCCACAAATGCACCGGGGCCTGAGCGGGGGGCTCTTTGGGTGAGGGAATGCTAGAGCTAATTGAATTAAGACCGGCTTTGTAGCGGAGGGGAGATGTCACAGCCAGTCTTTCCAAGCATCTCGTGATGTCTTATTCCCCCCGCCCATGACAATCTGGGGAGGAAGGAGCACCGCTCCTCCTCGTGATCCTGGTGCAGAGATGGGGAAACTGAGGCACAAAGTGGCTTGCTTATATCCCTGTAATGATGGGACATCCTGATCCTGACCTGTACTCTAACCATGAACCAGAACTGCAGAAGGGCAGAAGCTGGAGCACGGCCGTCGTCTGGGATCAGCCAGGATTTGATTTAGCTCAGCGTGCTGCTGGCTGCGGCTCTGAGGATTCGGGAGAGATGGATGGGCAGAAGCAGGTTGGGGAAAGAGGAAGGAGATGTGCAGCTCAGGGGCCCTCAGAGGTCCTTCCCAAGCACTTGGCTTCCTGTATCTGAGGGCTCTTTACAATTAGGCTTGACGTGATTTCCATTTGCTTTGACCCACCTGCATCACGGGCGCATCGCATGCTCCAGCTGACGTCAGATCTGTCCCTGAGTCTGTTAGCAGATGCAGGGCCCGGCAGGCAGGAGTTTCCTCCCCCGTCCTCACCCCTCTGCTGTGTCTAGTGCTGATCACTACGGGATCAGGGCTCTCGTAGTTTCATAGTAGGTCGGGTTGGAAGGGACCTGAGCAGATCATTGAGTCCAACCCCCTGCCATGGCAGGAAAGATTACTGGGGTCAAACAACCCCAGCAAGGTGTTCATCCAGCCTTCTCTTAAAGATCCCCAGGGTAGGAGCCAGCACCACTTCACTTGGAAGTTGGTCCCAGATCCTAGCTGCCCTGACAGTGAAGTCGCGCCTCCTGACGTCTAATCTGAATCTCCCCTCTGCCAGCTTGTGACCGTTATTTCTAGTCGCTCCTGGCAGTGCTTGGGGGAACAGGGACTCCCCCAGTGCCTGCTGGTCCCCTCTGACTAGTTTGTAACAGGCCACTAGA
>NW_017729008.1:39595328-39605944 GCF_001723915.1 Gavialis gangeticus | reverse complement strand
CCCCCCTCAGCCTTCTCTTGTGGAGGCTGAACAGGTTCAGGTCCTGTCGCCTCTCCTCGTAGGGCCTGCCCTGCTGTCCCCTGACCATGCGAGTGGCCTCCTCTGGACCCTCTCCATGCTGTCCACATCCCTCCTGAAGTGCGGCGCCCAGAACTGGACGCAGTACTCCAGCTGCAGCCTGACCAGTGCCGCATAGAGGGAGAGGATCACCTCCTTGGACCTGCTCGAGATGCATCTGTGGATGCACGACAAGGTGCGGTTGGCCTTCCTGACCGCGTCCCCACACTGCCGGCCCTCCTTTCACTGTTGCTGATTCATGGAGACTTCGGACAAGCCACTTAAGCTCCAGTCACCCTCTTCGCATGCATGTGGGATCAGGGTGTGATACAGATGAACGGGGCTTTGCTGGCGATTGCACAGATGCAGGGGTCCCTGAAAGCTGATGCATCGCAGCTCGCCTGCGGCAGGATCAGTGGGGGGGTTTGCTGTATACAAGCTTGTTTTTTGCAGGGGGAAAGTCACTTTGGTTGAAGAACTGTGAAGTGCTACCGCCTCCCACCCCATCTTGACTCAGAGGGTGTCTGAGTAAGCCCTTTGCAAGCAAGTCAATATTTGTCGGGTGTTTCAGGGGATAATGTTGCTTTTCTCTGAATTTCCTCTGGATTCTGCTAGCTTTTATCCCCTTCACTGCCCAGAGCCTGACCACACAGCTAAAAGGGGACATCCCCCCCGGTCCAGATTGCTGCCATAGACTGATTTTGACCCTCTTCTCCTTGCTGCTGCGTGTTCTTCACTGTACATGGACCGCAAGTCCCAGGTGGGGCAGCTGCTTAGTTTTGCTCTCGGGGTTTTGGCCGATTCACTTTTCCAGAGGGTTGGACACTGCTGTTTGGTTTGGGTTCCCAGCTCAGCAGGACAATGCCTCCAGCTAGAAGTTTGGCATTTGGAGGCCATGGAGCTGGGTTCTTCACGTACACTGCAATCAGTAGAAAACTAAGATGGCTTTAACATGCCTGGCTCCTTATCCCGTTGAAGAGCACAGCAGATCAGCCAGCTGACTTAAAAATGCCTCAGCATCTGGCTCTTTACCAGTGGAAGCTCTGGAGCTGATTTTACATGGGGTTTAGCTATATAATAGGGGAATTTTTACATGAACCTCGGCCTGCTGTGCTATAGCTCCCCAGCTGTTCACTTGAGCCCCACTGCTATGGGGAGAGACCTCTGCACTGCGGGGCGTTCTGCTCAGGTCAAGACTCAGACGAACTGCTCTCCAAATTATTAGCAATAGAAGGTGCATCAAATTGGAGCAAAGGTAAACACATTTCACACAGATTACATGATTTTTCAGAGTATCCAGCTGCCAGAGTACCAGAGCTATTGATGCACATGGCTTTATAAACTCCCCATCCACTGGGGACCCAGCCTGAGCTGATCATGTCTCATAAAGCAGAAATGATTCCTTGAAACATTTGAGTCCAAACTCCTGCTGCCCAGGCAGGGTCTGCCCTGGACTGTATTTAAAACTCCTTGAATCTCCGTTTTCAATTGGAAGCAGTGTAAGTGCTGGAAAGAGTCATAGCTGGAGTGAATGCTTCTTTCTGCTGGAAGTTGTAGGAGTTAAGACCAGCCTGGTGTTATTCATTATAAAATGAAATTATTTCCCATGGTAGAATGAAAGCTGCAAGTAAAAATACTGCAGCCAGAGCCTTTTATTCCTGTACCACCAGTTCAGCTTCCAGTGATTGGCAGGTTGCAATGATTGACACCTGATGGTACCTGGGGCCTGGTAGCAGCAACCTGGGGGTCTTGCAACCCAGACCTGCGCTGTGAGGTCAGTGGAAGCTGTCCTTGATTTCACTGGGAGCTGGGTCAGAGCTGTCATCCACTGCCTACTGGATGTGTAGTTTGTCATACAACCATCAGCTGCCCAGCTGGTTCTCATCTAGCTGTCCATGCACGAGGACTGACATGGGGGCACCAGGACAAGGTGGGGATGCCATGTACAGGAGAACCTTGCACCCATCACAAGTACCTCTGCGGACACCCTGATGGTAACAGCCAACTGAGCTGTAAAGTTGCAGTCCCCTTGGGTGTCTGTGAGGACTGTCACCCCACGAAGGAAAAGGAAACACTGGCAAAACATTAATGAAAATGGCAAATTATTTATCCAGCAGACAAAGAGAGCAAGTAGTGGGTAGGACCTGCCGTGTCCTGTTCAAAGTGTCCCCACTTCACCGGAGGTCACACGCTCCTCTCTCCGCAAATGGCATTGTCGTGTCGTATAAAAGCTTTCCCATTAATTAAAATCCTTTCACCTTGCATCACATCCGGGCATGGGGAAAGAAGCTCCATTTTTCTGATCGATGTGTATTGCCATATTTCCTAGAAAGGAGCTTGCCTAATTATCAGATGAAACTAATTGTGCACATTTGAAAGCACTTTGTGCCTCTAATATCCATTAACCAGATCAGAGCTGCGATCGGCCTGTCCTTATGGACTCCTGTCTGTATCGGTAGCCCTGGAGAGTAGAAAGCATTGTTTGGTCTCATTGAAGTGACATTTCAATAAATGCCAAGGGAAAATAATGATCCTGTCCCATCTCAGGGATTTTTTTTCTCTCTCTTTATGGGAGTCAGGGGAGGAGGCTGGGTCCCGCCACTCCAATAGATGCTGGCCAGTCATAAAATCTCTTTTTGTCTCAGTTCCTCACCTAAAAAATGTGTGATGTTTCCCTTCTGTCTGCCTTGACTAATTAAACTATCTGCTCACCGGAGCAGGGGGCTTGCTGGATACAGTCCCTAGCTCCGATCTTGACTGAGCTTTCCGGGCACTGTAATAATGTAAAGAAGAAGTCAGAGGTGGAGGCAGGACATGTGAAACTCTGAATCCTCACCCAGAAGCGGGGTCCTAGCCTGCCAGCTCTGAACCCCAGCTAAACCCAGCAATTTCCATTGGGACGGTGGGGGCTCAGTACAGGGCCTTGCAGGCAGACGCGTGCACAAGGAAAACCTTCTATCGTTCCTCGGTCTCCGCTGGAATTAATATTCCCCTTCCAGTCCCTGTGAACCGACGGCCCACAGATTAATTGTCTGTGCACGTGAAAGGTGAGCGACCAGGTGCCTGCGAACGCACGACACAATTATCAAGCGCCTCTGCTTTAATTAACCGCGGCGGAAAGCCGCGATCGGCTGTGCTGGCCGCTGTGCTCGGAGCCAGCGGTGGCTGCCAGGAGATGATGGAGCTCTCCCCAGGAATATTTTAATGCTGGATTCCTTTGAGGAAGCTGGAACAATAGCCAATAACCATAAAACTGCTGGGGCAAAGCTGTGAATGTGCGAGGGGCATTCCTCAAGCACTTAGTGCCAGGAAAGGAGGCTTTTTATCAAGGAGATGTGAAAGCACAGTGGTGCTGGCAGCTCAAAAGCTCCTGTCAATGGGGAGGCAGAGAGAAAAAGCTCAGCCCCAAACCAGATCACCACCCAAACTCTCTCAGCGGGAACGGGGCACTAGGAAGGGGAAGTGGGATACGCAGGCTTGGGTGGCCGAGCGGCTGGTTTCAGGGCAGGGGTTGGACACACAACATGGTCACACTAGTGTCAGCAGCTGAGACACTGTATACAGCCTTATGTGGGTGCATGCCTTGAGTCACCCTGGGGGAAATCAGGGGTAAGTTACACCAGTGCAAGTGTTGTGTGCCCAGAGCTGTTCTGGGTTAGCTCTTCGCTCAAAGCAATCTTCTACCACCTAGTGACAAGGCTCAGTGCCTACTGGTAGTGCCTCGCTAATAGTGCCTACTGTGAGCAGCTACCCTGGAGTAGCCGTTCGTGTGTGCACTCGTGATCCTGCTGTAGACATCCAATATAGATTGCACCAGTATCAATAAGGGGTGTGCCCAGGTCATATTAAACACCACCTAGGTGCCCGTTGGCCAGGGAGGGAGCTCTGCTGCTGCAAGGAGTTTGTTGACCCTGCGACCCTTGGGATCGTGTCCCTTGGGACATAGGAAGGACAGGCCGGGGTGGGGTATTCTTTGCAACGCTCTACTATTTGGGATCAGCTCCAGGGGATCAGGACTGCTGCTGCCTTTCCCCTGATCGGTCAGTCATGTTCTGAGACACGATGGGCAAAGTATTTAATTATGTGCCTTGGTTTTCTTTGTGTGGTATAACAATATGAGGACATCTCACTGGGCGTTGTAGGCTTTTGAAACAGTTTCTCTGTGCCTACAGCAGCCCCTTTGCCGTAGTGTTCATCCCCTGGGCTGGAACGCAGTCATCTCAGGAGCGGGGGAACTTTTATGAAAGCTGCCACGGGGATGTGGGTCTCAATTCAGCAAGACGCTTCATTGCAAAGTTGTAAAATTGTAAAGTTAAGCACATGCTGATGAGTGATGCCCTGGTGCCCATCTCTGTAAGGATTTCTGGAGCCCTGTTGGCCACGGTGCATTCACACAGCACCTCAGCTCATGTCCTCAGTGCTGCAAAGTGCTTCTCTCTTTGGGAGGATGGAGAGTCGAGTGCATCCTGCTAGGCTTGGCACCTCTTGTTCCAAGGTACCTAGATGTTATGGACTCCACGCTCAGGCTCGTCAGCTTCCCTCCATGTATGCAAAGGGCCTTCAGCTGGAGGATGCTAAAAGCTTGGTTCAAAACCCAGGGAAGGCAGTGCAAGCCCTTCCCTTGGCACTGAACTGGGCACTAAAGGCAGAGCACTACTCTGAAGGAGCTGCTTTAGCAGAGGCAGGTGTGGAGGAGGACTAGTGCTTCAGAGGCACAGGGGTGCTCTTTGGCCTGCTCTTTCCTGCCAATAGCTGATCCTGAAACAATTCAGCCAGGCATGCTGCGACTCATTTCGCAGAGCCGGCCTGGCCTGCCGGCATGTGTCTGCTCAGCAGCACGTGTCCGTGTGTCCGTGTGCACCTGGGCTCTCTCCAGCAATGTGACCAAACATGTGCCGTGGACCCCCTGGGAAGAGAGAGGGCTCCCCAAGGAAGGGAAAGACCCACTTACCAAAGTGAAGGGGCTCAGGGCTGAATCCCACTTCTCTGCTCTTGTTTGCTGCCATGGCATTGATTTTTTCTCTCCAGTGAAGGTGAATTAGACCCCAGATAGTCCATCATTGAATAAGGTCCTTTTAATCTCAGGCCACTGATCTTAGGCTCCTGCTTGAGCCAGGAGGTGAGATATTTTTCCATTGGCGAAAGCTCTTCAAACCCCCTCAGCAAAGCTCAGTGCCCTCCCTGCTTGTTCAAGTCTATCCCTCTCTCCCTCTACCAGACTTATCTGGGAAACTGAGGCAGGCTGAATACAGACCTTTCCTCTTCCAGAGGGGCCAGAAGGATCACTTGGGAATGACACAAAAGTGCTTCTTCCCCCAAATATGTGCCTGAAGCTCCCTTGACTGGGGTTCTGCTTGGGTGTCTTGTCTGCAGCTAGTGAAGAGCATGGACAAGGGTTTGGTGGCATCTCAGAGATCATCTTTTTTGCCCATTAGCTTCACAGTCTCCGAGGATCCTGGGCATCCCCCTCTTCTGGGTGGTTGGGAGGCCCTTTCATCTCTTCAGGGCTCATCAGTGCAGCTGATGGGTCAGCTGGGGTCTGAGCACACCAGAGCTGCAGGGATTGCAACACATAGCACCCCAAGAGAGCCTTCTCTGCCCTTGAAATGAGAGGGTGGGGAGCTAACAGCCTAGCTCCCAGCTAAGACTTTGTTCCTGCTGGCACGAGCACCAGTTTCCAAGGGGTGGTTGCCAGGGCTGAGAGGTGGAGCAGAGGCGGGATGGCTAAGCTAATCCCTGGGTTACTGAGCTGTGCGATGCCTGGCCAAGTGTATTCACCATGGAGAGATTAGTCCTGGGTATCTCGGCCTTTAATTCAGCATCTCCCAATGGGACGTGAGAATTCCTGGCCTGGGGCAGGGTGAAGGGCTTGGAGGGAGCAGGCACGCCAGAAGAATTTGGGAGTAATCAAGGAATGAAATGAACCATGAAGCCTCTGGCTCTGGAGATGAAGCTGCAGTCAGCGATGGGTGCAGAGCTGGCTCTGTTAGCGCCCGGAGCACACGGGACTCAGCAAGGCAGCTGCCCTCAGCGGGGGCCCTTCAGTGACGGTGCCAGGACAAAACCGACTGGGGACTTAAGCAGGGAGGGCACACGGCTGGGAACAGTCCATGGCTGGACGTTATTGACTGGATCAAAGCTGCCAGTGTCCGTATGGCATAGGGCGGGCTCACCGTAGACAGTTGCTGTGCCATGCTGTAGTGGGCATGCAGGAAATGCCGAGGGACATAGGCCAACCATGCAAGCAACTGAGCAAAAACTACACTTGTCAGTCTCAGGCCAGACCCTAAGAGTTGCCCACGTCCTCCTGCTAGATGCTGGGCCGGGCTGCAGTGCACCGTACAGCAGTCGCTGTGCTCCACCCTGGATGTGTCTGCATTTCCCCTGCAGTAGGCGACATGCAGTGAAAGCTTCTGACATATCCTGTAGCTTCCTGACTGTCACTGTGCTGCTAGGACCATCCCTGTGATATCAGGGCTGGACTTGCAAGAGCACAGAGCCTACTGATTCAGCTAAAGGAGGATCTCCATTACCAGTCAGCAGCATAAGGCCTATGACACAGTGCTGAGCTGTTATTCTTTCATCCACTAAAGGAAAGCAATACACATGTGTGGGGTTGTGCCTGGCTCTATAGCAGGGGGCATGGCCTGCTTTGTGGGATCTCTTGAGTGTATATTAACCATCTTTTGCAGAAGCTGGACGTTGGCTGCCACGGTCCCTTTTACCGGCAGGTTAGGGGGTTGTGTCTTGTGTTGTGTCAGGTTTGACTGGATAGATTTGCTAAGAGGTTAGACAATGGATTTGTGTAGGATGGTTTGGATAGGAATGATTCTGCCTCGGGCAGGGGTTGGACTAGATGTCCCTTTCAGCCAGCTTCTCTATGATGATCTCTATGATGTCTGCTTGGCATCCCATTGCAATGTACAGCCAGCCCACCTAAAAGTCCCCTGGAGTCCTGTAGCTAACAGGTGCTATACATTTAAAGGATAGGCACAAACTAAGCACTTTGGGAGCACTAGGATCTGGACTCTGACTTCAGGTCTGAGAGTGACTGGTGCTTCCAGAAGAGCCAGGACTGGACTATTGCAGGGTGCAGCACATCAGGTGGGTCAAACTCACGTTGTGCTCTGGGCACACAGTGGTGGTGGCAACTCTGGATCTGGCACAGAGCACATGGCAGTGCCTCCAGCACAGGCTGGTGGCAGTAGGACTGGCAGCTGAGGACATAGGGCTGCAGCAGGGGTAGTGGGTGAAGCAGCCAGAGGGAGCTCGTGGTTGTAACAGCCCTTGCTCATCCTCCTGCTGCCAATTGCTATGTCTACTAGGGCCCAGAGATCCCAGATTCAGTGACAGGCCCCACTGAACTACGAGTTGCCCACTTGCTAGCTCAGTGGGGCAGGTAGAGCGGCTCCGTGAGCCGCATGTGCGACACCCCTGACCGAGGAACAACAGAAGAGCTGCGTCTGGTGTAGACCTGGAATCACAGTGAACTCTGGTACAGCAAAAAAGA
The DNA here is from genome assembly GCF_001723915.1 of Gavialis gangeticus. Lineage (NCBI taxonomy): Eukaryota > Metazoa > Chordata > Crocodylia > Gavialidae > Gavialis > Gavialis gangeticus. The sequence continues at coordinate 39,598,377 of NW_017729008.1, read as the reverse complement.
GGTGCAGGGGAAGACGTACCTGTGTGCTAAATCCAGCAGTAGGTCAGGCACACTGGCAGAGTTGCACATGGTCTGGTAGCTATGGGGAGCAGTATGTCATGTAAAACCCTCCTGGCTGGAAGGTGTTTGGTTTAGAAATGGAATAACAAATGGCAGTGGATCTAAAAGCCTGCATCTAAGATCATGTGCAGTAAAGACCTGGCTGAACATCAGTAAGCACCGCATACACAGGTCTGCCATAGGGACACACATCAATCTGCGTATTCTGCCCTTCCGAGTGTAGCACAGATGCTATAGCACCCCAGGAGAGTTGGCCCAGACTATGCTCACAGCCCAGTTCCCCAGGCTATGGGGGAGGCTTGCTAGCAGAGACGCTTGGACTGCGTCTCGGCACATATCCCTCATTCAAGCCTCATGCTCTTGCATCTTCCCACTGTGCAGAGAACTGATCTGTACCTGCAGCTTTAAAGACGAAAGCAATAAATCTGGCCCTTGCAATGTGGGCGAAGATGCCCGTTTTCAGCACTGGTGCTTTGATATTTATGGCACTTCATGCATTTCAGTGGCTCAGATAAACTTGAAGCCTGCTTTGCAGCTAGAAAATCTCAGCCTTGCCACCTAGGTATAATCTTTCTGATTTTGTGTGGAAAGAAGCAGTTGTTGGATCTTATTTGTTGTTGTTGTTGTTGTGGTTTGTGCTACGGGGGGGGAAATCCATCATAAATATTTGATTGCAATAATGTTAATACTTACTGTACCGGCGGCACAGCACAGGGGGAGATGTGCTGGCTGTTATGTTTTGCACCTGGGCTCCTGGACAGCTCCTCTTTATTGCCCATGGTCCTTCGTGCGTTCGCTTTGGAGAGTCGTAAAGGTTTCCTGGGGTTCAGGGTGTGCAGGAGAGAATGAGAGAGATGGCGGTGTGACCATAACGTGTATTTTTCTTTACAAGAGGATACACGCACGCACAAACACACTCGTTTGTCCTGTGTGTATCTACTTGTATACATACAATTAACAGTACAGGGTCATCAGTAGTTATTTTCATTATGCATATATATCTATATGCACAGATATTATATATTATTTGCATCTGAGCAAATATACATATCTATATCAGATTTACCCAAAGAACCTTGTCTGCTTATCTCCTTAGACCAACACGGCTACAACCGCCACCCCTGTATGTACATCAACGCACATTTTGGTCATGTATATTGTATGTGTGTGTTATATGTTGTATGTGTGTGTTATATGTACAGGCACAATTTATGGTCAGGTGCCTTTAAATGTGTGTTTGCCACGTGCGTATACACACACATTACACAGTCATGTCCAGACCCTGATTTTTGCTCTGGATGACTGGTGGATGAGTTGATGTGACTTTTCAACTAAATTCAGACGGTTAGTGCCTAGTACATAATTCTCTCTTTTACCATTATTACATTCCCATCGATTCAAAAGTAGTGGTTTATGATTTAAAGAACATACCATTCTGGATGTTAAAGAGGGGAGATAACTTCAGTATGTTGTGTCTGATAAGGAATATGGTTAGCCTTTAAGATCAGCTCTATCAAGTTCTGCAGAAGGAGTAGACTGTGTTTGATGTTGCGGTTATTGTGCCATTGTGATAGCATCTAGAGAGAGATCTCAAATGAGATGAGGCATCTACTCTGGAGATCTTTAAAAAGAGATTGGATGCACACTTTGCTGGGGTTATTTGACCCCAGGTCCCTTATAGCCCTAAAATTCTGTGAATCTGTGAGGCTCTGTAGTGGTAGGTGCTGTACATGCACATAGTGAAAGACAGTCCATGCCCTGAGTCAAGACAGGCGCGGCGTGGCACGGCGGGGAAGAACAAGTGGTATTTATATAAAGTATCCCACATGTGTTATTCTCTGTGGGTCTGAGGGGTCCTATGGTTACATCATGGGAGGTGAGGAGTGGGGAGCTTGGAGGTGGGAGCCTGGAGCTGGTCAAGACTGCATCCTGAGTGCGGTGGGGAGCTGGGCTCATACCCAGTGTGGTGTGGGGCAAACCTCTTTGAGACGCTGTTTAGATGGACCTCTTGGGCTTGTTTTGACTTTTGTATGCAGCTGGATAAGGAGACCCTGGACTAAGGACATCTTTAGAGGAACAAAAAGTAGGGGCAGGTTTGTCTATCCATTGTCTATCCATCTGTCCAGATATCCATTTGTCTATCCATCTATCTACCATTGAGGTCCTAGTGCCTCAGGTGAGAGGCTGCCTGGCAGGTGGAGTTCAGGGTTAGCTCATTAAAGCCGTTAATCACTGGATAACATCAGTTATGAGTTATCATGGTGCTTTGTTTTATGCAGTTTACTTTTCCTGCAGGCTCCTGGTTGTGGCTGGACCCTTGGGTTGTAATCCTGGCTCTGCCGCTGTGACTGTGATCCAAACCCATAATGCACCTTTGTCCTGCTTTGGCCTGCTGGGCCCCCTTTGGGCCCCGCGGGAGGCTCACCTGGGCCTAGAGTGAGTGAGGATTTAGTTAGGGAGCTTCTGGAGGGGCTGGATGTTTTTAAGTCAGCCGGCCCGGATGATCTTCACCCTAGAGTCCTGAAGGAACTGGCTGGGGTCGTTGCAAGTCCCCTGGCGCGGCTTTATGAACACTCGTGGTGCTCTGGAGAGGTGCCGGAGGACTGGAAGAGGGCTAACGTGGTTCCCATCTTCAAAAAGGGGAGGAAAGAGGAGCCGGGGAACTACAGGCCAGTCAGTCTTACCTCAATCCTGGGCAAGCTGTTTGAGAAAATTATTCTGGCACACATCCAGGAGGGGCCAGCAGGGAGCTGCATGCTCAGGGGCAACCAGCACGGGTTCATCAACGGCAGGTCCTGTCAGCCCAACCTGGTGGCCTTTTATGACCAGGTCACTAAATCATTGGATGCAGGGGTGGCAGTGGATATAGTTTTCCTAGACTTCAGGAAGGCTTTTGACACTGTCTCTCACCCCATTCTCATTAGGAAGCTGGGGGACTGTGGCGTAGACACCCATACAGTCCAATGGGTCGCCAACTGGTTAGAGAGTC
>NW_017729008.1:39580354-39590328 GCF_001723915.1 Gavialis gangeticus | reverse complement strand
GGAGGTTTAAGTTGGACATCAGGAGGCGCTACTTCATGGTCAGGGCGGCTAGGGTCTGGAACCAGCTTCCAAGTGAGGTGGTGCAGGCTCCCACCCTGGGGGTTTTTAAGAGGAGGTTGGACGACCACCTTACTTAGTGCTCTTCCTGCCATGGCAGGGGGTTGGACTAGATGATCTGCTCAGGTCCCTTCCGACCCTTGAAACTATGAAACGTTGGGACCAGAATGGTCTTTCCTGATATGTCTGTACAGGGCCGAGCACAGTATGACCGTGATCTCAGTTGGGCTCTGTAGGTGTTCTTGTAAGCTAAATAATATGATGCATATAAAGGATTAAGTGCTATATGGTGCTTGGCCTGCTGTCTACACCTATAAAAATGGGCCTAAGAACATAGGAAATGCCATACGGGGTCACATCAGTGTTTCTTCTAACCTGGTATCCTGTCTCTAACAGTGGCAGTAGGTGGATGCTTTAGAGGGAGAGTATATGAACATGAGCCGGACATGTCTAATATATTCCATCCCCTGTCATCCCATCCTCATTGGCTCAGGGATGTCCGAAGAGATATCCCTGATTGTTCCACTGATCCACACCCGGGTGTGAGTAAATGACCATCCAGGCAAGCCCCAAAACATGTGCTCTTTACTCACTGAGCATAATGAGCTTGACTGAGTTAGGTGCCAAGGCTGTAGGAGGGAAGGGACAAGATTGCAGACAGGAAAAAGAAAAGAAGGTGAATAAACAGGGCTCCTGACTGCTGCTGCTGTTTATTGGCTTTGCTGGTGGCTTCAGCACGCTCCATGCAGTCGCGGCTCGGGAGTGGGTTGGGGTCCGTATTTCGCTTAATGCAGCGTGCCTGCTTCCCCTGACCTCTGCTGTGCTGCCTATTACCTCGGCTCAGCCTCCTGTCTCCTGATCGAATTATTAAAACACACAGCAGCGTCTTGTGGTTCAACACAGTGTAACGATGGCGACAAGAGAGGCTGGTGCTTGTGTGAAGGAGAGATGAAGCGACAACGGGAGTTAGGAAGTGCAGAACTGCCCAGCAGATGGGCTCTGGAAACCATTCAGCATCCTTGTGTCAGTGGTACCCAGTACCATCGGTGGCCACTGAGACCAGCAGATCTGGCTTTAGCCTGGGACACAGGAGGCCTGTGAGACATTGCTTGCTCTGCCACTGCCTCCTTGTGAGATCTCAGGCAACTCACTTTTCTTCCTCCTCCTCCTCCTCCTCTTTGCCTTGTCAATTGAAATTGGACCGGGGATTCCCCTGTTGTGGGCATGGGTGTGTAGCATGGTGGGATCCTGATCCCAGGTGCTACTTGGACGTATTAATGGGATCCAACTGATGAACCTTAATGATGTGAGCTTGAAAACTTCAAGCTGGTCTCTCAAGGTGCGTCTGTGCTACCTCCCAAGTAAGACTGCAGATATGGCCAAGAAAGAAGCCTTGTTCACTCCCTCTGAGCCTGCATGTGCCCAGCCCTCAGATACGGGATCTCATCCTATTCTCATAGATAAACTGAGTGGCTGTGATATAGATGATTACACAGTCAGGTGGGTGGCAAATTGACTTAAGGGTCGCACCCAGAGAGTGGTGGTGGACGGGTCGGTATCGACCTGGAAAGATGTAGGTGGTGGGGTCCCCAAGGCTTGGTCCTTGGACGGGTGCTATACAATGTCTTCATCAGTGACTTGGACGAGGGCGTGGAGAGCACTCTGTCCAAATTCGCAGATGACACAAAATTATGGGGTAAAGTTAACACACTAGGGGGAAGGGATTGAATCCAGGTGGATCTGGACAGGTTTGAAAAGTGGGAAGAAAAGGATAGGAGGCAGTTCAACAAAGACAGGTGCAAAGTGCTGCATCTAGGGAGAGGGAATCACCAGCACACCTATAGGTTGGGCGAGGACCGTCTCAGCAGCACAGTGGCAGAAAGGGATCTCGGAGCCATGGTTGACTCCAAGATGAACATGAGCCGTCAATGTGATGAAGTGACCAACAAGGCTAACCGCACTTTATCGTGCATTAGCAGATGCATGATGAATGGGTCCAAGGAGGTGATCCTGCCCCTCTACGCGGCACTGGTCAGGCCGCAGCTGGAGTACTGCGTCCAGTTCTGGGCGCCGCACTTCAAGAGGGATGTGGACAGCATGGAGAGGGTCCAGAGGAGGCCACTCGTATGGTTAGGGACCTTCAGGTAAGGCCCTATGAGGAGAGATTGAGGGACCTGCATCTCTTCAGCCTCCACAAGAGAAGTTTGAGAAGGGGAACTTGTGGGCATTTACAAATTCAATGGGGGGGCAGCCAAGAAATTGGAGATGCTGCTACCAGGGCATCCCGGGAGTAACCAGGAACAAAGGCCACAAACTGATGCAGAGAAGATTTAAGTTGGGCATCAGGAAGAACTACTTTACGGTGAGGGTTGCCAGATTCTGGAACAGGCTCCCAAGGGAGGTGGTGCTCGCCTCTACCCTGGGGGTCTTTAAGAAGAGACTGGACATACACCTGGCTGGGGTTGTCTGACCCCAGCACTCTTTCCTGCCCAGGGCAGGGGGTCGGACTGGATGATCTCTTGATGTCCTTCCGACCCTAACAACTATGAAACCATACCCAGACTAGCCCTGGGCACGGGGTAAGGCCATAAGCTCAGGCTCACATGGTGTGGACAGAAGAAGGCAGGGCTTATTTCTCTGCGGCATGCTCAGGCTCACTCGGGAGCTGGGGTATATATATCCTAAAGCAGTGGTTTTCAAACTTTTTTTCATGTGTGGACCCCAAAAAAAATTTGAATGCAGGTGCAGACCCTTTTGAATTGGAAGTGTGGATATTCACATACTTTTGATTGATCGTAATCATCTTTCACGGACCCCTTAGACCCAGTGTGTGGACTCCCAGGGGCCTGCAGACCACTGTCGTAAAGCAACTCTAGCAAGGGCATCTCTTCACAGCATCTCCTCTGGGCTCCCTGGGAGGCACTGAGTCATATCAGCTGGTCTGACACGCGTGAGTGATTCCTGCTGAGGCTAACTCAGGTGTAAGACTCTTTGCTCTTTCCCTCCTCGGCCAAGCAGAGCAGCGAGAGCTGGGGGAGAGTAAGTCTCCTAATCAGGCTTTAATCTCCAGTGCTGGGATCTTTACTGGCAGAAAGAGCCCAGCTGGGATGTGGGGTCTTGGGTGTGCCTTTTGACACTTTTTTCTGTAAATCCATCCCATCAGAAGCTGCTGAGGGACATGAGACCAGACTTGGACACCTCCAGGTCTTGGGTGTGTGAGAAATGGGTTCTGGACTGCACAGCTGGCCCAGATGTGTCTAATGGGCCACATCAACTTCCCGGCACCAAAATGGCTTTGCCTGTCGCATCCTCTCTACGAACAGCTAGTTGTGGAGACCTGGTGCATCAACTGCTGCATTTGCTTCTCTGACTCTTGCCACGCTTCGTAGCCGCACAATAATTGGCATTAAACACCCTCCTAATTGCAATAGTCTCCTGTGCCTCTTCTCTCCCACCAGCTTATTCAGTTTTTAAGCGTTGGCAGCATGGATCCAAGCAGCAGAGCACGAGGTGCTGAGCTGTAGTCGAGACCTCCTGCAAGCTCCACAAATGTAAATGAACGTCCTCAAGAACTTTAACTAGGACGATTTTGCGCCGCAAGAAGGAAGGAAAAAAAAGCATCCCAGGCGGCTTTGTCAGCTGTTGGCCCGTGTTTTGCTAGAAACAGCTGTTCCCACTGCAGGAAGCTGAGACGTTAGCACTGAGCCAAGCCCAATAAAACCAGGAGCTCATGTCACTCAGTGCAGGCTCCAATGGCTTCTGCGTCTGATCAGGAGGGGCGTTGAATATGCACCCTCACAACTGGGATCTGTAGGAGTACTGGGGCATCCAGCGCCTCCCAGAGAGATCCCCTGCAGCTCTCAGGACTTGACAGAAGAAGGGGGATGACTATCAACTACAATTAAAAGGACCAGACCTCTTGATTTTGACCTGATAACCAATCAGGTTTGTCCTGTCCAGTACTCTGTGGTTATCCAGCTGCATGAATGCGGACAAGGGGTTATGGCTTTAGGATTGAAGCATGGCGTAATCTGTAGACAGTGCTTCCTAACAGCAAACTGTTGTAGTCAAGTCACAAGGGAAGAGGGAAGACTATCCGTGTTGAGGAGTCTCCACCTCGAGGGCCATGCGAGGCATTCAGGGGAAGCCTGCTCAGCTAATGCATATGACTAGGCAGTGGCCCACGGTCTCTCCTCCCACTGATGGAGCCTTGCTCTGGATTCACAGCTGCCTTGAGAAGTCCCAAATTTGAGCCTACCTTGCTCTCGGTGTATCTGCCTTCCAGACTATAGCCATCCCTGTAACCATATTACATGATCCTTAAGCCATATATGCACCGTTAGCCAAGGTCACCTTACCTCGAGTGGAGGTGGGTACAGCAGGATTTAGACTTACCTCCCAGTGGTGACTGCTGGTCGATCATTCAGAAGCACATGCTTTATAGACAATGAAATACTCATGTGATGGGTTGTCAAGCAAGGAATAAAGTAGCAAGGAATAAAGAGACCCAGACTCTTCCCTGAAACTTGCCCCACAAGAGACGTAAACTTGGGTCTAACTTCTCCGTCTCACTGTCTTGAGCTTATGAAAATGCTGCTACCGTGCCTTTCTCCTGGGAAGCCAACCAAGGTGACTTTGCCTCCTGTGCTGGTGCACAAAGAGTTAATTTTGGCACTTTGCAGGGCTAATTCATTGTTTGTCACCAGGCGGAGGCGAGACATGTAGGGCCTTGCCAGGCGCCCTATCGATCCCCTCACTTGATTAGTCAGTTTATTGAATACCCTTGCTTTTCTAATCTAATTAAAGCAAGATAAATACTCGGGGCTGGGGCTCGGAGCCCAGTGCTGGGAAGACTTAGGGAGGCGGCCGATTAAAAATGCAGTAGGCTTCGGGGATAATTTATGAACTAGCTGCCATTGCCGGTCAGATAGGCTGCTGTGAATGGCTCTGCTCGTCTTACGGTGGAAGTTGGTATGCTTCTTTGCAGAGATTGCAGCATCCTCCTAATCATCCGGCTTGCACTAGAAGAGCTACAGGCTTGAGGAAGCACTGGCTGGCACTAGGCTGGGACTCAGCAGGTCTCGGTTCAGTTCCCAGCAGCCGTGGATAAGTCACTGAATCTCTTAGTGCTCAGTTCCACATCTGTACAATGAAGACAGTTGTATTTCTGGGTCTGTCTTGTCTATGGAGGTTGGGATCTCCTCTTAGCAGGGCTGAACAGCACCTAGCACAGCAGGGCCCTGATCTGAACTGTGCAGTCGTCAGGTGCTACTCTCCTAGAAATCATGAATACGGGTTAGGCTTAGCTCTAATGCACCCTTGTCTTTGCACAGATGATGATTAGAGAAGACAAGCTAATGCCCCGGGATAGAATTTGCAGCTGAGCCCGTGGCAATGGTAATATTTAGCACTTCACAGCCACAAACTAACTGACCCTCGCGGTCGTGCTGTGAAATGAGTCCCGCCGCACGGAGGAGGAATAGCAGCATGGAGGCCGAGCAGGAGTGCTTTCACCGCCCGGTCTGGGGGGGAAGACTATTCCCAGTGTTGCCAGTCCGGTCAGGTGAATCACGAGAGAGGGTTTTGCTCCTGCCGTGGTGTTCACTGGGCACTTCCACAGCAGAGCACCAGGCTCGAGAGCCCAGTGGCCTGGTCTGATGCGCTCATACATGGAGAAACCAGGTGAGTGGCCTTCGTCACTCCCGAGCCTCCCCTGACAGCACTTATAGTTTCATAGTTTCATAGTTTCTAGGGTCGGAAGGGACCTGAGCAGATCATCTAGTCCGACCCCCTGCCATGGCAGGAAGAGCACTGAGGTCAAATGACCCCAGTAAGGTGGTCATCCAACCTCCTCTTAAAAACCCCCAGGGTGGGAACCTGCACCACCTCACTTGGAAGCTGGTTCCAGACTCTAGCCGTCCTGACCGTGAAGTAGCGCCTCCTGATGTCCAACTTAAACCTTCCCTCCGCCAGCTTGTGACCGTTGTTCCTGGTCACTCCTTGCGGCGCTCGGGGGAACAGGGACTCCCCCAGCGCCTGCTGATCCCCCCTAACCAGTTTATAACAGGCCACAAGATCCCCCCTCAGCCTTCTCTTTTGAAGGCTGAACAGGTTCAGGTCCCGCAACCTTTCCTCATAGGACCTACCCTGCTGTCCCTTGATCATACGAGTGGCCCTCCTCTGGACCCTCTCGATGCTGTCCACATCCCTCTTGAAGTGCGGCGCCCAGAACTGGACGCAGTACTCCAGCTGCGGCCTGACCAGTGCCGCATAGAGGGGGAGGATCACCTCCTTGGACCTGCTCGAGATGCATCTGTGGATGCACGACAAGGTGCAGTTGGCCTTCCTAGCCGCCTCCCCACATTGCTGACTCATGTTCATCTTGGAGTCAATAATGACTCCCAGATCCTTTTCCACCTCCGTGCTGACAAGAGGGGAGTTCCCCAGCCTGTATGTGTGGTGCCGATTGTTTCTCCCCAGGTGCATCACCTTGCACTTGTCTGTGTTAAACCCCATCCTGTTCTCCTCCGCTCATCCTTGTAACCTGTCTAGGTCCAACTGTAGCCTGTTGCTCCCCTCTAATGTGCCCACATCCCCCCACATCTTAGTGTCATCAGCAAACTTGAACAGGGTGCTTTGCACTTGACACAACGCTTGGCAGATGATCTTGGTCCAAGATGATGAAGTGTTCTCTTCTGGAATCAGCCAGCATAGCCCAAAAAGGGGTGGGGGGGATTTGGTTAGGGAGACTAGGAGATGCATGTTTGCTGGGCCAGATCCTTTCATTAGCTTTGATCAACTGGAGCTCTTGAGGGGTCCTGGCCTGGAGCTAAAGCCTGGGCTGGGAGCTCCAGGAAATAGTGGCTGTAGGAACTTCTCCCCTGAGCACGGAGCAATGCCCCTTGATTAGAGACTTATTTTGCAGGGGCCAAAGGAGCTAAAAATCAGCACTGGACACCAGAAGACCCTTCATGGTAGGCTGGGGCAGGCGACTGTAGAGCAACAACCATGGTGCCATTTTCTTTGGTCTTTCTTTTTGCATATGATGTGACTTCTCCGACACACGAGCGCCAGCCGAGGCAGAGGAGGAAGGCGGAGCGAGGAGCAGTTCAGCAGCTAAATGTAATTGCATTTCCTTCCACAGTCATCCCCAGGCCTGAGCTGAGGTCTTCCCATGCCTCCCTCTCCTCAGTGCATCATGGAGAATTGGTGTAAAACCCAGCTAAAAGGCCACTTCTGGGGCTCAGTTGCTGAAACGTAAATCATGCAAGAATCTTCCTCTTGCACGCACCTGATGGGTTTTGCAATATGGCCCTGCAAGTCTGGGTCATATTTCATGCTCCTTCCATCCCCTTGATCTCTAATCTCTCATCAGGAGGCTTGATAGTTACACGTGTGAGCTTTCTCCCGCCGAGGCTGTGCAGCAGGCCTGTGGTTTACGGCGGCGTCATCGAGAAAAGGTATCTCGCTGTGTTTCTAGAAGGGAGCTGCAGATTGATGGGGCGTTGGAGCGGATGATCACAAATCCGCAGCCCCCCGCTAGCCAGGAACAGAGATGTGGGGGGAAGGAGTGTGGACAAACGTAGCTTCCTTAGAGGATGTATGTCTTGCTTCTGGCAGAGGAGTGCAATTTATATGGCCAAGGGGCAGGGTGTAAATCCTCCCTGAGCTACGTGGGGCTCTCTGGGCAGCTGGAGCACCCAGCGCCTTGGGTCTTGTGCAAAGCAACAACGACAACCGTCCAACCATCCCTCTTGTCCCGTTGTCTCCTCACACTCCCCACTTCTCCAGGCCTGCTCCTTCCTCTCTCCATGCCTTCCCCACTGCATCGCAGCCTTCTCCCTTCCCCAGACTAGTCTATAGCATCGAGCAGTGTCAGCGGGATGTGCCTCTTGCAACCAAGTGCCCAGGGACTTCCCAGAGCGGCTGTTACCCCAGGTGACCTCTGTGTCAGTGGTGTTGAGCTCACGGAGGGACCTCTGCTTTCACCTTGCTCCGAGAGGCAGAGTTATTAACTTTTAATCATCCCTGCTCCGTGTTTCAGCCTGCTGTTGTTGAGGAAGCCTGGATCAGGAGTATTCATCAAAGGAGCCAGTGGTTGCTATGAGATGGCGGTGACGCTGCAGCTCTTTTGCTCCACTCCTCTCTCCACAGAGGCTGGGAACAAGTGACTTTGGCTCTGGCTGAATGTGGAGGCACCGAGGGAGCTGTGCCCAGCCATGCACACGCTCTGCTTGTGCCCATCACTCCCTTGTCCTGCTGCCATGCTAACACCCACCTGCATTGTCGCTCACCTCTCAAAACATCAGGCAGACACCTGGAGCTTCCTCCCCAATTTTGGAGGCCTCACAGTCTTACTACAGCAGCAGGCTCATACATTTCTCTCACAGCCTGGTGTTGCCCACGGGGTCTTGCAGGCAGCTGGCCCACCTGCTGTCACGCTCGCACACAGACCGTCTCCTTGCGGACACGCATGCCCCTACACTAATGCACACACTTGTGGGCATGTATAAGCACAGTCCTACAATCACACATGCAATCAGTCAGCAAGACGAATGATACCAAAATATAACAGAGACAAACTCTTCCAGTTACAGCCAGAGTGAGGGGAAAGGCTCACCTTCCCCAGCCCTCAGTGCATCATGCTCACCTAGGTGTCACCGCCTATTGGGGTCTGATTCCCCTGATATGTCTACACTGTTGAACCGGGGTGTGCTAGGGACTGCTGTAATGAAGCAAGGCCTGCCCATTGCACATGCACTTTACCCTGACATGGATGTAACGGTGTTGCTGTGACATGATGTCAGGCCTGTGCCAATGTGCACGGTACCTTGGGTATACTTGTTGGTGTATGTAACATAGGTAAGGGTGCTATGTCGTGTGTGTTTTGGGGGTGCCACACATCTGGAGCATACTTTGCTGCAGAGCTCCCTAGCACAGCCCATCGCCAGGCCCTCTGTGCTCTGCCCGCCTCAATTTGGAGGAGCGTTGCTTCTCAGCACTGTACTGCCTCTCTCGACTGCTTTTCCTCATTGCCTTTCGATGGAGGGCTTGTTATCTCTTCCCCCCGCTTCTCTGTTGATGTTGGAGTAGAAGGTCCTAAGTCCTTCCTCTGTCACAACCATTGCACAATTTCCCTTCTCCGGTTTGGGCTGTATTTTGAATTTCCCCATTTCCATTTCCAGTTTCTGGTCACTGGTTCTGTATTTGGTGAGGATCATTTTCTCTCTCTCACACAGAGTAGATCTAAGAATCTGAAGTAAACCTTGGGAGAAAAAAATAGGGGGCTCGTTTGCTACGTGTTGCTTCTGCAAGCATTGGATAAATCACAGAGCTGTGCAGCCATAAATCTTTCATGAGATTAGGGCCATCCGAACTTCGTTGATTGTGCGGGAAATGTATAAATTTCACATGCAGATATATTAGGTGGAAAAAAGTCTTAAGATTAGTTATTAACTTTGGAAACACTTGATGAGTTTCGATTCATTAAGTGTTTCACAGTCTTGTTAATTTAATAAGTGCCGATGAGGCCGTAATGTAAGACAACAATCAGTAATTTGGAAGGGGGAAAAATAATAAAGCAGTCATTACACAGCAGAATGTTTAATCAAAGAATGTAGAAACGTACAGTTTCACATTAATTTGAAAAGGTTGGAGATTTAAAATTAATATTAGCTCTGGCGCAGGGAGGGTTTCTGTACAACAGGTAGGGCTTATATAATTGCTTAGAACAGAATTAAAGAGCCTGTAATTTTAATGGCTTCATATGCGTTATTGGTTCCTCTGGCTTCGGAAGTAACATGGAAATAAAGGTAGAAGAGCTCCAGTCCTTCAGAGCCCTGAATGAGGCTTACCTGTGGCATTATGGCTACCTGCGGTGCTAGGGCTCCAAATCCCGTGGCAATTAGGGTCCTGTT
>NW_017729008.1:39556634-39575354 GCF_001723915.1 Gavialis gangeticus | reverse complement strand
AAGAGCTCCGGTCCTTCAGAGCCCTGAATGAGGCTTACCTGTGGCATTATGGCTACCTGCGGTGCTAGGGCTCCAAATCCCGTGGCAATTAGGGTCCTGTTGAGGAAACCACTTAAACACTTGCTTTAAATTGAGCTGGTGCTTGGGGGCCAAATCCAAATCCATCTAATAGGCATGGTCATGCTTAGAAAGTAGCCTCTTATCCCAGCAGAGCGAGCTGCACAGACAGAGGTAGACACCTAGGATTCCTGCAGAGGACATGGTGAGGCGCCGGCACCGCATTCAGTTCAGCTCAGGACCCGTGGCAGCCTTCATGTTGGCACGTGGGCAGGGTAGAGGTATCGCACATTTCTTGCACAGTAGCCTAGTGGTTAAAGCCCTTGTCTGGGAAGTAGGAGACCTGCATTCTAGCCCTCCTTCACCTGAAGGACTTCAAAACTATGTCTCTGTTTATGCACAGCTCTTAGTAGCCTGTCTCTTTGTTTGCATCATTGGGATTTGATTGGAGAGGGTCTCAGGCACTTGAGACATTATGCCTATGGGGTGTAAAGTATTTGCAGAGAGAACAAGGCTCCATTAGAAATTTCTGCTGAGTATCCAGCATCCACAGCATGGCGAAAGCAAGTCCTCTGCCTGAGTTTGGCTTGCTCACAAGTTCAGTTGGATGCAGCCATACCCCGCTGCTCTCGTGCTACAACTGCTTGCAGTTCATTTGCTTGGAAAACAGAGCATGTCTCCCTTACTAATTAGGCACATGCTCCTCATGAACCTCCAAAGCAGGATGGAGCACAGGGAATAGGCCTTGGGGACTTCACTGCCTCTGAATTGCATCTGGGGCTCCTGCCTCCCTCACCATCGGGCCCCATAGGGCATTTGGCTTCCTGCACTTTCTGAGGGAGTTTGCAGTGGGCATATGAAAAGGCAAGGAGGGAGATTTATGAGGCTTTTGTTCCCTTCTGGCTTAGGTAAACTACTGTGCCAAGGGACAACCCGAGCAGCTGCAATGAACTACTTCGTTAAGCTGTGTATCTTGCCACTGCCCCAAGCCTTGAGCAGACCCTTGGGTGGATGAGCGTCTTGGGGAGGCCCTTTCCCCTCCAGTTCAGTGAGTACAAGGTGTTGGCCAAGTTCAGGACGAGGTTGTCAGCAGGACGAGGTGTTGGCCAAGCTCCAGATGAGGTTGTCAGCAGGATGAGGTGTTGGCCAAGCTCAAGACAAGGCCTTCAGTAGGACAAGGTGTTGGTCAAGTTCAACACTCTCCAGGCCCCAGCGGGCTTGGCTGATGCAAGGTGTTTGCTAACCCTACGGTCATTGGGATTTTTGCCCATCGTCTTGGCCGTGAGAGGCCTCTGATGTGGGCAGGGAAGGGGCATAAGCACTGGCCACTCTTAGGAGCAGTCTTTGCAGTTTGGGAAGCACATTCGGGAAACCACTGGCCTCAGGCCATCTTGGACCTTTTCCTGATAAGTTGGGGTCTCTTGGTTAGCATGCTGCATGCTTGTTTCCCATCTCCTGGAAGCAGCTGTGGATTAAATAGGGACAGCCAAGTCCCTGCCCCTGAAACACACTGTTACTAGATTTGAAAGAGTCTCGGTTCTTTATGGAGAAGTCCACAGACAATATCGAGAACTAGACTCAGGGAGTTCAACATGCTTTGAACAAAACAAACCCTTCAAAAGCAGCTGGGAAAGCAGCTAACTGGAACAGATTTTCTTTGTTCTAAGCTAGGGACAGATTCCTCCCAGCCATGTGGATCTTGATTGTGATTCTGGTCTCTCCTTTCATCCTTTTTGACCTACATACGCAGGTGTAACCATCACTAGCGCAGCTGTGCACAGCATCCTCTTTGAGTGGAGGTTAGCAACCCATTCCTGCTACCATCCCAGCATGGACGGCAGAGATGCATGCTGCCATGTGGTCGCCCTGCGGCTCCAGCCCATGCAGAGAATTGCTGCGTGCGCAGTTTTACGTGACGGTGATGCGTGTAGCATAACTCCAAAGAGTTGATGTTTACTCCTTTTAAGACTCCTTCGTGCTTCCAGAGGCGTACGATGGGGTTTAATGTGTAAACATGAATCTGGCCCTCCTGAATTTATTCTCACAGCGTTCCCCTGAGGTGGGAAGTGTTACGAGCCAGATAAAGGTTGCTGAAGCACTAAGAAAAGCCTTCCTGAAGGTTAGGCAGCAAGGGACAAGACGAGAAGGATCCCTGTCCAGCGCCTAGAAACAAGACCATCCTTCCCCAACTTGGTTTGCTTTCCTTGAGGGAGGCCTGCTGGCATGCGAGAGAGACCTCCCAATGTGGAATTGCAGCCATAACGCCTGCCTGTTCTGCACGTTGGAGCATTTATTGCCTATCCCAGTCTAGGCCTCGTAATGCAAGTGGGCTGAAAGCTTTTTCTAACAAATGCAGTTGCACAAATTAAGCTTGAGTTTGCTAACTAATTTCAAGGGGAAAGCTCCCACCCCTTTCAGGCCTGGCCTCAAAGTAGCCCTGTCTCCTTTTTACCGAGGCAAGGTTCTTTGAGCAGATGTGATAACTTTTGTTAGACCAACTGAGTACTGTAGTTGGGGGAAAAAAATCTTAACTTTCAGGTATAGTTACTGTTCTTTAGGCATAGGAAGTCTAGCTCAGGGGCCAGAGTACTCATCTTGGCTGTGCAAGGCCAGGCTTCAATTTATTCCTGGGTTTGTGGAGATTTGAACCCACATCTTTGCTTTTCCAAAGAGGGAGCCTTAACCACCAGGCCATAGGGTGCTTCAGAGGAGGGGGCTTGGAGGCCCTCTCAATCCCTGATGTGGTTGCCCTTTGCATAATTGATTAAATTCAGTGGGGAAAGGTTTGAACTCAGGTATCCCATCTCCCAGGTGAGGGCTGTGGCCACCAGGCTTAGAGAGTCATTCTCATGCTCTTGTTCTCTGTCTCAGTGACAATTTAAGGACCAGTATTGATAGAAGGGAGACCTACCTTTGTGCAGATTTGGGGACCTAACTCTTCCACCTCTTGCCTTTTGCAAGCAGAGAAACATTTTGTTTCAGCTTGAATGAAGTAACACCGTTCCGATTTTCCTTTCAGGAAGGAAAAAGCAGGGGAAAAAAATTAAGTTCAATTCAAAGCAGAAATGTGTGTGTGTGTGTGTGTGTGTGTGTGTGTGTACACATGTGTGCATGTGTGTATTTCATTTTTTGGATTTACAAAGCCAAATACAAAAAAAAAAAAATCAATTCTTCACAGAGCCATACTCCTGACCCCCTTTGCTTCAGCCTCCCCATTGCCTCCTTTATCTTTTGTCCCCACGTCCCTGCCTGACAGATCACATTTTTAAATTACTTACCTTCCCCCAAATACAGTTCTCAATGCAGTTTTTTTTTTATTATGTACTTTCATGACACCAGGAGCTGAATAAAGATAAGGAAGCAAATACGCCTAATATTTATAAGGCTATTGCAAGCTGCCATGTATCCTCAGGTGGTTATTTGCACAGTAAAGAGATTATTTGGGGAGAATATTCTATTAAGTAGTTTCCAAATATACATACAGGGATGGATGGATCGCTTGTATATTCTACTGATTTCTCACAAAGGAGGAAAGCAGGTTTTCTAAGAGGACCTGAAAGTCTGAATTTCACGCTGCACCCTGATGCTGCTCTGTGCTCTGCTCTTTCTCTAACGAGTGTGCTAATCGAGTCCCACAGCCAAGCATTGTGAAGGCCAAGCGCTGTCCACTGCGTCTCCGCATTGCCCAGCAGCTGTTCACATCAGTCCAGTTTTGCCATGCCCAGCGCTGTGCTGGCGACAAGGGGTAAAGGAGGCAAGTGTGTTGGCAGGGTGAAAGTATCCCTTGATGGAGCTCATCCAAAGTCAGTGAGATCCTGCACCGAGAGGGGCAAAAGGACTTCACAGGGGGCAAGGATTTGAAGAGGGAGGCCCAATACATACTATGACGGAAAGATAGGAAGTAAGAGGCTACGGTAAGGAAGACAGTGGAAACGTGGAGGAGGAGAGATCACACTGGTCACAGGAGAAGCCTGTGTGGTCCCAGGACTTGGTGCCCAAGAGTTAGGCAGCGCTAGGACTTTACAGGTGCTGTGAGTTTGCTTTGGGACAGGGAACCAGGCACCTTTTCCCCTGCACCGAACCAGGACCCAGTATTGGGCCAACTTTTGCCTTTGTGCCCATCTCTTTCATTTCATTTTAAGCCTTTCACCTGTCCCTCCTTCCCACCACATCCCAGAAGAGGTGTAAGCTCAAAGGGCCCCCTCCCGGGTACATGTATAACCATTGCTGTTGAACTGACTACAGTTCTGAACAAATTGTCCTTCTTTATCCAAGGCGTTCCCTACAATCCCCTGTGCAATGAAGCATCATCCTTGTCACACTCAGGTGTCACCACCTAACCTCTTCCATATCAAGCAGCCCTGATGCAATGAGACAGTGAGAGAGAAGAACGCATGGGCAGGCAGGTGTGAGCCCTTGGCCTGCCAGGGCTGTTTTAAGAAACACTTCTGAAATAAAGGAAAGCATTTAGGGTGGCAGAGAGCAACTGAGCTATGCCCTGGGAGAGCCCACATGGCACTGAAAGCAGGCAGCAGTGTCTGGGGAGGAGAGAGGAGCACCGTGGTTGGGATTTCCTAGCTAGTCATTATAGCAATGTCCTGTCTTATGCAAAAAGGGGGAACGCTGTGGTCTCATAACATATGCAGGCTCACAGCTGAGATCTGGGATCAGATCTGTCTAGGACAGTGGAGCTCGGCTTTTTAGAGCGGCAGACCAGGTACCACGTGGCTCCATTGCAGACCACCACTTCCCTATGGTAGGGGAGGGGGGAGGGAAGTGGCTGCTAATGTGAGAGGGAAGGGACTTACCTGGCAGGGGAGATACCACCATGAGGTGGTTTTCGCTCCAGGTAGTTATGCTTGCCTGGTGGGGGGATGCCCTTCTTCTTGGCCTTGGGTGACTTGGTGTAGTTGAGGGTGGCGACCGGCCCATTGCACTGTAGGTGGGTCCCCCTTCAAGAGTCTACTAAAGCCTCCCAATGCCAGGATCTCAGCTACACAGTTTATAGCGACGGAGGATTGCTGCTGGGCTTTCCCTCTGGCTTGCTCCTACAGCCTTTGGCTAGGGGCAAGTGAGACTAGGAGGCATCTGAACTCCAGGTTTGGGGCTTGTATGTGTAATGCCAGTCATGGATTTGGGAGTATCTGAAGCCCCAGACTGAAGAGTCTGGGAGGGAGGATACTTGCTGGGGGTAGCGCCGCACAGACTCAAACAATTGAGCTCTGCTTAGTCGATAGAATTTGGAACTGATTTGGCCTGAGACCAAATTAAATACAAAAAAAAAAAGGACCCTAGGGAAAGCAGCCGGCAGCCCACATGGGCATGGAGATGCTTTGCTCAGTGACTGACTTCTAGATGGAACCGTCGTGTTTGGCGGGGACTCAGCCACTAGCAGCAGTGCTGCATTTCAGGGGGGCTTTTTGCTTAATGTTTGCAAAGTAGACACTGGCCCAGAAATAATTCCTTCTGCTTCAAAAGCAGGGAGAGAGAGAGTGAGAAGGGGAGGTGAAAGGACTTTTTTTTTTTTAAACTTTTTAAACCATTACACAAATGTTAACAACAAAAAGGCAAAAGTGCAAAAATGAGTAGCCCTCCCAGGGGCAGAGCATGAAACACATGCCAGCGACAAAAACCTCATCTCACCAGAGATTGAAACCCCCTCCACACCATGCCCTTAGTGGTTAGGCAGGTAGGTCTGGCTGTCTGCCGCCTTGCAGAGCACCCCCTCGATCGCCCAGTGTAACACAAATGGGTGCACGCTTTTCTGTTGGGTGAATTTTCCAAATTCAAATGGGGGACGTGCCCAGATGAAGGAGTGGAAGAATTGGAGGGTGTTGTCGGAGCTGGCCATTGCAAGATGATTTCTGCATTTTCTCAGGGTGTTGGCCTGGCCAGACAGATTAACTCCCCTCCGCTGCTTGCTGTGGGATAGAGAAGTCTGACGCAGTGCTGGAAAAGTCCAAGTCCAGCATGCCAAAGAGGGCTCGGAGGGTAGCAAAGAGTGGCTGCAGCCAGGGACAGTACAGACGGGTGTGGGATAGTCTCCTTTCTCCTCCTTGCAGAGAGGCCAAGCCACCAACACCGCTAGGTCTGAGTATGAGAGAGTCTGCGAGAAAATAAGTGGACGTGTGCATGCACCAGGGATTGCACACAGCACACTGAGCAGTCTCAGGTTGCTTTAGAGCAGGGGTAGGCAAAAATGGCAGATCCGGCCTGTGGCCGGACTCCATTTCCCAGCAGCCTCTTTCTGGGTTGCTGTGGACAGTTTCCGTGGAGACCCCAGGAGCAGCAGGGCTGTGACAACAGGGGCCAGGGTTTCCATGGAGACCAGCCCCAGCAGCACTGGCAGGGCACATGGCTGGGCAGGGAGCTGCTCCGGGGCTGGGATTTTGCAGCAGTGACTGCATGGGCCAGAGTCGGGGCAGAGCTGCGATCTGCTGCCTGCAAGCCCCTGGCCAGGGTGTGTGGGCAGGGGATCCAAGCTCTGGCTCATGCCATCACCACCACAAGATCCTGGCCCTGGCTCTGGCCCTGGAGCAGCTTCCTGCCCAACCGTGCCCCCTGCCAGTGCTGCTGGGGCCAGTCTCCATGGAAACCGTGGCCCCAGCCCTGCTGCTCCTGGGGTCTCCATGGAAACTGGCCACAGTGATGCAGGCAGGGGCTGCTGGGAAATGGAGTCTGCCACAGTCCACATCTGGCCTGTGGGCTGGACTTTGCCCACCCCTGCTTCAAAGCCTGCCTTGCCTTCTCTAAACCAGCGGTTTTGAGCTTTTGCACCTTACGTCCCACCAGCCATTTTGTCAAAAAAACCCTGGTCCCACTGTGATAAAAACAAAACCCCACTTTCCCCAAGAAGTGTATCTTTACGTTTACATGTATTTTAGCACTATATTAATCATTCATGGAAATTTTTAAGGACATTATGTCCCACCTACACGACCTTTGTGCCCCACCAGTGGGACACTTTGAGAAACACTGCTCTAAACCATCAAGAGACGTTGCCTTTGTAGAGAGCAGTGACTTCTCCTGCACCAGTGTATATTGTGGGGTCCAGGGCATTCCTAATTAAACCATGCAAGGCTCTCTTAGAGCTCAACATGGCCCAGTTGCTGCCCACTCAGGAGTGCCCACAAACACATGTACACACACTTCTGCTCCTGTAAATGAAACACATCCAGGGCTTGGTCGTGCCACTGCGCAGTCCTTGTAGGGTCCCCATGTCCCATTCATAATGCACGCAGGCTCTGTATTCACTATCCATCTGCCTCCCCTGGTCCACCCCATATAGCCTTTCCCTTCCAGTGACTGTGTGGGAATATCTCTGTGGCCCAGTTATCCATGCTGGATAACTCACAGAAAAAAAAATCATCTTCAAGGAAATAAACAGTGGGAGTAGCCAGCAGATGGAGCTTAAGGCGGTGTGGGCTTTTCCTATGAGAAAAAGGGAAGCGTTTACCAAAAGCACCTTTGTTCATGTTTTCCTCGGCATCTAGAACACAGAAGCTTGCCAGGAGCTACCGCGTCTAGTTTAGGCTTAGGTACCAGCGATGCGCGTGGGATGGATATATAGGCAATATTTCTGCGATGCCTAGTGCAGAAGCAGTGGCAGCTGATGGTATCAGCGAGTAGACATTTGCTATGTCTATGAGAGTGGAGTGGAAAAAAGTATAGTTCCAGATCTGAACAGACACTCAGAACATTTCAGGTGCTCAGCTCTTGTCGATGGGAAGATCTACCGATGCCGCTACATCTTGCTGGGCTGCACGTGCAGAAGGGGGTTCATTTTGCACTAGCCATCCCTGCTTGTCATCTCTGGGGTGAAGCACACGCCGTTGAAATGCTGTGTACGCATACAGTTAGTAAAACACAGAACCACATAGGGGAATGACTGAGAACAGTGCTGCGTCCACAGCCGGCAATTTATCCAGTCAGGACACCGTTACGTGACCTTGGGCATGAACAGTACACGGCTACAGCCATACGTGTTCCAGTGGTGGCGTGATCTCAGTGTGACTACACAGATGACTAAATAGAGGCCCTTTATCCCAGGGCCTTAAAACTCATTATGGGCATCAGTTTATTAGTGCTCACCATGAGCAAATATTATCAACTCAGTTTTATACAAGGAGAAACTGAGGCGCAGGGATTCAAGTGACTTGGTTGAGGCTGCGTGATGAGTAGGTAGCAGAACAGGAGGTAGACCCGAGCGATCTTGGCTCCCACTGTAGCCATTAGACCTCACTCCCCTGCTAAGAGCACCATAAGAGCATTGAGTGCAGGGGGACGATGTCAGTTTAACCCAGCTGAGAGTCTGGGTCTTAGTCTTTCCAGATAATGCACACACATCCCCAGGGTAATATTGTGCCTCCAGGTGCCCAGAGCAGATTCACAGCTGCGTTAGTCTGCACCGTGGACCCGTATTTTATTTGGCAGTTGTGTTTTCCCTTGTTTACATTAATAACCTTCTCCTTTGCCCATTCGTCCCCCCCCCCTTTCTCATCATAATTTTTCGGAAGGCGGAAGCAAGCGAGGGAAGGCTGAGTGAATTTCATGCATGCAGGGTTTTCCAGACTGCTGCTTTCGCCATTTGTATCTCAGAGATTAGATCCGAGATGGATCTTCTTTTGTCTGAGCTGTTTGACAAACTTAATGTGCAGCTACATAAATTATTCTCCCTCAAGGCAGTGGCAACGTCAGCCTGTCTCTGTGACAGTGAAACAGCCGTATTTACCCGGAGTACTTCCCTACCAGACAGCGTTCTCGGGCCCTATTTCTCTCCATGTGCTTGCACATGCACGCACACACGCACGCACTCAATAGGCAGAGTGAACCTAACACACACAACTCAACCTATATATAACACATCTAGCACAAACATGCATTAGTTCATACATATATACAGCATTCAGAACATGTAAGGTGCACAGCACAGATGTGCCTTACACAATGCATAAAGTACACGGTGCATACAGCATGCACACATTACATGATACATAGCATGTATGAATTTTTTTGCACATATATAGCTCCACATAAAACATAATAAAGCACAGATAAATCATACACTTGCATGGATGATGTAAACAGACATGAGTACATAAGACTTGCCATTTACTGTGTCAGACCATAGGTCCATCTTCCCTGGTCTCCTGTGTCACACAGAGGCAGGGACTAGATGCTGAAGTGGAGAGTGAACAGGGTATGACCAAGGTTTTTTCCACTGTTCCTCTCTCGCTGGCAGCCTCCAGCATTTAAGGTCTAGGAAGTTCTGCTTCAGAGGCTGCATCCCTAACTCTCATGCTCAATAGCGACTGATGCACCTTTCTTCCAAGAATTTGTGCAATCCCTTTTTGAATCTATCTGACATAGATACATTACACAATACTTGTAATAAATAATGCCTATAGCATAGGGAAGTACACAGCTGATAGATGATGTATATTCTTCGCAATCCACACACTTCAAATACATATCTATTTATAATCATAATAACACAATAGTTACGTGCCATACATGTAACACACATATGCACGCAGCATGCACACCTTCGACTGTATGCACATGATGTATTTTCATGGCAGTCACATAGACACAGCACACACACAAATTCATAGTCGAAGCGCAACAAATGTAGAGCATGAATACTTATTACATTAATCTGGGCTTGAGAAGAGCCCTGGATTTTTTTCTCCCCCAATCTGCAGTGCAGGCTGCTCCTCAAAGTCAGCTTGCTTCGGTTTCATTAGTTTGCTGGGAAAAGCAATGCATTACATATGTCATCTTGTGCTGCACAGCGTGTTTCTTTCCCTTTTCTTGAAGAAAAGAAGAAAACAGTCCAAAAGAAATCATTTATCTTTAAGGACTTTATGCAGAGCAGGAGGGGCACTTAAACAAATGAATCTTATGAAAAACGGGGAAGCACAAATGAAAGTTCATCTATCTTGGGTTTTTATTGCAGTCGTGCAGGGTAATATGCACCACGCCAACATTTCCAGCTGCTGCCAGTGGTTGCTGGGCAAGTCCAGTGAGATGTGTGGCCTTCCTTTATTTTTGACCATCTCTCCTCCACTTTTTCTGTCCTTACACAGCAGTGGGTTTTTAACCCTCTTTTTTCAGATGTCCCTGGGGTCGACATGAAGGACTGCACCATTGTAGATCGGGGTTTTTCTACTGACTGTGTTGAGTCTATTCAACTTTGCGCTGAGTCTGCTCAACTTGGTGCACACTTAGGCTGGTTTCAGCCTGGCTTCTGTCTATGGGTCAGGTTGGTATTGGCCATTTTACTGGTGCAAGTTAAACTAAGCAGATCAATTTAACACCATTACCAGAGTCCACACACAAACATCACTCTGTTTTCATTAACCCAGTTTAGGTTGAATAAGGGAAACGTCTGTGACTAGATATGCATCTCAACTTGTTTTCTGCTGGAAGGAGCCATTGGGAAGATTCTCAGTCAGCACGAATTGGCAGTGTGTCAGTGTTGAAGGAGTGATGCTGATTTATACCAGCTGAGAATTTGGCTCAGCAGGTGTTAATGGCCAATTTCAGGCATTTCATTTCAAGCAAACCCAAAGTTTGAATGGAGCTCTCCCAAGACAGCCCGTTTTTCTTATGTTCTTTTCCATTATCAGAAACATGCAGTCCTTTGATTCTTGCAAGCCAGGCAAACGAATTGCAATTCAAGGAAAGAAGCACAGCAAACATTCAATATGGCAAGTGTGGGGGAAGGAACAGCTTGATAAACTGTGTTTGCAAAACAGCCTCCACAGGTTATATCGTGGGTCTTATCACCAGCTCGTACAGTAGATCAGCATTTCAGAACAACCCAGAACATATGCTTTGGGGATTAGATATGAGGAGGCAACTAAATGGGAATCTATATGTAATTCTAGATAAAGGAACATGCAAACCCCAACATGGTAGCGATTAGCTTGAATGCAAGGGCCGGGCTTCCTGAGAAGTTAGCTCTGTGGAGGTCTTCAAGCCACGTGGTTTGGCAGGCAGTCAAGGTGTTTGGAGCTTAACATTTTAAGTCTTCATTTCACGTGACCGTGACATATTACTTTGTATTACAAGAATGTTAAGCTAAGGGTCTGTTGAGTTTTCCTTGGGTATTGTTTGGAAGTCTCTCACTTCCTACTAACAAGTGATGGATGGTGCCCGGCGGGGTCTTCCCGTTGCATGTTTCTGATCTTTGCTAAATTTTACAGTCAGGTTGATTTCTTGCTTCCTTCTGGCCTGTTCGGGTCAGCCTAGGTTTAAGCTTGCTTCTCGAGTGTCCCAAGGCAGCAGAGCAAGACCCCTGGGTCCTCCAAGATCACGGAGATCACCACCTTCTCTGGGGTTACATTATAATTCTTAATACCCAGAAACTGCCAGCATGGAGCAGAGGCTTAATCACTTTAAGTGAGGGAAGGAAGTTTGCAGCTTTATTTAGCCCGGCAGAAAACCAGCTGTCAATAAAAGACACATGACCTAATTTCCCAAGGTGCTGAGCAGCGGCGACTCCCTGCGCTGGCAGGAGAGAGGCAGGTGGTCTGTGCCTTAGGGAATCAGGTCAGCCGCTATTTTTACAGGATTTGCAGAGCCCATGCTGACCTCCTGTTGTTCAGACCCCCACCTTCCGGCCTTTAGCTTTGTACCTTGGTCTGACATGCGCCTTTTCCTTTGCATCTCTACGCCTGGTTGTATTTCAGTGTGGCAGCATTGCCGGCTCTGAAGGCTGCCTGCTGTCTGCAATACCTGCTTTATACATCCTCTAGCCACAACAGGAGCACTCCCATAAGCCTGGTCCCCTTGGACTAGTTTGTTACTGCTCTGGGATGGGATTAATTGCAGAGGAAAGAAAACAGGGAGAATCATGGGCCTTTTAGAGTTGGCTTGTAGGTGGCTTTGGAAAGTAACATCTTGCAAAGGCTCATTAAGTTTAAACTTCCTTATCTGTCTCTCCAGCTGGCTTTGAACAGCTCCTTTCACTTGTATTCTTAAGCAATGTTTTTGGAACATATATGTTACTAATAATGTTTAACTCCTTTCTTCCTGGATCTGGGACAGTTCTTCCTGCCTAAGCCCTTTCTTTCCATGAGAAGAGAACATTTCACTTGCCACCCACTAACACAGTTGTCACTTGGTATTTAGAAGAGTAGCCCTGATAACTCAGGCAGTTACCTCTTGCAATATTTTTGGATTGCGAAATGAATCAATGCATAACTGATTAACTGATGTGTAATTAGCAGGCGGTAAATACATACTGTAGTAAAGTGATTAACACTTCAACCGCTAGGAGCCCTGAGTGAGTTGTACAGGGTCTGTCCTCTGGCAGACCAAGGATTAAAACCAGTGGGAGCATTGCCGGGGTAAAGGCTACGTGAGACGAGAACAGGACGGTGAGTACTGCAGTTGGAACGGCAGTAATTAGCTAATGACTCACACTGACTAGGTTCTAATTAGGTTATATGTACCAGATTTTTTATGATGTTTTTCTCTGTTACTAGGAATGCAACCACAGGCTCTAAAAAGTGTTCAGATATCTGATCTGGGTGCTCCAACTGCTTTGCCAATACATGCAAATCCGGCGTTTTCTTAGAAATCCAGACAGCAGTCATACATAACATGGGGCGCGTATACACGTATGCTTTAATGTGCAGTAGCCTACTTTACTGTGCATGAAAGCATTGCATAACAACAGTGGAATTATGTTAATGCTCAGTAAAATAAGCTACTGTGCCTTAAGTGTCACTTAAAAACCATGTGTATTCATTACTGCACATTAAAGCATCCTAATGCACATTTCTTTAGTACCTCATACTGAAGGTACTACATTTAATGTGCAGTAGAAAAAGTGTCTTAATGCATGTGTAGACGTGCCCATGATGGACAGCAACAGTAGGCATGAGGTGGAAGAGATGGCTGTAGCTTGCAGGGCCAACCGCAGTAAGACTCTTCCCTCTTGGTCATTCATTTCCATGTAGACCTCACTGGACACATTTTTGCAAGCAATGTCTTGGTTAACTTGGATCTTGTGGCCTTAAAATGTATCCAGGATCTCTGCTTTGGGCTGGTGATGGATGCGCTATAGGATTTGGACTCCTACAAAGCTTGTGGCACCTGGTGGCACAGTTAACCCTGGGTGTTAGGTGAATCTCAGCATAGGCATGTTGTATGTGATCCAAAAGGGTTGCATGTGACTCCCGAGTGTTAACCAGCTAGTGAGTATTAGCATGTTTTATTCTGGTTTTGAAGGCACTTTTGAAATTATTCATGTACATGCAAAATCTTTTGGGAGTACATCCTGACTTCAGTTTGCAAAGCACTTCAGGACTATCCATTAGACCTGTCTTGCTCAAGCTTATGTATTGAACCTGTTTGATGTCTACACATTTGACATGGGTACCCAATACTGGTTGATTTTGGAGTCTTACTGGGCCAGAAAGGGTGATGTGTCAAACTGCACATAGGTATCATCAATCAATAACTGGCATTGTTGAACTGATTTCAGCCAATACATGTCACGCAATTCAGCATAAGGCAAAATGATCAAAAATACCAGTTCTGTCTTTCAACATTGATGCAAATCGGAAAGGCACGTTCTTGATTGTGTGCGACTTCAGCTTGCAGAGGGTCTAGGTCCACCCCCTGTGGTGAGATTTCCTTTAAGATTTCCTCCAAAACCTCCTGGGCAGCTAGAGATGGTGTCTTGATTTCAAGCAAGCCCTGAAGGTATGCCAATCTCACTCAGCACCTGGAGCGCTAACTCTGTAACTCGCTGTTCTGTAGAGTGCGCTTTTCTGAGTGCAGCAATCTCTTGAGCACCATGGGAAGGGCTGCTTGAAGGATAGGTGTGGAGATTCACCACCACTCGTGTCTTACCTGGAGATAGTCTCAGGTTCACCAGAGCATCCTTCTGCCTAAGGAGCTGCCTCTGGATTCTCTCTATATTCTTCAAAGCTTTCATATCTGAGGACAGGAATAAGGCCAACAGGAGGGATTGCCCTTGGTAGCAAGATGATGGCATCATTGACTGATGAGTCCAAGGCAGACACAAGACTTTCCATGGGCTGGAGGTCATCCCCATCTAGCTGGATTTGACCTAAAGAATTTCTTAGTTGATTCATGTAAAATCACACAAAAGACTTGGCATACGTCCCACACTTGAGGACCCCCAGGCCTTCTGCTTTGCTTTCCTCAGCCAGGAGATCTCCAAAGTATGGCCTGAAGGTAGGGGAGAGGTCCAGGCTCAGCTTAACATGTTGACTAGCCACTTTGGTGTCAGTCATCATGAATCCAGGATTTTCACTGTAGTGTCTTTGTCTTCCCAGCCAAGCAAAAGTATGTCCAGGAGGATAATATTCATCTGTAAAACAAGGACAAACTCATGTGTTATGTTGTTTGAACGCAGTCTCTGTTCCCCATCTGCTGCACAGCCCATCTCTGAGCGGGGGAAGGAAGCTGGCTTGAAGTTTATTAATCAGCATTCAAAAATTTCCAGTGAAAGAAAAGCTCAGCACATAAACTAGCATCATCCTCAATGTGGAGAGTGCCAGTTATTGGCTAGGATTCAAAACTGCATAAGAAAGTGGTCATTTAGGAATCTAGGCATTGCCCTAAATCAGGGGTGGGCAAAATGTGGCCCAGGGGCCAGATGCAGCCCGCCAGGCCATTGTATCCGGCCCACGGGGCCCCTAAAATATTTAGAAAATTAGTATTTATCTGCCCTGGGCTGCCTGTCATGTGGCCCTCGATGGCTTGCCCCCTGCCAAAAATAATTGCCTGTCCCTGCCCTAAATGGATCTGGAGTCCATTTACTTCTGTGTCAGACAGTGGCCAAAGGTAGGAATCCCTTGACCCACCACTGAAACGGCAGCACTCTGGAAACAGGATGGAGTCAGTGGCACATATGGGTCTTTGACCAAAACAAGTCTGTAAAAGCCTTTTGATCCCCCATTTTCTGACAGAGCACAGAGCCTCTCACCGTTTTTTTTGACAGGCCTCATGTGAAAGACTAGGATACCTTACGGAATTAAATTGACCTACTTCTGAGGGATGAATTGACAAGTTCCTCCTGGCAAACTTTGAACGTGCAACTCGAGGGAATTAGGGTAATTCAACTCAGATGTGCGTATCAGGCAGCTGTTCTTTCTGGAGTGGGTTGAGGCTGCTTAAAACGGTTTTGAATATCGCAGATATAGAGCTCTCAGGAGGAATTACAGGAGAGTATGAAATTATAGGGCATTGGGAGAGAAGGCACAGGCTATGGGACTCCTCACTGAGCTAGAGCTGATGGACCACGGGCTCACTGATGCTGTTAAAGACCAACCATCCTGAACACTATACAAGTGTGCGCTCACTTTGGGGGGAGCTCTATATAAGTGCGTTGGTCCTGCTTGACAACGGTGCAATATTTGCTGCAGTGTAGAAAGCCAAAGCAACTTCTTCCCCCCTCCCCCTGAAGCTCTTAATTACAAGACGCTTTTGTACCTATTCAGCTGAGAAGGTGGCGGGGTTACCATTTTGCACGTTACGCACTGAGCACTCATCCTTGGTTAATGTGCTATTACTAGTGAAAAACGTGAGAGGGCACCTGGTGGACCAGTCGTGTCAGAACAGTGCAAATGGTGATTTTAGCTGTGTGCAAGTGTACACGTAATGAAAGCTTCACGATAAAATGAAACCTGGTGGAACAACTGGCTGCAGTAAAAACAGAGCATGTCGGAGGTGGTCTAATTTGCCACGATAAATTGAAAACTACCACCATAAAAAAAGTCAACGTGTGTCTTTCCACGTGACTAACCTAGCAAAACAGCGATTTTTGGGGTCGTTTGGTAACGTGCTATTGTTAGTAAAAAACGTGAGAGGGCATCTGGTGGACCAGTCGTGTCAGAACAGTATGCGTCAGGTACAAGCGCCCCGGGTGCTGCTCAGACTGAGGTTTCCCATGACAAAAAACCCTACTGGTGAGACTGAACAGGTAGCAGGGAGCTTAACTGGTAGGATCTAACCCATCGCCTTTGAACTGGGCCCATGGTGGTTTGTTAGTCATTGTTCATGGGATGAGAAGCACAAAACAGTTCTGTAAAAAACAAATGCACAGTCTCTCATAAAAAACCCCCAAACCAACTTGCAACTAAGCCAGGTTATATTCTCCAACGAGAGAGGGGAATCCAAACTGGAACTCAGTTAATGTATCTTTAGCAAAGCAGTGGATTAAGAAACAAGAAGTCTCATTAATAGGTCTTCACTGCTGCAAGGACAAATGTTTAGTCATATCTCCCTTGGCAAAGTCCTGGTAAGTACCTGGTTCAAAAGGATGAAGAGCTTGACTTGGATTTCAGCACGTATTTCCCCAGCATCAAGATGGAATACTTTATTCCCCACATCATGAATCCTTGGGCCAATTTTCTAAATAAGCTAATGTCTAATAAGTGGTAGGTATCTTCTATAATGTAAAAGCAGATGCAGGGGTGAACATGCCCATGCTACACAAGTAATAGTTGAGTGATAGACTTATATGCAGCAATGTGCATATACCATACAGTTATATGCATCAAGGTATAGACTTATGTGACGAACCCACTGAATAGGTTGTCTCTTGGATTTGAACCTGGGGCAACTTTAGACCAGTAATAAGATGTTTATTTCATGACACCTTTGAGCAAGATGAAGATATTTTTACTTAGTTCAACAATATTCACAAACGTTTTCACCTTTCAACAAAGAAGTAGTTGTTAAAAAAATGAAGAAAACTGTTTGTTGTGCTAGGGGAAAACACGCTCTCAGTTTTCCCTCTGCCTCCTTTTTCCAGTAGCAAAAAATATATGTTTTTAAGAAAAGAAGAAAGGGAAAATGAGGTCCTTTTCTATTGAAAAAAAAATTTTTGTAAAAGAAAATGAACCAAAATGATTTATTTTGGGGGGAACTCTGTGTTGGGTGAGAAGCCTTTTTTCATCAGCAGGAAATTAGGAAAGATGCTAACTAGCTTGGTCTGGTACCATCGCATCTACAGTCCAAAGTTTGACTTCCTGGTATTTAGCTTAGGAGGAATCTGCTTCTTCCCCAGACCTGAGGAAAGGGGCCAACAGCTTCTTTAATATCTCTCCAAACTACACAGTAGGTCCAATAAAAGATTTTGCCAAACAAAGCCTGCTTCAAGAAATACAAGTAAGCCCATTAGCCGCTGCTGGTTTCATAGATTTCATAGACATTCGGGCTGGAAGGGACCTCGGAAGATCATCGAGTCCAGCCCCCCGCCCCAGGGGCAGGAAGGCAGCTGGGGTCATAGGATCCCAGCAAGATAAATAGTGGCAGGTGGTGGTGGCATGCTGTTGTGCTGTAGTGGAAGGGTATACTGTATATACTCTACTAGTGTATCACACTCACATGAACACACACACAGTTTTGCAGGTGCAGTTGCATGCAGGTATTAAAAAATCAAATGTTCATGTTGTGTTTGGCTGCCTCTGTGCCTTGCTTGCTGTACAGCCCCGTTTGAGTTCCCTTATTTCATCCGGGCTGGCCTGAGGCTATGTAGATGGCAAGCAAACAGAAGTCAGCTTCTCCCCATGCTCCATCAGGCCGTGAAGCTCCCTCTCCTGGAACAGCACGTGAGGCAGTTGCCTTTCTCTGCTCTGTGCCGCGTGTTAGAGATGCTATGGGGAAAACAGAAAAATGCTCTTTTTTGGAGAGGGAGTGTGCAGCAGAGTGTTTGTGCATTCAGGCTTCTTGGCACACTAGCTGATCCTTCGACTGGTCCCTGTAGTCGGCTACAGCAGGGTTTTCAGAGGCCCCCCCCCATAGGCAGAGAGGCCCCTGACTCTCTTCAGCCTCTTTGCAAACCCCAGCAATTGCCCTGAGCTGCAAGGCCCACACCCCAAGGACAGGTTGACTTTTCTAATAGTCACTCTGTAGTAACCCTAATCCTGCAAACCCACGTGCCCTCAGGGGTGCTCAGCCAGTTCTGTGTGAGCAGGGGCTGAACGTGAAGGCTGAGACCTTTGCACGGGATGTTCTTCACCCCAGCGAAACAGCTGGGAGCAGGTATGTGCGAAGAGGCTCCAGTTCATGTACTGTCCTCCTCATGCCAGTAAGAAGCCTCACTACCCAGCCCCTACTGCCTCCCAGCCAAGCCTCTGCCCGGCTGTCTGGCAGGATAACAGGCCCCTCGCAGTGTCCTCTGGACACAAAAGGGTTTCCCTCCACTCATGCCAACACAGACAGCTCTCCATGCCAGTACTGCGTAGGTCCCGGCCCTGGGCTGGTAAAACAGCTACCCTCTGCCGAGACTGAGCACCCGGTCCATCCTTCCCAGGTTGCCACTGGGCATGGCAGGTTAGACACCAGTTGTAGATGCTGCACCCACAGGGGCACATGTCAAATACCCAGGAGAAGAGGGGATGTGGGAGTTAGCTCCTCTAAGGCCGGTGAGGATGTAGCACTCTGCAGGGCTGTGGCTTGGAGCTTGTTTGTCCCCAAGAGGTGGGAGAGTGGTTCCCAAACCTAAGGCCCAAGTGCTCAGCTCAGGGTAGTGGCACCGTGTCCCCTGCCGCTGTTCTTTGGGGAACCAGTGCTGCAATTAGAGTCAGGGGAGACCGTGACTGGCCCACAGCAGTAGGCGCTACCGCCTCTCCTGTCCCCATGGCTGGCTGGCGGGAGGTGGAGAACATGTGG
>NW_017729008.1:39550329-39551634 GCF_001723915.1 Gavialis gangeticus | reverse complement strand
CTTTGGGGAACTAGTGCTGCAATTAGAGTCAGGGGAGACCGTGACTGGCCCACAGCAGTAGGCGCTACCGCCTCTCCTGTCCCCATGGCTGGCTGGCGGGAGGTGGAGAACATGTGGCTCTTGTCACTTGTGTCTGCTCTCAGCTGATCCCCTTGGATCCCTCCGTGCTGTGCCGTGGCCCTTGCCCTTGGCTCCAGCAAGACCGTGCAGCCGTCCTTAGAGGAATCCCTGCCGCAGAGTTGATGGAGACTCCCCAGCCTTCGCTCCCGGTTGCTATTGTCTCTAGCTGGTCGGTGGCTCGCTCTTTCTCAGGACCGCTGTGGATCCCTGCCCGGGCTCACAGATAAGCCATTGCTCCTTCTTGCCTTGTGAAGCCAGCAGCTGTTTATTTGTAACCAGCCTGGGGCAGGTTAACCAGTGAGGAATGAGAGCAGGAAGGAGAACAGCCTTGATTTACAGGCCCCTGTTGAGTCGGCTCCCAGGTGCTCAGCGATGAGCTCATTAAATGCAGCTGTTTTTATCTGTCTCTCATGCATGACCTTGAGCGGCTGCATGGGCTCCACTGCTCAGGGAGGATTCAGAGAGCTGGGAGCACTGATCCTTCCTAGGCCTGGGGCACTTGTGGCTGCAAATCCAGGCCACTCATTGTACCTGGGTAGGAGGCAAAGAGTGGGCCAGAATTGCATGCTCTTACTGAGGGTGGGCTGGGGTGGGGAGATGGCAGAGACGGAGACTGAGTGCCCACCACTGGACTGACGTCCAACAACACTGGGGGGGATTTTTCAAGGGTGTCAGCACATCTCCAAAGAGTAATGGGCCAGTGCTTAGGGCGGTGCTCCTCCACCTTGCTAGACTTGCAGCACTCCTTGGCAGACTCAATAAACTGGAGGCACCCACAGAAAATGCCAGCTCTTCAGTCTCATCCCTTTTGTGACTCCAGGAAAATAGTAGTGCAATTGTTGTCTTGTGCAGAGGACTCAGAAAGACTGTGACAGGTCACAATGTTTTTAATACTGTAGATGCCTGTTGTGAAATCTCTGGTTTTGTCTTGTGAACCATGTTAGTGGCACCACAGCCCCCTGGTTGAGAACCACTGGCTTTTGGCACCAGTCCTGAGAGAGCTAGGGTCTTTCTCTCTAGACTTCTTTAGGTCCAAGGCATGAAGGCCAGACCCATAACGATATCTAGGTGCTTTGCTTCCATGCAAATCCATGTGAGTTTGGTGGCCGGAGACCTTTAAAAATGTGGCCCCAGTTGATTTTGGTGGTTAAGTCCCATTTTCAAAAGTATCCTAGGTAGCAAAAG
>NW_017729008.1:39539225-39540195 GCF_001723915.1 Gavialis gangeticus | reverse complement strand
CTGAGTGCCCACCACTGGACTGACGTCCAACAACACTGGGGGGGATTTTTCAAGGGTGTCAGCACATCTCCAAAGAGTAATGGGCCAGTGCTTAGGGCGGTGCTCCTCCACCTTGCTAGACTTGCAGCACTCCTTGGCAGACTCAATAAACTGGAGGCACCCACAGAAAATGCCAGCTCTTCAGTCTCATCCCTTTTGTGACTCCAGGAAAATAGTAGTGCAATTGTTGTCTTGTGCAGAGGACTCAGAAAGACTGTGACAGGTCACAATGTTTTTAATACTGTAGATGCCTGTTGTGAAATCTCTGGTTTTGTCTTGTGAACCATGTTAGTGGCACCACAGCCCCCTGGTTGAGAACCACTGGCTTTTGGCACCAGTCCTGAGAGAGCTAGGGTCTTTCTCTCTAGACTTCTTTAGGTCCAAGGCATGAAGGCCAGACCCATAACGATATCTAGGTGCTTTGCTTCCATGCAAATCCATGTGAGTTTGGTGGCCGGAGACCTTTAAAAATGTGGCCCCAGTTGATTTTGGTGGTTAAGTCCCATTTTCAAAAGTATCCTAGGTAGCAAAAGCCAAGGGGGCTGGCTCAGCTCCTTCTCAAAATGGGACTGGGGCTCCTGAGTCACTGAGGCTGGGTGATGCTGAGCAAAGCAGAGCCTAAACCCCTTTAAAAGGCTGGGCCCTAGTCTCTCTGGCCCCAGTCCTCTAGGGTATTGAGGCACCGGTGGGATTGGACACCTCCATGGGTTTGAGGATGTCTTGCAGGAGGACTTAGGGGAGAGGTGTATGCAGGGCTGGAGCTGTCGGCCAGGTGGCGGCACCAATGTAGCTGGAGTGAGAGCATCTGTGGTTGACACCGGACTGTCTGCTGAACATGTCTCCTCCTCAGATCACTTCACCTCTTTGTCCTCCCTCTTGTGAGGCGAGGGCTGTTCAAGAAGAGTGGTTGCTCAAGGGAGCGATCCTCAAT
>NW_017729008.1:39533074-39536226 GCF_001723915.1 Gavialis gangeticus | reverse complement strand
TGGACTCGATGATCTTCCGAGGTCCCTTCCAGCCCGAATGACTCTGACATCTATGAAATCGCAGGTGGAAGAAGCAGGAGCATTTAAAGGACTTTCCTGGTTGCAGAGCACAGTTAGATGGAGGGAGCTTATGCCCCCAGCCTGGGCTCAGACGGTGCTGCCACACACCGTCCGTTGGTAGCTGGTCTCCATCCCCACCACTGCCCTCAGGGTGCCCCTACAAATTTCCATGTCTCTCTCTCTCTTGCTGCCCTCATGGGACCTCTGCTAGTTGCCACGACTCTTTTTCTCTCATGCACCATCCCACATGCTCTTGGTGCTGCTTGCTGTCAACCATCCTGAAATCAGCCACCTCCCCGTCAGGGACCATGGTCCTCATCCAAAGCCAACGGGATGCAGAAGCACCATCATCACTCCTTCGAGCAACAGAAAGAGAAAAGGCAGGTTCCCTGGCTGCCAACCTACGATAAACACCAAAGGCCTGCTGGTCCAAACCACCATGATGCTGAATAGCAGTACCCATACTATTACTTCTAATTAATTAATTAATTTGAAGAGTCTCCGTTGCAATTGGAAGTGTGATTCATTGTGTTGTCTCACCGCAGTCCAGTTGGGAAGGATTAATTAGCTTTCCTCTATGCTGTTTGATCAATCGTTTATCCAGAGAGAGGAGACACAATGAAGAATTTTTCCACGCTCCCCTCCCACCAAAATATAAAAAATGAGGGCTCTTGTCAAGAGGTCGCTTGGAAATCAAGTTACAACCAGTGCGATTTGTTTAAAAAAGCCTCGGCTTCCATTCATCACCGTCTTCCACCATTAATAATACAAAGGATAATGGTGGTGATGAATATTGCCCAGCAAAGGCAGGAGCCCAGCCCGGTGGGAGAATGAGTTATTATCTCCCCACACCCTGCTTCCAGGTGTAACCTTCCCTCTGTAACTTAGAGAGGCCCGTGGTTATTTATTGATACAGAAAACTGATTTTTATAATTAAAATTGATTTTCAGCTTAAGCTTTGTAAATAGACCGATCCATAACATTGCAGGTCATGTTCCCAAGTGATGGGAAAGGGGAAATCAGAGAGGGGGGTACTGAGAGGCAGAGAGAGAGAGAATAAGGCAATGCGTGGAGGAGAAAGGTTGGTGGTGAGGGAAGGCTGCAGGAGGCAGATGAGATGAGACCTGCAGGGCTTTGGTGGGGATAGGAAGCGGGGATGGTGGGTAGAGGGAAGTGGAAAAGGAAAAAGTGGGGATGCAAGGCGACTAGCTGTGTTTGTGTGAACTGCCTTTGGGCAGCTCGAAATGGCTGTCCTGGAGTTATAGAAAACGAGGGTTGAAGGGACCTCAGGAGGTCACCTCTAGTCCAACCCCCTGCTCAAAGCAGGACCACCCTCAACTACACCATCCTGGCCAAGGCTTTGTCTAGCCTGTCTTAACCTCTCCTGGAGGTTGTGTGGGTTGCATTTAGCTCCATCCAATTCAACTGGCCCTTCAAGAGCAGGAGCTGCATCCCCAGCCATTTCCTGAGAGCCTTTCTGGTTCCTGCAGTGGGGCTGAGCCCTGCCTTTGATGGGAGAGTACAGCATCCGTGGGCCCATCCAGAGGGAGCCTGGCTGGGATGGTGGCTTGAGGGACATGGACAGTAGCCCGTTTGGCAATGGGCAAAAGCCACCAGCTGTCCCCCTGGACTGTCTGCAGGTGGCTGTGTCTTGTTCAGCCCTTGGCCCTAGGTTTGGTTGTGTTGGACTTACTGGAGTCACCTTGTTGCAATTCGGTACTTACTGGAGTCACCTCGTTGCAATGCAATACTCCACTAGTGTCTTCCCAATCAGACACCAATGGAGGAGCCCAGTGCATCAGGGGACCTGCCCCTGTCACTGACTTTCTATGTGACACTGAGCAAATCCCTT
The DNA here is from genome assembly GCF_001723915.1 of Gavialis gangeticus. Taxonomy (NCBI): domain Eukaryota; kingdom Metazoa; phylum Chordata; order Crocodylia; family Gavialidae; genus Gavialis; species Gavialis gangeticus. The sequence continues at coordinate 39,534,314 of NW_017729008.1, read as the reverse complement.
CACATTTCTGTTCCCCTTTGTGGAGGTAACAGCCCTCACCTTTCTTTCTAGCCAGCTGTGAGACCAACATGCAACAAGTGCCAGGTAATTTGACAGCCTCCAAATGACTCGGCTTCAGCAGGGTGAAGGGCGCTGACTTCCCTTGCAGGGATACTGCCTCCCAGCAATGCCTGTAAAATCTCCAGGGACAGCGGTGCTGAGCATTGCTCCTGATGGGGATTCACAGGTCGGGAGCAGATGGCAGCTCATGCTAGCCTGAAGACATATCTCAAAGCCTCAACCCCCTCTGGGTACAGCGCTGCAATCATTTCCCTAACAAACCCCTTGGGGCTCAAGCGCGTACCTGCCAGTGCATCTTGCGCGTCGCCTGATTTCTGTTGTTGAGCCACTTTTCGAAGGCAACCCGCTTTTATACCATGACTCCTTCCATTAGCCGGTAATCTTGCCGTACAACCTCCTCGATTGCTTTTGGGAAATCGAAGTGCATAACATCTATTACATTTCCCTTGCCTACCTTGGCAGTAATACTGTACCTTCAAAGAACTCCAACAAGTTAGTTAAGCAAGGAGATGCCTGCTTGTAAATCCACGCTGGCTGTCTCCTCTAATCCAATTATGCTTTACAAGGTGCTCCCTCACTAAATCCTGCAAAATTGTTTCTGATATTTTTCCTCACAATTTATGTTAAGCTACTCGGTGTATAATTGCTTGCCTAATCGCGTGCTCCTACTTTTGAATAATAGTGTCAGGCTTGACATTTCTTCAGTGTTCCTGTGTCATCGGAGAGCTGCTAAAATATTATTACTTAAGACTTCACTCAAGTCTGCTCTGCCTGCTTCTGCAACTTCTGGAGTTGGGTTAAGGCCACCTGCTCATCGCTTTGCATGGAGAGGGGCTCATTCGTTGTATTGCTGCTTGCCAAGTCTTTAAATATTTCCCTAACAGGCCAAGGAATGAGACCCTTAACAAGAGAGGTTGGCTTGTGTCCAGAGTAGGTGCAGCGTTGCTTGCTTGGGGTGGGCCGCCTTCTAAGTGTGAATGATGGGAATGTTGCTGAATTTTGGGGCTTTTTTAAGTCAGAAAATGCAGTGATGTGATGTAGGGAGATTCAAACTACCACCAGCAGGCAGCTCAGTGGGAAGGCAATGGCTAGCAGGAGCCTTCCAGGGACAGAAACACAATAGGTGGAGCATGTGTGTTTCTGCTCTCCCCTGATCTCATATATGATGGCTATTTGGCAC
>NW_017729008.1:39514019-39528074 GCF_001723915.1 Gavialis gangeticus | reverse complement strand
AAATATTATTACTTAAGACTTCACTCAAGTCTGCTCTGCCTGCTTCTGCAACTTCTGGAGTTGGGTTAAGGCCACCTGCTCATCGCTTTGCATGGAGAGGGGCTCATTCGTTGTATTGCTGCTTGCCAAGTCTTTAAATATTTCCCTAACAGGCCAAGGAATGAGACCCTTAACAAGAGAGGTTGGCTTGTGTCCAGAGTAGGTGCAGCGTTGCTTGCTTGGGGTGGGCCGCCTTCTAAGTGTGAATGATGGGAATGTTGCTGAATTTTGGGGCTTTTTTAAGTCAGAAAATGCAGTGATGTGATGTAGGGAGATTCAAACTACCACCAGCAGGCAGCTCAGTGGGAAGGCAATGGCTAGCAGGAGCCTTCCAGGGACAGAAACACAATAGGTGGAGCATGTGTGTTTCTGCTCTCCCCTGATCTCATATATGATGACTATTTGGCACGATGATTACCCCGTCTTTGAATGCTGGTGTCAGCTCTGACAGCTCTTATTCCGGCCGCGGAGGCCATTCAAGGAAACCTGTAATACAACAACGGCAAGAAATAGAGTTGTGATGTTGCAGCATCGCAAAGTCAAGATACGACGGTGTCTCGGTGATGTCTCACATTGGGCACCGGGATGATGTTGCCTCAATAAGTGGCGGCGATTCAACTCGCCAAGGGACAGCAATTCATACGGGGCAGCAGGGTCTGCCCTCCCGTCTTGAACAGCCCAGGCTTTTCATATTAGGGGCGAGGGAACTCATCTCTCAGCCACCTTTCTTCCCGGCAAAGATTGCATTTTCAATCTGCAGCCTTTGTTCTAAGTTAAAGCAGAAAGCTGACCTGAGCTGACCCTCCCTGCTCCCACCTTCCCTCCCCCAGACCTGAGCTCTTAATCTTCTCCCAAGGACTAAACATCACCTTCCCTTCACCAGGTTTTTGTTTGAGCACACAACAGTCTCTGGTATTTGGAGCCAATTTTTTTTTTTTTTTTCTTTTGCAATGGGCTCCACGTAATGTAAAATGGATGAATTATAACCCCTGGAAAATGAGGTTTATAATGAAAACCAACTGACCCTTAGCTACGACACAGAGAAGGCAGCTCCATTCTCTTGAGTGAAGAGGACACAAATGTGGGTAATGCCGAGACAGCCCTCCCTTGGTCCCCACGCACACATTTCCCCATTTATAAATCTTGCAAGCAGTCACTTTCCCTCCCATGTAATCCTAGAGGCACTCCAGCTAGTGTGATGGGTGTTCAGCTGACCCCAGCAAACGTGGTTTCACAGCCTTCCTGGGCACCCAGGTTTGTGGAGCAAAATGATTTGATTTGATTTTTCCCTGTGGATTCTCCTTTCTTTCTTTCCCATTTCCTTTTCACTCTCTGTTAGATCATTTCTCAGGCATTCATGCTTTTGGCATGCTCATCTATGCTTATTTGAGTGCAGGAAGGCCCCAGGGGGCTAGTTTAATCAAGGCGACTGGACTGAGATGTGAAATCTTGTCTCATTGGGTACCTCGTTTAAATGCAACCCCACTTTGTGCCCTTACGATGGTCACATTCAGGTTGTCGGTGGTCTCAGTCCAGTTCCCAGCAGAAATTGGTCTATAGAAATCATTGCAACGAGCACACCTTGGCCATCTCAGGAACTCATTTTGATAAAGGCATCATTATGTGGTCTTTGGAGGCTAATCTCATCTCTTACCATTGATGTCTATGAGTCAGGAAAGAGGCATATGGGGATGGAGAGCAGGGATTGTGTTTCCTGCTCTTCAGCCAAGTGATATAATATGGAGGGACCACATAGATAACCACCCCTACTAGCTCTAGACCACCAGCTAGAGGTAGCTAAGCATACCAGGGCTATGCTGTTGATCTCCTAGATTGAGAGTAAGATTCAGAAAGTGATTCATTTCCTCTGGTTGCATCTGTAAAGGCAGAAAGGCTTCAGCAGTTTTGGGAGTGGCAAGTTTGTGGACCCTCCACAATCACAGCCAACGCTTAGGCCGTGGATATAACTGGCCCTGCTAGGCTGCACGGCAGGTTAGGAGCAATTTATAATGACCGTCTCATCCTCATCATTGATGTCCTTAGATATTCAGTCCTTTTCAATCATCTTGACGAAGGTGAGCCCAGTCCTCTACTGAGCTACCACACACGCCCATATTCCCTAAGCATTGAGACAGGTTAAATGACTTTATTCCCTAAAGGAGCAGGATGCTCACAGCTCCTGTCAGTTGTATGCCCCCTTTGCTATTCCACTCTGGTCCTGGATTAGACTCTCATCTTCATTTTACAAGCTAGAGGCTCGGGATGTTAATCCAGTTACACGCTGAACTAAACAAAGACTATACAGGCCTCCGGCAAGTAAAAGAAAAGGCCACGCTGGACTGTTCAAAGCAGAGTTACACTTACTACAGATTTCCTTCCTGAAGATGCATTCATTGCTTTTTGTGTGGGCTCATCAGCAGCCACCAGCAGTCTCTGCTGGTCAGTCAGAGCAAGCGGAGGCCCTGGGGTTGCAGGAGTTTGCACAACGAGACATCCTGCCCCTGGGGCAGGGGGCTGGACCCGATTGATCTTACGGGGTCCCTTCCAGCCCTAATGTCTATGACTCTATGACATGCAGGCGTCTTTCTAGTCATTGGCCTCACTTGGTGAGCTCTGGTAGAGGTTGTCTTCACTCCACCGTTTTTGCTGGTAGTTTCTAGCCCGTGTCACTATGAAACCTCTTCCAGCTGCCTCTCGCATTTGGGAAGGGAAGGACTTTGTTTCAAGTTGTCCCTTGATGCTCTTGACATGACAGAGCAGCTTTTCCCTTCAGCACGGACTATGACAATATAGAGGGTGGTTGTCCTCATCGCACGAGGGTAGGTCTGTACTTGTTGACCTGCTCTTTCTGTGGCCGGGTGGGTCATACAGGATGGCATTTCTCCTACTTGCCAGCCACTGCTTGGATAGGACTTTTAGTCTCAGACCCTTCACCCCGGCCAGTTTCTTTTGCGTCTTTTCTCAAGTCCCAACACTTTTCAACTGCTACCTTGGCTGCTTGGGTCCTAATAGCCAGACTTTTCCTTGTTACCCTCCCTGGGATGGTTTCTTGGGAAAAGCTAGTTCTCTCCCTACAACACTGGCTTTGCCTTTTCCAAGTCCAAAGCTCATGAGCAGAGGTCTACCTCCTGCCTCCGGGTGGGAATCTCTTGCCAGACAGGTCCTCTTAGCTAAGGCAGACATTTCTTGGAGAGAAGTCTTATGTGGATCAACCATCAGCTACCTCCTGTCCTTATGAAACCAGGTGGCTTCTCCTGATACAACTGTTTCACTTGGATGCGATCCCCCGGTCATCGCCGCCTCCAGCAGCAAATCCATGTCATCTCACAAGTATCCCTGGAGCACCGTTTTCCTGAAATGCACCTCTCCATGTACGAGCAATAGGGTTTGGTCCTTCAATAGGACAGATAATCAGCTCCTGATGCCATTCAAAGCATCTACCAACCTCAGGGAGAAAGGCAACCAGACAGACTCTGTTGTCCACCTCAAGCAGCTCATTTTGTTGGCTTCTTAGATATACCCCGAAGTCCTGAGGGATGTTTTGACCTGAAAGAGATGCTCATGAATTAGACACCATGCTCCCCCTCCATCCCATCAGTTAAGAGGGTTATAAATATCTCGTTACATAGGCTCCTCAAAACCCTCTCCTCTATGACCTGGGCCTCAGATCACAGGATCCTGGGCCAGGAGATGCAGGCATCGGGGCTCCACTGCTCAGGGACAGACCTACTGGCGAATCCAAAACACCATTGAGCCCCAGACACTTCAAATGAAGCATCTCAGGCTCAACACACTGGCATTTTCCAACCAAGTCTAACACGGAAGCTGAGAACAGGACGGCTGCAAATGCATTGGGTGGCAGCTTCTCAGGGACGAGGAGCAGGGCAATTGGCTTCTCTCTTTGAGAGGCCTCTGTGGCCATTGCTGTAGCACCTTGTTTCTTAAAGGAACTTGAGGGCAAAGGCAGGGATAGAAAAAGGGAGAGACCTTGGAAACTCGGGATGTGTTTTTAATTTCAGAAAGGGATGGGTTGTCTGTGTAAGTAGCGGGTCACCAAGCTGGGCATGCACACTGCGGTCTCTTTACCCCAGGGCCCTTGTGCTGTTGGGCTGAAGCCAGTCTAACTATTTTGAGACAAAGGGCCAGTTTCTGTTCCACTTGTTGGGCATCTGAGCGGACTTAGATGCCTATCTGTGCCTGGAAAGCCACCGATGCATCTCCCTCTATAACATGCCTTCATCTTGCCCTTAGCACTGAGTCACACAGAGCAGTGAGGAGGACCCACCTTTTGCATTAGCAGTTTGTCAGGGACTCGAGCAGCGTGGAATAGGATTGCATTTAGGTGTGCAAATCTACTTAAAAATCTGGCCTAGAGGGGAGCCCTACACTTATCCCACATTTGGCCATTCTTACCCCACATCTGGTGAAGTAGGTGGTCACCTATGACAGCTCATGCCTCTCTGAACCAGTTAGTCTTTAAGGTACCACCCTGCCCTACCTTCTTTCTGATTGCAGACTAACACGGACATCCACCTCCATCCATTGCATGGTTCTGGGTCCCTCCTCTGAGGTATCTAGTACTGGTGATGGTCAGAGAGAGAATATGGAAGTGGAGGGTCGGTGGGTCTGATTCAGTCTCACAGTCCCCATGGCATGCAAATAAAGCTGCAACCCACTGGGGTTTAAAGCCCAGCGACACGGTCAGACCGAAAGATGTGTCCTTCAGTTCTAAACCCTGTGTACAATTCAGGACTTAGATAAAATAAATTTAGAGGGGAAAAAAGATCCAACCCATTTTTCAATGTGTGTCTTTCTAAGAACACCGCAGAAGTCTCCTTCCTGTCTGCATCCTGGCTGTGTCTCTGCTACCACCGGTTCTGGTTTTTTGCAGTATTGTTTGCTATAATGGTTTCATATATGAGTCAAAGACCAAACCTCAAATAAATAATTCAGAATCAGTGCTCCAATAAGACCTTCTGTAGAGATTGGCATTTCTTTAAAAAGCTTACCAGGTCCCTGTGTAGGTGCCAGGTATTTAAGAGCTACAGATTGATGAGTAGGGTCCGGTCAGCTTTTTAAACCGAGTAGCTGCTGTTTGCCCCGTACCCTCAAAAGGTCTGTTCCCACTTTGCTCATTGAAAGAAGCACGATCCTCCTATTAGCTTCCATTTTCTATAATGCATGAAATGGCTAGTTGACCCCCAAACTAAGTTCTTGCTACTAAGGTGAAGGCGCCGTATTAATGTAGAATCAAACAGATCAAATCAAACAAGGTGGCCTCAATACTTAGAGTAACATCCTCACATTTTTGGATAAAAAGTAGAAATGCTATATGGAAACCCCTCCCCCCCCTGCCCCCCCCAAAAAAACAAAAAAAAAACCCAAAAACACTTCCTGTGAAATATTTATTTGGTCAAACCCCCCAAATTCCAATCACAAAACAGTTTTGATGGACATCTATTGACCTAATGCAACCCTTAACAGAAAAGCTCTTATTTACCAGAAATTACAGCTAACAGTCTTAGCATTTCTGCAACTCTTAAAATACAGAGCACATTTTAATTAGCATCTTCATGAGAACATGTAGGAGGCTTTGAATTGGTTGAAACATTTGTCTTAGGTGGGTTTTATGGCTGTACGCACACACATGCACACCCCTGTACTTTCAGAGCCCATAAATAAATTATACAAAGACAAAACCCAAAAACACAGTAAAAAAGAGCAATGCGTGAGCCTTAACATGGCATGGGGTTCACAGACTCTTCACCTTGCTCTGTCTCCGGTCTGCTCTCAGATGTCTTTTTGTAGCCAAAAACAAACTCTTTGCTCTTGATTCTTGTGGTTTCTAAATTTTGACTCTCTGCACCCTTCCAAAATATTTAGGTATATCAGGTGCAAATTCTCATGATTCATTCCAGTCTAATGAATGAATTCATTTGAATCAATTTGCAAAAATCCACTTGAGTAATTAATTTTGAGACTTTTCATCATTTCCTGGAACAAGACATTGTCTTCACTTTGGGGGAAGCTGGGATGCCCTTTTCTGGGTGAAACAACTTTAAAAAGACAAGTTGCAGAAGAGTAAATATAAAACCCCAATGAAAATAATCAACAGGATAGAAAGACCCTGGCACAGCAAACCAGTCCTTTAAAAAAAAATCACACGTCAACAGATAAAAAGTGGATTCAGTTTTATGAAAAACGACATCATATCCACTTCTACATCATATCCTCTCCCTGGCCAATCTAAAAGCAGATGATCCCTTCTGCTTTGCAAGCAAAGCAGGTGATAGTAGCAGTCCTATTTTGGTGCTAGACTCTAGGTCTGACATCTAAATCTTGCTAGAAAAATGCTAAAGCTCATCAAAAGGAGACTCATCTGAAATATAAACGTTTCAATGTTATATAAAGCTGGTAGATCTTTCCCATCCTGGAAATGACTGTTCAGAAATCTTTGCCAGTGGTTATGGATTCAGGGTGTTAAAGCCACGAGAGACCTTTGTGACAATCTAGTCTGGTCTTCTCCATAATACCGGTCCAAGAATAGGAAAACCAAGGAGCCCAGTGACATGTGGGGAAGCTCCAACATACATTTTAGAAAGCCATGCAGTCTGATGTAAAGGTTCCCAGTGATGGTAATTGCTTTCTAGAAGCTCGTCTTTAGTACTTCTCTGGACCTCATTCCTGTGAACCTGAAATGCCTCACAGTATAGGGAAGTGTGGTCACACCCATTCTACAGATAGGGAACTGAGGCACAGGGGGTAAGGGCTTGGCTCAGGTTCGCACAGAAATCTGCAGCAGACCAGGGAATTAATCGGTCAGCGTGTGCGTCATCGCCAAGCCCCGCAATAGCATCCTCAGTGGCCACGTGCAGTTCCTGTGGTCCGCCACTGAACTTAATCAGTCATCGACAGCATGCAACACGGCGAGTGTTTTGCCACAGCTACAAGTCTGGATCGTGGCAAAGACCCCAATGCTGGAGGCTGGCCACACACAAACCTTGCCCTGCCTGGCACCTATGCAGCAAGGCCCGCTGCCAGCATGGCAGGTTGACTAGGATCGGTGATAATAAGTGATTAGGATTGGTGATAATCGATGATAACATTGTTTGGTGGTAATAGCGACCTTTATTCCTCACACCTGGGGGTCTCCGTGCGGCCCTGGTGTGGCAGTCTGGACCCCAGTGGGTGTCGTGATGGTGGCATTGAACCCACATCTTCTAAGTCTTAGCTATTGGACCGTCTTTCCTTCCTGGACAGCTTCCTTTTCTGCAGAGGAACAAAGGGCGAACACGTTGCCAAATCCCAGACGAGAAAAAGGATTGAATTCACAACGGGGACTGTGCCAAGTGGAAGAAATAGAAAAAAAGGCCGCCAGAAAGCCAAGGAGGGATACAGATATCCCTTGTTTCCCTCGCAAGTCCAGGATGATTTTCTTGCAAAATCTAAACATGCTTTTGGGCAAGAAACAAACTTACATTGGAAAAAGGAAGATGTGCACAAGCTCTGTTTTGTATTTCACTCCAGAGCAAGCCAAAATCGGAGCCTCACCGCTCCCACAGCTCCAGTGGGAACCCTACCAACAACCCCAACCTGCTCCACTGAATTCAGAAGAAAGATTTCAAGGAGAGTTGAAGGGGGCCTCCAGCTGCCCTGCACTTTTCAATGTGTTTCTGTCCCCCGTGCTCTGTAAACATTGAGGACACCTGTCTCCATCAGCAAGCGGGGATGTTGCTTTTGGTTTGGTAGTAGAAGAGACAGGGACAGGGGCTGCTGTTTTTTGAAGAGAGGCAAGTAAGTTTGCAGAAGGACAGGGGTGAAACTCCTCCTGGAGGTTATTCATAGCTGCTGTCTCCTGGTCTGGGGGCGGAGGGGTGCATGTGCAGGAGAGAGAGGGCGCAGGCCTGCAAGAGGCTGGGAAAAGATGTGATTATAATTTTACAGTTCACCGGTGTGAAATGGAATCCAGTAAATAAAATGCTGTCCGCAGACACTTTCTGCACTGTGTAAATCTGCTAGTGCTTGCACATTGTCAGCAGCGTGACTGTGCGTGTGCATGTGAAGGCATGCATGTCAGGGGGAGCATGCATGAGGCCTCTGTGTGCCCGTTTTGGTGGCCTGTACCTCCTTTACCCGCCAACTGCCCTTGCACGGCAGCCCTCTATGAAAGGGAGCATTGAGTCGAGGTGCAGGCCTCGGCATGGGGATTTGGGGGACCGTGGTTTTCCCCGCGGCTCAGCCTTACAGCTGAGCTACTCGAGATAGCACGTTAACTGAAATAAGAGCGGCCACACACAGGGGAGTTGCCCCAGCTTAAGTGCCTCATTGCAATGAAACTGGCGCACGTTTGCATGTCAGCCAGGCCATAACCCCGGTGCGATCTCACTTAGCTTCTCTGTAGTGCAGCTTCACAAGGGTACTTAATTAATGAAGGGTTAATGATACGCATTGACAGGCCAAAAGCACTGGCATTGCAGACCTTGTGGGGTATGTGCTCCTTTGAGTCCCTGGAGGAGAGGTGGAGAGGTGAAGTCAGGTCCCCCAGCCCTTCTCTGGAGCGCTGAGCCCTTTGAGGGGGCTCCTTTCGGAGAATCAGCTGGCAGGTGGGGTCAGCATGATCCTGGGGGGGAGGCAGGGGGGCGTTTAGGAAGGGAAGGGGTTTGTTTGCATGAGCTGGCTGGGTAGGAGGAGCTCAGGTGCTGATCAGAGGAGCTGGGCAGCCCATCCTTCAGTGAGTGGTATGAATGAGAAGCGAGAGAGACCCTGGCATCCCTAGTGGTGTGGACGTAAAGCCAAACAGTGGGTGCCTTTGTACTTTGGCATGATGAACAGGATGAGAGACAGGCCTGCTGAGCTCCGGCTGCTGGAGAGGCAGATCAGCACAAGCCTATTGGAGAGTCTCAGGACCAGCCTGGTCAGTGCTTTGCTTTCTTTCTACCTGCATCCTGGGGACAAATAGACCCTGTCTTTCAGCTAAGCCTTGGGACACAAAGGGTTGTGTTAACAAGGCCTGGTGTTCACTGGGGAAGCATGCAAAAAGCTGCTGGTGAATTCCTGAGGCCAAATCAGATAGTATTGCAGGCTTTTGTGAGGGGGATCTGTTAAAAAGCCCAGTGTAATAAGAGGCTGGGGGTTGGCATTGCTTTGATCTCCCATGTGCAGTGCTCCTTTAAGCTGTCTCAGTGCATTGTTCTCATTGTCTTTCAAAAAAGCCGTCTTGGAAACCACCTGGATCAGATCAGCAACTACTCATCAGGGTCCCTTTGTAGTTTGGTCTGCCTGTCTCTGGGGAACTTTGCCTCAGGTACAGACCAGCTGATGGTGTTTATCCAACAGCCATCAGGCACCGTCAGCTCCCACGGCCATTTGGTCATTGTCCTGAGTTGAGATCCACTGCACAGTCTGCCAGAAGGCCACGTGAGGGGTAATAAACTCCTTGGGCCAGGTTTGAATCCACTTCTGACAGGGCAGGGCTCAGCCTCCTGACTGGCCCATAAGCCACCCATTTTCCCTGCGGTAGTGCAATAGTTGGCTGGAACGGCTAGCTGGAGCCGGCATCTCAACCTCTTGCTTTGGCTGGTGGTCAGAGACCACCTCTGTGCATGGAGAAGAAGTTGAGCAAGGTGGTAGGAGTGCAGAGGAAGGAAAAGCTCCTGGGAGAGATCAGTGTTATTGAACTGGGGGTGAGGTGGGGTGGGAAGTGCATTTGAGTGAGATTCTGCCCTATATTCTCTGTAATTTCAAACTCAGGGCTGAACTCACAGTCACTTCCAGGAAGAAAGAGGGGGGGAACACTTCCCAGTTTTTAGGTGTTAGCAAAACCAGCTGCTTTATTCATTTCCTATCCCTGCAAAGCTCTAAGAATCACAGTGTGCGTTTCCACTACAGACAGTGCAGTCAATTCTTCAAAAAGGTTCTGCAAGATTTGCAGTGACTTTGAGCAAGCTGGTGTTTCCATGGCTAAGTCCAGACAAGCAAAAGCCCAAGGCTGAATCAGTTCAGTCTTTGCAGGTTAGTCTAAGCTGCTGAGATTAAACTGAGAAACAGCTGGACAGACATTCACTTTTGATTCAAGAAATGTAGCCACATGCCTGCCATGGCTCAGGCCGGAAGCTGGGGTGTGCTAGAGCATGGCTCTTTGGCATGTAGCCAGCATGGGCTGTGCTCTTCCTGCTGCCCCCAAGGTCTCTGGGATTTGCAGTCCAGAATCACAACAGCAGGACCCTGCAGGGTTGCTCATCACTTCCTCTTCTTGCTCCCAGGTACCTCTGGGATTTGTAGTCCACAGTTGCAGGCAGCAGTAAGTTTTCAGCAGGGCAGCTCTGTACTCGGGGGAAGGGACGTTTAGTCTCCTCCCTGGCCCCAGCTGGGATTTGCCTGTGTGGAGGCTGTCCCTGCCTCCCCCCTGCCCAAACCCTTCTCTGCTGGAGCAGACAGCAGAGCCCAGCCCAGGGCTGGAAAGTGTGCTGGGATGCTGGGGGACTGTGGTTTAACTTGAACCAAGAAGGGGTCTGGGACAGAAGTTTCATAAACCAGTTTGACCCAAATCAGTTAAGTCTGATATACTACCTTCAGCCAGGTTTATATTAAACCAGTTTCAGGCATTTTGAAACTGGTTTATGTGCACTGAACGTGTCTTCTGTTACAGGTTTAAACCAGGTTCTGACGACTTAAACCAGTTTATGTGTAACTTCTGTCCCTAGCCCACGTGAGCAATGCTTTGTATCACTTTACATGGAGATGAGCAATCCTGAGCTTTGAGCAGAAAGTCAGACCCGGATCTGGCTTCTGGTGTCCATGTCTACATTGGACCTAACCACATCAGTCCTTCTGCATGTCTTCATAGGTCTTGTCAAACAAACGTAGTTTTGTTCTTCGACATGGCTACACGTTTGATTGATGAAGGTAACTGCTATAGCATAGCTGTAGGGTATTTGGCTCAGTACAGCAGGACAGTCTGATGAAAAACTAGCAGTGTGTAATATCAATAAAGTGCATGTTAAATGGGTTAAGGACTGGCTCAGTGAAACCTCAAAGAATAAGCGTTACTAGTGGCATTCTGCAAGGGTCAGTATTAGGTTGGAGGCTGTTCGATAGTGCAATCAATGATCCGGACATAAAGGATTAGGGTTGTAGTGGACAAGCAGTCACAGGAGTTTCCAGTACAGAGTTGTGGCATGAGCCGCAGAATAGAGAAGAGAGAGGCAATTATCTCGGTGAGACGGGTAGTGGAGGCCTGCAGCCATTCCCGGCATGTACATTTTTGCACAGATGCTGAAAACCAGGAGAGGGTCCCAAAAAGTTCTGTAAGCAAGAGCCAAGGGCCAGAGAAAATGCCTGGCAATAAGCAACTGAAGGAGCTCGATCTCTTTATGAAAAAAAGATTGAGACAGAGGCATAGCTAGGACGTTTCCTCTTTAAGCATCAGCCTTGACTCTTTAGTAGTAGTGGCTGGGCCAGCGATGATGGTAGCTGCCACTTGTGCATCGCCTCCGGTGCCTGAGGCCGGTACCCCAGCTGCCCACCCGTGGTTGCATTACTGCGCTGCAAAGCGACTCAGGCACAACACGTGTACCTGTGCAAGGAGAAAGGGTTTTTCTAATCCAGTAGAGAAAGGCTTCGCAAAAACCAATGGCTGGCAACAGAAGACAGAAACTTAACTTAAGACTTAAACAGAAACCACTTAACCCAGAATTAAGGCACCAACTGTTAAGAGTAAAGGCGACGAGCTGCCGGGGGGAAGCAGTTGGCCTCTTTGTCCCTTGATGCCTTCCGATCCAAACTGTATGTCTTCAAGTTACGCTTTAATCAAGCACGAGTTATAGAGCTCGATACACGGGGATACTGGGTGAAATGTAATGGCCTGTGCTATGCACAAGGTCAGACTGAATGATCTAATGGTCCCTCCTGGCCTTAAACGCTATGAATTTATGAAATCATAGCATCACACATCCTTGAACTTTTGATTAGAGCAAGATAAATAGTCGAGAGGTTCTTATAGAAAGTGCACCTACAGCCTTTTGCTAGGCTGCGCTCGGGGGCTGCGGGGACTCTCGGCGTTGCAGTCCAGATCCGAATTCCCCGTCTCAGGCTCTGCTCTTTTGGAAACCCGGTGAAATGTGGCACTTTAGCAGCTTCCCGCTGAATTTTGCTCGGAGCGTTTTGGGTTCTTCCAGCCTGCAACACAAAGTGAAGCTCCAGGGTGTCTGAACGCAGGCCAAGGAAACAGGTGCACAATGCTCAGCCACCCATGGCTGCTGCATTTGGGGCAGTGCTCCTGACCGTCTGAACGCGAGGCCGAACCTTTGTGAACTCCACCGGCGCTCATGGCGCTCCCTGACCACCCTCCATTTAACAAATTGCAACATGGTTTAAGGGCTCAGGACAATCTCTTCCTCCCGGTTCTCACCGGAGCCCGGACAGCTCTGGACCGATACACTTGTTAACGGTGTCAGCGGGTACTACTGTATTCATGAAGGCAGCCCCGCTTTCCTGGCTGGTATTTGTATGCCAAAGCCCAGATGAATTGCGAGCACCGTTTATCGCTCGTCAGCTCTCCGTGTCGTAGATCTCAGGCCTTTGCTTTGCAGATAAACCAGTGTGACCTCACAATACTTGTGTTGATGCTATCACACTTCTGTCTGTGGCAGCCTGATGAATGCTGCGGAGACGGTGTCAGCAGAGAGCTGATGGCACCACGTGGAAAATTACTTGGAGACCAGAAGGGAGGGATGAAGGGTGAGAGACTGAATGGTTGGGTTGGAGGAGGAAGGGGGAGAGCATGCCTAGCCCTTCTTCCATGGAGAAAAGTGTTTCTTCGGGGACGCTGAGATATGATACAACATCCGCTTTTGAGTGACAGCCCAACTTAGTTAAGAGGTCTGCAGTACTCAGAGTCATGGGGAAAGGAGAAGCAGAGCATCCTTGCGAGGAAGTGTCGGGGCGCCAAATGCCATCTCTTGACCTGTGCTGTTGGGGATTCAGTTCATAAGTCCTTTGGGGACAGAAAAATAAGCCAAAAGGGCCCTCGGGAGGTCATCTAATCCAACCCCCGGCTCAAGGTAGGAGATCCCCTTCTTACCCATCCCAGTCAAGTCTCTGTTTCACCTGCTTTTAAAAGCTTCCCAGGGTGGAGATTCATTCATAATCTGTTCCAGTGCGTACCCACGCTCGGTTAGACGATTCTTCCCGGCATCCAACCTACATTCCCCTTGTCACAGTTTAAGACAGGTATTTCTCATTTGTCTCCCGCAGCCACAGAGAATAGCCTGTCATCATCCTCTATATAACCACCCTTTGGGCATTTGAGGATTTATCAAATCCCTCCCCCCCAGCCTTCTCTTCTCCAGATTAAATAATCCTCAGTCTTCCATCCTTTCCCTGAAGTTGCATTTCCTAGACTTTTAATTATTGTTGTTCGCCACTGGACTTTTAATTTTCCCATGTCTTTCTTGGCCCAAAACAGACAGTACTCTTGGTGAGGCCTCACCAGTGCTGACTAGAGTGGAAAAATCACTTCCCTTGATTTACAAGTGCTAGCCCTATTAATACAACCTAGTGCGCCTTGGCCTTTTTGATAGGAAGAGCGTAACGTATGGTCCACTATAATCCTAGAGCTTTCTCTGCAGTACTCTTCCCAGCCAGTCATTCCCCAGTCTGTATTTATGCACATGCCTAACAGGGGCATCCTGAGTTGGGCAACAGTTGCAGGACTAAAAAGCCTTAAAATGTCTGTCACTTGTCACCTGAACTTTTTTACACTGCCCCAAATGGTAGCAACCTAGAGCTGCTCAGTGAAGGGAAGCCCTCTATCCCCAAACTGGGACAAAGGCTTGCTTTGCTGGACAGGGCCCTGAAATAAAGAAGAATGCATCTGTCTCTTCTCAAGAGAATTGCTGTATTGGAAAGCTAAATATAAGTTGCTCTCCAGGGATCTAGTTGACCTTCTGAGGCTAAAAAGAAAGGCCTACAAAGGATGGAGGATGGGATTCACCTGCAAGGAGGATTACCGTGCAT
>NW_017729008.1:39483301-39513423 GCF_001723915.1 Gavialis gangeticus | reverse complement strand
TTTCAGGCTGGACATAAGGAAGAATTTCTTTACTGTCCGAGCCCCCAAGGTCTGGAACAGCCTGCCATCGGAGGTGGTTCAAGCACCTACACTGAACACCTTCAAGAGCAAATTGGATGCTTATCTTGCTGGGATCCTGTGACCCCGGCTGCCTTCCTGCCTTTTGGGTGGGGGCTGGACTCGATGATCTTCCGAGGTCCCTTCCAGCCCGAATGTCTATGAAATCTATGAAGTGTAACTAGCATTCGGATCTAGCAATAGAAATGCAGAAACATACTCATGCCTGGGAGGTGGCGTCCTGCCCTGCATTCCAGGACTTCTGAGCTCTTGTTCTGGTCTTCCAACAGCTCAGGTCCGCTTCCCTCAGGGTTTACAATCACATATTTAATGACATGCATCTATCTACAGCCTGATTGGGTGTACATTAATAAAGGGGGCTGATCACTAAGACTCCCTCCTCAGCTAAGTGAAGAATTGATGATAAATATGTAGCAACAGGATGGCCTCAGATGTTATTACTTAGGTTTCGACTCCTGAAAACGGGCGCTGTTCCTTATAGTAATGGGTTTCAATTGCTTTGTTGGTGTGACTAGAGTCAAACACGTAAGTCTGTGCCTTCTTGTTTACATCAGTAAAAACAGGGAACCTGGTCTTGCAAGCGTACAAGGTGACCCAAAGTCTGTACCAACCTTTATATAGTGGTGGAGCGTGTTCCTTACCCTCAGCGGTACCAGGTCTGCCATGCAAGTCCTTCTGTGGTCTCCCTGGAGCATTTTGGTCTTCTGTCTCTCTGCCCCTTTCTGGGATGCTGCGTTGGGGAAGATGGGGCCTGTGGGATGATGAGGATGAAAGGAGGCGGCATGGGACATCCAGCAGGAGTTATGAAGGTGGTACTGTAATGCAGGGAGAGGTAGGGAAAGTGAAGGTGTGCCCTAGGGAAAAGGCAGGGTGGTTGAGCATGGACTTGGAGTAGATGGGATGTGGTAACTGAGGAGAGGGCACGTCTGGATGAAACGGCTAGAAGAGGGAGAGGATAGAGCAGAGTGACCAGGGGAGAAGGTGAAACAAGGTGGCCTGGAGAGTAGCCATCATCATTAGCAATCGCCATCCAACTTTCTGCGAGTGATTTAGCTTTTCACGACTTTGACAGTAGCCCTCAAGTGAAGCTGGACTTGAAGAAAAAAACATTTCTGTGACATAAATTCCATTACAGGCCCCAATTAAATCTATATATAGTCTTTATAGAGCCTGGATAACGAGCTGTCCCTCACTCAGCAGGCATGCCTCAGTAAGCACACAGGAACCGGCTCTCATTAAGATCGGGCTCCCTCTGCTTTAATTGTGACACAAGACTCTCCATTTTGAAGGCTTTTGAGCACAAACATTTAGCCAAAGCTCATTTGTTTTACAATTTGCAGCCTCCAATTATTTGAAACACTTGACTGCTGGGACAATGTGGGCATGAAGAATTGGTAAACAAGTCTGGGGATTTGGAGCGAGGCGGAGAGCTCGGAGGAGGCCGAGGGGAACGCAAGTTGGGGGCGGCACGTATCGCAAGTTGGCCAAAGTTAGGAGCTTGCAAGATGAATAAGCAGGCTTGTATTTACTGGACCTGGGTAAAAACTGTCTGAGCGCTCCCTGCCAGGAGCTGTGCGGCAGCTCAGGACCCTCCAAAGGGAATGCCCCACCTCCATCGGGGTTCACACAATGTTTTGTGTCCTACTTGGGAGAGGAAGCTTTAATCAAAGAAGCTTGTCAAGGAAGCTTGTCAAAGAAGCTTTAATGTTGTGATGTCAAAGAAGATGAAGTTGTGATGTCAGTTATGATGTCAAAGAAGCGTTGATGTTATGATGTCAAAGAAGATGAAGTTATGATGTCAGCTATGATGTTGAAGAAGATTTCTGACAGAGGCTGATGGATAGAGGCAAACCCTGCCCTGCCTTGGACTTTCCAGACCTACTGATGATTCAGGGAAACAGACTGGCATATGTCTGACTTGTTTAACAGGCTTTGATCCTGCTAGGGGAGGACCGAGTGGATCTTGCTGGGTCACAGAGGGAGGTAGTTCATCACCTCGCTGGAAACAAGGGGGCTGGAAGGAGCTCTCTGGAAAAGAGAAGATGGAGAGTGTGGGCTGAGCAGTCATGAGTGAGGATCCCTGGATGCAGCCATCACTTGGAGAGAATTAATCTTCATTATCTTAATGGTCGTTCCCTTGTTAATAAAGCCAGAACCTGAGACAAGAATGAGCTAGGACTCTGCATAGCACAGGGACAGTGTTTGCAGAGGAGAGAGGGAAAGACACCTACTCAGGCTAAATGTCTGTGTTGTTTAATGTCACCCACACGATCTCCCGAGGTGGTGGAGCAGTGTGCTAAGTACTGCTGCACGCTTGATCTCCTTGGCATGGCTAGTGCTCAAGGAGATCAGGTTCAGAGCTGTGGCTGCAGATGTCAGTGGTGTGAGCAGGATGGAAAGATATCTAGAGCGTTTGGGGCTTCTTCCCAGAGAGATGCAAATCAGAGTAACCATAGCAAGAGCCTGGAGAGGTCCTCAAGCTTAAAGATCTGGATCAAGATTGGAGTCAGGACCTTCCTGAAGTCCAAGAGGTTGCACGGCCACCGTTTCAGTCCAGGCTGGTCTTTCAGCCTGCGATAGAGGTTTTTGCCGAGGGAAGTGAGCGGAAGAGCACTCTGGAAATGGGAGGGCAAGGAGACGACACTGAGAGCACCTAGGGGAACCGACAGCTCACACCAGTACCCACAGGTGTCTCAGGATACTGGTCACTTCCAAGTGCTCCTATCGCCAGTAGCATGAGCAACTGGGGCAGGGGCTCAGTAAAAGGGCACCACAATAGAGGGAGGCTCCAGTTGCATGGAGCAGAGCAGGGATAGAAATCCCCGTCTCAGTCATTTCCCCACCCCATGGCACACACCACTGCTGGGAGGGGAGGTGTCACCGCACAAGCCAGGTTCACCCTTCCCTGGCCCTCCAGCCACCACTGCATGAAGGGCTTTGTGTCAGTGCTTGGCACATGGACCTGTGGCAACATCTCAAGTCCCAGGAGCATCTCCCACTCCAAGCAGCTGGAGCCTCAAACCCCTCTGCTTCCCTTCTGATGCAAACCCTGTTGGGTGCAACCCTGCTGCCCCAGGTGCAAACTCCACCTCTTTCACTTCTGCCTTTAGCGGTCAGTCCCCTTGATCCTTGTCCCGTAAGATGTGTGTGTGGGAGCATCACTGATTGCACCCTGGAGAGCCTGCCCACAGGGGTAGGGAGCAGGGCTGGGGCTGAGAGAGGAGGAGAGCGAGGCAGTGATGGCAGAGTGCTCCTTGCAAGCGAGCCTAGGACTCGCCTGTGCCACATGCAGCCATATTGACCCCAAGCTTAATTATGGTGTCATTTGTCCTCAGCGGCTACCGCTGCTTCCAATTAACTCTCCTTAATCAAAGCCTGCAGCTCTCAACATCCTGAGCGGATGAGGAGGGATTCACCAGGAAGGAGCAGAGCACGGAGAGGAGATGGTTGCAGGAGGGCAGTGACTGCAGGGGGGGCTGTGCAAGGAGGCAGTCTAAGTCCAAATGACTTAGACATGAATTTAGGGCCAAGGGCTGGGTTTCTGCTGGCTGGCTGAGGCACAGGACTACATGGGAATCACTTGTTGATGGCACAGGCTCGACTAGCATCTGAGATCTCCCGAGGTCTCTTGCTCCGGATCTTACGTCCTCACTGGCTTTGCTAAGAGCACCAACCCAGTGGCCCTCTATAGTCTCTTAGGTGGTTTTTGTCTCGCCCTATTTAATAAACAGCATTATAGTGAATGCGCTGTTCAGGGCTTTGAAATGAAATCAGCCTTGCTTTTAATCTTGCGGCAGCTTTTCAGGAGCTGGCTGAGCCTCGAAAGATAGGAGCAGCATTCACCAAACCCACCCGGCTTGACAGTCACTGTTCAGTGTTTTGGAAATGTATCTTTTGACTGTTGGGTAGGAAATTGGCTACTTAAGATGCCTTTTTGTGCATTCAAATTAACTTAGTCCATCAGCCTGAATAAATCCCACTGCTGTATTAACATCCAATTATAACAGCCAAGATTGAGCAATAATTCGCATTTGGACCAGAATGCCGGCAGTTTAGCGGGGCAGAGGGTGGGGAGGGGGCAATAATGTATGTTGAAGAAGGTAAAAAATTAGAAGCCAGAGAATGATGACTGAATGCCTCAGAGGAGGCTTTGTGAATGCCTGATGCCGCAGGTGGAAGCCAGATTTCTAACAGGATTAGCCGCCGTTGTGTCTCAGATCTGAGACCGCAATTATTCTGCTTTAAATGACTTGGTGCAGCTCGCTTATACTCGGGATGGGGCTGGGAGCCAAGCCAGCCGACCGAGCCGAGGTCTGGAAGGGAGGCTGGGAGCTGGACAGAGAGGAACGGCAAGCTTGCGGGTAAGGTGGTTGAGTCTGACCCAGCGGCAGTGCCAGACCGCTGATTTGGAGGAATTTAAGTTGAAAGGAGAGGGCTGAGAACTGGGAGACCTCCACAGCAAGGGCCAGCTTCACCTCCCAGTCCTTTCACTGGGGTGGTGGACAAACGTGACCATCCCATGCAGCAGTGGCCAGGGGCCCCGGCTTCGCTTCCCACCTGAGCTGTGGATGGGCAGGAGAGCTCCACCTCACTGCATCTGTGGCAGGACGGCCTAGAGCCACGGACCCCAAGGGTGTTTGTACATGTCCTTTAATGAACCGTCTTGTTGACCAAACTGTAGATAAAGCACTTCCACTGCCATTTGGAAGTGCGGGGACACGGATACACGAGATGTGGGAGGCTGCTGGCACACCGTAATTGCCACGCTCCAGCAGACTCGATTAATTGAGTCTGTTCCAGCACGCTGTAATTACAGCAGGTCAAAGCTGCCTCTCTGCTCTTGTATAGGCACCCCAAGAGCCTGCCCCAGCACTTCCAGAGCCAATGAGTATGGATGTAGGGCGGCCCTAGAGCTGTGGTGGCCTGCCTAGCAAGGGTGCCCTGGAGCTGGGATCCCCAAAAAGCTGGGATTTCAGCAGCCCCAGTAATGGAGGCTGGGTCTCTGGGTCTGTGGGAGCCCTGCCCTTTGTTTCACTCCAAGTTTGGTGGGGCCAAGATATTCCAAGTGAAACACTTGAGTTCACTTATTATTATTATTTTTTCTGAAGGAACTGCATTTCACTGAAATATTTTGAGCCAGCTTTACTTAGGGCCTGGCCTTGCCAACCACTTGCTGTACAGCTAAAATGGGAAGAGCGTTACCATGCACCAGCTGTGTGCACACTCCCGTTCAGTGGTAAGTGTGAACTAGCTTGCAGTAACCTCCCCCTCTTTCCCCATGGAGTAGCAGCCACCTGGGAAAGCCCTGCCCTATTTTACTCCCTGGTTAATTGTCTGTGCCCATAGAGACCTGGGTTCAATTCTCAGCTCTGCTATAGGTTTTTGAGTGACCTTGGTCAGGTCACTTAACCTCTGCCTCAGTTCTCTATCTGCAAAATGGGGATAACAGGCCCTTTATCTGTCTTATCTATCTGGCTTGCAACCGCTCTACTCACACTGTAGGACCGTGATGCTGATCAGGTCTTCCAGCAGATTAACATACGTGGCTCCTAATATCTCCCAAGTCCTTAGGCAGAACGTGTCCCAAATGCTCCATCCAGCTGTTATCCTGATAAAAGATGGGTCCTTGTTAGGTTGGGAAGGGACTCCAGGTTTGACAGTCCTGCTACTGGTGCCATCAAAGGAAGGAATCATCAAAAGCGGGTTTATAATAGAGGTAGCAGACTAGTGCCCGGCCCCTCCGCTGTTATTAACACTGACAAGACATCACACTTGCGGGACCAGGGGGACTTTTCTTTTTCACATATTTTGGGGGCAGTATGAAAGGCTGATTGCTCCCGGAGGGCACAGGCATTTCTCCAAACTTCCAACTTGCAAAGCTGAGCCGAGTTAATTGCAGATTAGGTTCTGCGGGGGGAAAAAAGGAGCTCTGATGTGTCTCCTTTGCTGGCTGTGCTTTTCTGCGAAGCTGACGACCCCTAGGTGGCTTTCCTTTCACTCAGCGCTCCCTTCTTTTCTGTAGTCTCTTCCTTTATTAATTAGAAGGTCTAACACTACAGCTCAAGACATTTACCAGCGTGACACAGTTTTAATTAATCTCACGATAAAGCGACTTGAGGTGAACTCATAAAGGGCCCAAGACACCAGCAGTAACCTGCTCCAGTGTGAATGGCTGTACTGGAGAGCCACGTGCCGTGCAGCAGGGTTGGACACAAGTTTACACTGGGTCTTTGTGTGTGGTGGTGGCAATGACACAAAGCACAATGCAGTAGCATGTGCCTATGTGCCCTAGACGTAGGCAATGGGTGCCGCGAGGCCCAAGGCTAGATGTCTGCTATAATCACAGTCCTACGGCCTGCCGCATAATATAATGGGTGCTTGAAGGGTGCCCTAATGCCACAGTGCCAGGCAATCATGTACAAACCTGTACCGGATTGTGCACTTCAGTTTAATTTTTCATCACAATGTGCCGGCAAACCCAACTCTGAGCAAGTATCCCTGTGGCCAGCACAATCAGACTCCCGCTGTGGTTTAATGGGGTGTTGCAGTTGTCCCAAATCTCCCCTTGCATGTCAACCCCATGATATTATCACCCGCACTTCACCGCTCAGACTCATTTTGTAATGAGAAGTAAACTCAGACCCATGGTAAAGTCTGGGTCTGCTCAGCTCCCCAGCGAAAAGCAGGTCAAGACCCTAGCAAGCATTGGGGTGCTTTGCATCTGGAGCTGCACTTTATCTGGGGCTCTAAATCTAACTTGTGGAGGAAGATCAAATGCACAGCAGGTTGCTTTGAGGTTTGCATTCTTAGTCACTGAATAATTTACTCCTTTAACTGGATTACAACACAGAGACGCCAAACCCGGTGGTTTTAACAGAAACGGTGAAGCCCCTGACAGCGGGCCAAGCACCTGCAAGCTGGATGCCCACCTGGAAGATGCCCCTTAGCCAAAGACAAAGTGCTGAGCTGAATGCAGGCCTGGGTGGATAACGTTTTGGGAGACGGGAGGTCTGCCCAGATGCTGTAATGGTTTCTTGCCTGACATGGCATCAGTGGGCCAGTGACAATCCCTCCCCTATCCAGGACTGCATGAAATGACCTGTGAACCCTTTTACAAGTCTGCCTAACTCTCTCTATAGCATTTTCCCATTTTCTATGTTTCCTCGGCCCCGTGACCTGTGCACACAAGATTTCTGTGGCTGGTCCTGCAGAGCCAAGCTATGAGAGGTTTCATCAAGTCAACTTTCCCAGCCATTTTGACACTTGCCGGTTGTTTAAGAAGTCCCAGTGGCAACAGCTGGATTCGTTGGGTGCTTTGCCAGAGGCAATGCTGAAGGAGATAAATAAAACATACCCCAGCTCTGTCTAAGGCAGCGAAGGGGCCTCCTGGAAGGACTATGAAATATGGATTAGCAACCTTTTCCATAGACTCTGTTCTGGGTTTTGGGTCCCATAAATGGAGAAAAAAGCAGGCTGTGATCGAACGCAAAGGGTTTCCGCAAGTGCTTCTGTAGTCTAGGATTTTGTTTGTGAAGTTGGGGACGAAACAGCCTATTCTTGTTCCCTTTCAAAGCACAACCAGAACGAATCTCAGTCTGTCATCTCACTGTTCAAGCCCACTCGAATGCTATATACTTTTTAAAAATTGTCCAAGAGTTTCAGGTGTATTCTCTTGTAATCTGTCACGAGGAGCTGTTCTGCAGTTTATTGTTGGCAACTCTTGGTGGTGTTTCATCAGGATAATACCGTACTATATCATCCGAAGGAATAAACTCGCCCGGCTGACATGCTGGGGCGAAAGCCCAGGCGATTGATTGTGTATTACAGATCCACTCCGTAGCTCAGTTGGTGGGAGAGGCTTTTTCATTGCGTCCGGATTGTAAGTTTGGTTTTAAAAAGTCAAAGGCTTACATTATCTAAATGGGATAGAAATGCTCTGGGTTCTTCCTGCAGGACGTCAGATGAGGAGTTACATGAAAGCAGTGCGTGGAAGTGCTGCTTGTAGGCTGGGCGGGGTGGATGCTCCACGAAATACAGCCCAAGCCCACTCGGTGGACTTGATGCTCGGGTGCACTGGCTGCTAAAAGCATGTTGCCTATGCTGATGATGTTGGTTAAAAACTCCCATTACATGAGCACGAGCCTCTATCTGCTGAGCAAATGGAGCATGGCCAGTTGTCTTGGAGGTTGTAGCGAATGCTCAAATAGCCTCACCACGAGAGGGGTCAGTGCCATCCTGTCCCTTGTGAGGGTCACCTGGGCGCCGCTTTGTGCTCGGACAGAACTGGAAAGTGAAGCTTTCCACCACGAACTGGAGGGGCAGAGAGGCCTTGAGACAGCCCTTAGATCTAGTGGAGGGTGGTCCAGGGTTTGCAGGGAGGGGGGATGCTGGAAATGGTTCCTGAAAGTGCAACCAGGACATAAGACTGGTGGGTACATCGCTCCCCTTAGAGCTCAGTTTTGCCATCCAGGTTGTCAGTGACATGTGGGGGGTTTTACCCAGGTTTTGCAGTGCAAAGAGCCTGCATGCAGTGCTGCCCTGACAGGGCCCGGTGCAGGAAGCAGTTGGGCAGGGTGTGCGGGCAACAGGAGCTGCTGGCCTGTCTGTGTCCCCCTGTTAGAGCGATTGGGACTGAGAGAGACTGAGCCCTCCCTGCTTCCCCAGGGTCACGGCAGGCTGCAATGTGGGTCAGTAGAGCTGCAAGCAGCTGTTTTTTCCAGCAGCGCTGCCTCCACGCCTTGCCTGGGGAAGCCTGCTGAGATTCCCCGGCAGGATGCCAGCCTGCCAATGGAGAGGGCTGCTGCGAGGCTTGCGAATGGGTTCGTGGCCCCGCGGCGCGGAAGGGGACCACTGAGCCGCCAGAAAGACTGACGCCTTCTCCCCCTTCCTCCCACAGCTGACCCGGGTGCCCGTGGAGTCCTGCGGCCAGTACAAGACCTGCAGTGAGTGCCTGGGCTCGGGGGACCCGCACTGTGGATGGTGCGTGCTCCACAACACGTGAGTACAGCCCGGCACGGCCCCCTCCGCCCCCCACGCGCTTTTCTCACCCTCCGCAGAGCTGTAAATGGATGGGGCTGCCTCAGGCCTCTCACTCGGCCACAGGCAGAGCAGCTCGGCCACAGCCCCCGGGACCCGCCGCGCACGCTCCCTGCATTGAAGCGTGCATCTACCCTTGAGTTATGACCGGGGAGGAAAAGCAGCAGAGATGCAGGCCTGCTTGGGAACGCAGCTCCTCCGGAGCCTGAGCCAGCTGCCGAGGGGCTGGCTCCATTTGCTTTGCAACAGTGCCCCTTCATTTGGGTTTCTTTAGGGTGGCAAACGCGCCCCCTTTGCCAGGAGGGCAGGAAGCTGGACCCAGTGGAGAGCTATCACTTGAGCGCACCTGACAGCTGCGCAGGCCAGGCGTCCCCCTCTGACCCACACAGGTTGATTTCTGTGGCAGAGTTTCAGAGTTTCATAGTTATTAGGGGCTGGAAGGGACCTTACAGATCATTGGGTCCGGCCCCCCTGCACGTGAGTGAGGGTGTGATGGGCACATTTGGCTGGGTTGGGCTTCTGGCTCTTGTGAGGAGGACCTGCCTTGTTTCCGCTCAGAGCGGTGTTAACCCTGGAACCTAGTGATAACAGGTTTACCATCGACATGGCTGTTTCA
Organism: Gavialis gangeticus; assembly: GCF_001723915.1. Lineage (NCBI taxonomy): Eukaryota > Metazoa > Chordata > Crocodylia > Gavialidae > Gavialis > Gavialis gangeticus. Next base: position 39,503,693 of record NW_017729008.1, on the reverse strand, counting down.
GTGCCGGTTGCTTCGAGCTGGAACCGGGGGGCCACTTCCCTCATGCAGATCACTTCCCTCCTGCATGGGTCCCGGTGTCACCGCTCAAGGGGGGGTTTGCTCATGGAGGAGGCAGCCCCGGCTGAGCCACACTTCCTTTGACAGTGAGTGCAGAGGACCTCAACGCAGGTGGCCTGGACCCTCTGGAGCCTTTTCATTGCTTGAACATGAGTCTTCCCTTGAGCACCTTAACCCTGGCCACCTCTAGCTGAGATAACCCTCTTCTGGAGCCAGGGGTCTGGGTGAGCTCCAGGGTGGGGGAAGGCTTGATTGCTATTAAGCTGTGAGTGCCAGAGTCCTTTCATGTGCAAAATCCCCTCTGTAGAGCAGCTGTGGTCTAGAAACACATCAGCCCCTTCTGGTATATAGCTCAGCAGAGTGCTTTGCTGCCAGTAATGTCCTCACTCGTGGTCTGAGACTTGGGTGCTGGTTAGCAGTACAGGATGCCCATTATTTAGAGGTGGTCTTCGGTTGTAAAGGCCAATGGTTTCACTCCTTGTTCCTCACAAGGCCATTTAAGCTGTGCCAGTCCCTGATAGAGCCCACCAGTGTCATTTCTTATGGTGGTCATCAGGAGTCACCGGGGAGTAGACAGGAATGAGCAGGAAGCCCGTTGCACAGAGGGTTTGACCTTCATGCAAACCCTTTTCATGGGATCAGGCTCAGGTGCCACCCTGAGCCCATGTGAACCCCCTGCGTCCTTCCAAAGGTACCAAGGTTTGGCTTGATTTGAGATCACAAGCACAGTGTCAATTGAGTTTACCTGTGTCTCGGATGCTGCTGTCTCTCGAGCCCTGGGCTCACTCAACAGGCTCTTGGCAAGCCGAGCCTGATTCCTGAGTGTGTAAACGCTAACCCGGGGCTGCCAAGCAGATGGCATCCAAGCGCCTGCTAGTCCCCAGTGGCCTGGAAAAGGTGAGACCACAACCACTATGTAACACAGCTTCAGTATATTCTCCCTCTCCATCTTCTGATGCTGTGCCCTGTACTGTGGTGTCTGGGTGCTCCTCCAGGAAGGAGGAGCAGCATGTGTTGCAGGCCAGGAGGGTTGCAATGGCAGTAAGAGGCCAGCTTGGCTGGCATCTAGGGACCCAACCTTTTCTGTATCAAGCACCCCTGTGGATTATCCTCATTGATTTGTTTAAGTAGCATCATTCACTGATCGCATAGTGCTTCGCATAACATGGCACTACTGAATGCAGGCCCAGGCCAGCTCACGGGGCTGATATGATCTGAGTTCCCAGCTCCAAGCTGGCCTGTCCCAGTCACTAATGAATGCCAATACCTTCCCACGGACCTGCTGGCCATTACACGAGCTCGCTTAGCAAGGAGGTTCCTGCATCACAACGCATGCTCATGCCACGGTCCCTGTGGTGGGTGCCATAGATTGGCTGCAGTTCATTTGCAGCGCTCCAGGCCAATGTGTGTTACGGGGGGTGAGGACAGGGGAAACCCAGAAGGCTGCTGGTAGCCTTAAACCCTTTATTTGCTAAAGAGATGATGCTTGGACTGCCAGAGCTCTGCAAAACCTCCACCTTTGGGATCTGGCCCCATGCGGGTGCCAATTACACGCAGCTTATTCTGAAGGCACGAAATATAACAGATCCTCCTTGGTACCCCAGCTTTCAGGGGCCCCTTCAGGGCTATTCAGGGCATGTTAGTGTGACTCAGTCGCCCTCACCTTCGACAACCCTCTCTCCCAAGGGCTGACCCCATTGCCTCAGGGTCTAATGCATGAATCCCTACAGCCCTAGGTCAGGGCTGCTTCCTTTTGCAGGGAGCAGGAGCAGGCTATTATCGTGCACGGAGAAGTACCTGACTGCTGGGGGCCAGGCTCCCCGCTCTGACCCACACAGTGCCATGCATTGGTTTGGTGATGAGGAGGAGGCTGTGAGAAGCTCCCTGCCCTAGCATGGCTTTGTCCAGGGTGCTGCACAAACGCCACAAACAGCAATGAGTGGACATCACGAATACCTGATCTAACAAGCAAGAGCCAAGCACTGCAGCCTCTGGACAGACGGGCAAGGGGCACAGCACAGTTCAGCACTGAAAGGCATCTCAGATGTCTTTCTGCTGATCGTTGGAAGTGAAAAGGGTCTAAGAGGAAGGTACAGCAAGGGAGCGACGCAAAGGGATGCCAGAGCTGAAAGCCCCACACCTCTAGGTCTCCCGGGTGAGGAAGCAGCAGGAGTTCCCAGGACACAGACCCAGGTTTGCTGTGAGCATGGGACTGAGAACTCATTTCTCCTTCCGGGGGAAGCATTTAATCCCAGGGACTGAAGAAGAAGACGTGATGACCACTTGGTCGGTGGGATGATCTGGATTCCAGGTGCATAGACCAGCCCGTGACATCCCCCTGTGATTGAACCAGAGCCGCAGCAGATATTTCATCTTGCGCCGCTGCCGCAGCCTCCCAGGGTCAGCAGCAGGAGCAAGCAATCAGTGCACCTGGTGATAAATCCCCCGAGGGAGGGGCAGGGGCAGGGGCCGCGCAAGATTGCACTGCAGCGTGCGGGGAGGGAGCTGAGCAAAGTGCTGGCCAGGGAGGAGGCCAGCCAGCTTGGAGAGAGGAGGCGCCCGGTGTGCAAGCTTTTCCCCAGGTACTCTCCTCCTCCCCACAGCAATGAGACACCAGGGCTTCTGGGTCCTGTTCCCCACACCGCCATTAACTCTGTGCATGCCCTGGGCCGCGTCATATAACCCCTGGCTCCTCATCTGTAAAATAGGGAGATCTGTTATTTATGCACTGTACAGCAGGGTCAGCGGGTTAATTTGCTTTGGGTCTTGAAGTGCTTGGGGAAGCTCAGAAAGGAAAACATTCTCCCCCCCCCTTCAAGCCCCTCGTCTTTGTCGTGCTTCCCCTGGCTGGGCTGGGTCTGGGCTGCCTCCTGTGTACCCCGCGTCTGCCCTCTTGCCAGGAGGAGTTACTCCACTGGGGTGAGAGGAACCATAGACTCAGCAATGGGCGCAGGTGCATATGGCTAGTATGTAAACCAAGCTAGAAAGTCCTGGACATCGCTCCTCTACAGGGTCGGGAATGATGTTCATGTACCTCAGGGCAGCATCATTCACCCTTATTGGTTCTAAACCTTGGACCACTGCAGTCACTCTGGCCTCAGCTCGATGTGTTATCACCATCCTCCCACCCAAGACCTCCAGGGAAACCTGTCGCAACACCTGCCCATCACTAGCACATACATGTCATCCTTCCCTCTCACAATTCAATCATTATGAAACCAGCTGAACACCCGTGCTCTTGGAGGAAACTGAGGTCCCCATTTCACAGATAGGAATACTGAGGCACAGGGAAGGGAAATGAGCTGAAAGTCCATGGTCAGATCCTGCACCTCCCCTGGTGGCAAAGCAGGCCCTGTAACCTCCCAGCCCTGTCCAAGGGTCACCGGAGGCAGAGGCTGGCCAGTCAAGCACACAGATCCTCTTCCTTGAGTGCCCTGCTGTATATGAGCATCAGCATCCAATGGTCTCACTGCAGGTCTCAGGCACGATATTCCTAAGTGTCCCCTGGGGTCTGGTGACGGCTTGCAACCCAGCTTTGCTTGGCTGTACCAGGTTCCCTGTGCAGGGGCAAGGAGCCAGGGCCAGGGATTGATTTCCAGGCCTCGCCCATCCTATCCTTACAGGGGGAAATCTGACTCTGTGGCGCAGGAGAGGCAAAGCGACAGATGCAAAAGAGAAAGAAAGAAAGAAGAGGGCATTGATTGGCTTTTCCATGGCCAGGAGAGCGACCAAGGAAATTCTGGTCACCGGAGCTGCTCCCTGCTGTATCTGCAGCCCTCATCTCTTCCTCCTCCTGGCTGGAGCTCAGCTTCCCTCCTGGGCTGCGTTCAGGCCTCTTTAGGCGGTGATGAATCATTTAGCTGGTGTAAATTGAAAATGTGGTGCTTGGCTGCTGCTCCGGTCTCCAGGGGAGAGCAAGGGCTGAGGTGGAAGAGGAGAGGAACCGGGCAGAACAGGGAAGAGCTGGCACATAGAGACCGAGAGTCTGAGCCAGCGGGTAGCAGGCGCGATTTGGCTGGGGACAAGGTCACGGCAATGTTGCCGAGCCTAGCTGGAGCCTGGTGGCGAGGAGGGAGAGGAGGAAGGCAGGCTTTGCTCTGCTTCTCCACTTGCTCCTGTTAGATCTGTCCCCATACCAATGCCACCAGGGCCCTGGCCAGGAGTGACTTCCAGTCCACTTGCCCCAGATGGCTGCCTTGCCCCCTCTGCACCTTGCCTCCTCTGCCACTGGGCTTCCTCCAGGGCCTCAAATGAAGCCACAGAGAGGCTGAAAAAAGGGGAGGAGAGGAGTGAGGTGGCAAAAGGCCTATTTTTTTCTAACTGTTTCTTCAGGTGAGCAGCAAACAGGTATTCAGTTTGGGCAAAGGCTGTGTATTAGGGAGCGGGGAGCCCTGTCCCCATCCCAGCTGGGTGCAGGGGGAGCAGCTGTGCAGGCTTGTGTCCCTGTACCTGCCCATATAGCACCTCTGCACACACCGAGAGCCAAACCACCCCCAAATGACACCCTGAAGCAAAGGTAGCCATGAGATGTGTGCGTGCACCCAGTGCACAGGCTCATACAGTTCCCTCCCTGCATGCATGAGACCACACGCATGCAATCACAGACATGCACAGAAGTCACTCCTGTGCACACGCAAGGACACATATGTCCTCATCAATACACATGGTACTTCACCTCTCTGTCTCGTGCACACACACAGCAGTGGGTCAGGAGGGGCTGTGTTTCCCCCAGGGTGGGGCCACGGCAGACCATGCACTGCTGAATGAGGCTATGCTATCTACCTCCGCCTCGGTCCTGCCATAGTCCCAGCCACCGGACAGGGCTCCCTGTCACACTCACCAGTCTCAGCACTGCCACTTGCAATGTGGAGAGAGCGTGAAATCATACTCTCTTCTCCCGTGCATTTGTCTCCTGCAAATACACACGTTTGAGCAGTGGCCTGTGTTGAGTGCCATCGGGTGTTATCAGTGTGGTTGTTGCTATTGTCCTCGTAGGCTGCATTGTTGCATCGGTCGTGTTGATGCGTTGTTAGTACCAAAGTCTCAGAAACTGTGGTGCTGGCAAAAGTTGCAGCCAGGAGATTGCCACACCAATCTTATCTTCAAGAATGACTGCAGGTTCGGTTCGGTGGCAAAGGTTCAGCCAGATTGATTGTCTACAAGCACAGCCCTGACACATTTTGGCCTAACAGGTACTTCAGACCTGGAGTTAAGGCCTTTGTACCTATGACAAGGTAGTCAGCACAAGGCCACAGAGGCTCCTTTAGGCCACTACAGAGTTCCCCTGATTTCCAATTCTCCTGTTATACAACAATTAAAACAAATTACCTATTGCACTCCATCTGTATCTTGAATATCTCAAACTGCCTTGTACCATGGGCTTGTTTCACATCCTGACCTGGGTGTTCCTGTTCCCGCCTTATCAACCTGGTACGGGATTATCCTGCCCCTTGTACCACCATCTGCCCCTCCCATCTTTGGGTAGGAATGAACATCTGGCCCACGTGCCTCGTTCTGCTCGTGTGAGGAGGTCACGCATCAGGCAGGTTTCCTGGCCAGGCCCACTCTGGCCAGTGCTTTGTGTGGGCATAGGTTGATTCATGGGTGGGTACAGATTGATTCATGTTCCAGCAAGGCTGACGCTGAGCCCCTCCACGTGCCCCTGTCCTTGAGTGGGCACACTTGCCCCATGCGGAGGGAGTGGCGTGCTCTGAGCAGCAGAGACATCCCTGGCAGCCCAGAAGGGACACGACTTGCTTGCAAGGACTGGTCCTTCACTGCTGGATGCAGGCAGGGCTGTGTGGCTGTCTCCAGCACATTATTATCTCCCTAGCTACTTACCGGAGGCCATACCGCCTTGTGCCACTGCCACATATGGTCCCTCTTGGAGGCTGAACAGTCCCCGCAGGGTCTGCTGATTATAGCCCCGGAGGGGGCACAGCCTGCAGGCCATGAATGGGTTAAGGGGGAGATGGCTGCGGATTTACCCTTCCTCTGCCATCGGGCGTGACCTTGCTCTGTCTCAGCTCATTGGCCCTTGGACGGAGCCAGCCAGGAGACTAATTTCCTGTCCAGCACGAAAGCCGAGAGGTGTTTCTTGAATTTTTGCCACCCGCTAATCTCAGCTGGGTCAGCTGAAATATCCCATCCTGGTTGCTTCAACGTGGTTCTCTGAGATGCTGCCCTGTCTTGTTTTCAGCCATCTGCGGGGAGATTAACTAAGATTTCCTGGCAAAAAGTCAAGTTGCGCCGAAGGGTGTTTTGGTTGGCAAAGCCTCAGTCCCCTGCCTAGGACCCCATGCCGGGCTCTAGGGAGGACCAGGCTGCAGACAGCCTCTCCCAGGCTCAGCTAGCCAGGCCTGACCAGTGATTAGTTGGGAGACTACTGTGTGTGTGGCATCCGTGGTATGTGGCATCACCCAAGGAGTGCATGACAAGGCTTTGCTGTTCCAGCAAAGGATGCACAGGGGAGTCCTGGGCAAGGCGGGTGTCAGGTCCAGTCTTTCACTGGAGACATTTACCCTTGGTGTCCTGGCATCAGCCCCTTCTCCTGTCCTGTGATCCCAGGACGTGTCTCTGGGCAGCTGTCCTGATGGAAAGGAAAATGCCACTTACACCACTAGCCTTGCACGGAGGTTTTGGTGTGGGAGGAGGAAGGAGTCTTAGCTTTCCTCCTTCTACAGACTAATGCCCAGACAAAGGGGGTGGGAAAAAATAGGCCATGTCTCCTCTTTGCAGTAACACGATGCCACTCAGCAGTCCCAGGCCTATCGATCGACCCTGACTTTAACTTTCTTGGTTAAAGTCTTGGGAATGGCTAACGAGGAGCTCAGGTAACCCAAGCCCTCTACAGAGGCAGCGATAAGATCAGGCATGAGCTCTTTTAAAGGTCTTTCTCTCACTTGACTTTTCATCTGCTGAAAGGATGCTGCTCTCCTTTGGGCTGAGGTTATCTCTCCCTCTCTCCTAACTTCTTTAATTGCTCTGTGATGGAGAAAAGCAATCTCCCGCGCTGCTCAGGATGGAGGTCAGGGAAGGGGCAGGAGCAGTTGGGGGTAACGTCTGTGTGGAGAGGTCAAAGCAGCACTTGATGGGCTGAGAGGGAGGACCAGCACCTCAGGCCCTAGGCTATTCTCATGGCAAATCAGGGCACTGCCCAAAGGCTGTAATAGTGTAGCCCATTGCAGTCTCTGTAGCAGACTGGGGAGGGAGCAGGCAGCACAGCAACACACGGGGAGCAGAAAGCAGAGCAGCAGACCAGGCAGGTGAAGGGGGTCAGAGTGACACCCAGGGAGGGTGCACAGCTTACCTTGCAGCATGCCTGGTGTAAAAATGGGCCTCCTTTAGCACAACACTTCTTGCAACCAACTTGAGCCTGATCCTGGGAGGTACAGCAGGAAGCCAGGGCCCCCAGTTCATCCCAGTGGCTGAAAACTGGGTAGTGTATCAGACTGGTAATGATTTGCACCTGCTTCATGCTGGGGTGAGCTGTGTGAGGGGCAGAGCCAAGACAACGAAGCAGTGTCTGACATAGGTAGGTCTTTCTCTGGTCTCCTACCCCTCCATCAGCCACCCCTGAAGGGGACAGCCCCAGTCTGTCTGGACAGAGCCCGGCGAGCTTCCCGGAAGAGTTGTGATACAGCACATGGTTTGTTAGATTGGTGCCCAATTCCTGCTGACCCGATGGAGGACTCCTATTCAAACCTAGCTTTTCATCTGGTCCAGATCAAATGAGCCAACCTGCTGAAAGATGTGGCAGTTTAAGGGCCTTCAGCATCCTTTTTCTACAACCCAAGCCTTGCAGGCTGGGACTAGGATTGCTGATCATGTGATGAAAAAGCTGGAAGAGCAGCCAGAAAGCACCAGAGTAGGGGTTGCAGCTCTGAGGTGTGCAGCCTGACAGCATCAGAGCTGCCCGCTGTGTCAGACCTGGCCCCGCACAGTGCCTCGTTCAGCTCATGCATAGCCATGGTTGATGCCCGTGCTGTACTTGACCCCCATCTGTAAGCAGCAGACCCGACCAGGAGCTTGAACGGAGCTGTACATAGAGCCGAGTCGTCTTTTGGCAATTGGCATCAACACAGAGAGACCCTCTCTTTTTCTCAGGTAGGTACTGCAACTGGCTATGGCGCCTTTTTTTGTTGTTGTACATGCATGGGGGAGGGTTGTCAAGGGAGTAATGGAGCTCAGGAGACCAGTGCTGGGATGTTAAGCAAGAAGCATCACATGCTCAGCCTATGTCATCCTTAATCCCAGGCTGTCCTGTGTGCCCACCCCTCTGCAGCCAGGCATTTCATCTCATCTGGCACAGTTCAGAAGGGTGCAAACATGCAGCATCTTGGAGGCTGACCAGTAGCCTTCATGAATGGAGGCCAGAGCAAGGCCTTTGGGACAAGGGTCATATCCCCTGACATCCATAAAGTGCTGAGTGCAGCCATGGCCCATCTATTTGTTGCATATGGACATCAACACTGAACCGCTCAGCTCTGTTTCCATTTCCACCCCAGTGGTTTCTGCAGTTGTACCATTGACAGAGCCCTAAGACTGGAGACTTCCCGGGCTGGAGCCCTCTCCAGGTTAGAGCTGGCCAACTCAGCATGGAGCCAGGTGGCACTGCCCGACCTCAGGCTCCCAGGATGCCAACCAGGCCCTGCTCAGGAGTGCGGTGTTCACTTCTTAATAAATGGTGGTGCAGGACAGCACCGTGCCCTTCACAGATTTCTTATCAGAGCGGCTGCGCCTGCCCAAGGCAATGCGGGGATTGTGCTAGGCACCGCAGACCGGAGCATGCTGGCGTGTGGTAAATGTATTTTGATAACAGGCTTTTTCCTTGATTAGTTCTTCTTGCTAGAGGGCAGTAGGGAGGAGTGGGAAACTAATTAGTTTGTGCAGCAGGTTTCTGCACAAGCCTTTTGCCAGTGAAGACCTGGTGAGTTGGGTGTCCTACTTCGCATTTGTCTTGATGACAGAGCGGGCAATTTGCAGGCTGTGCTCGGAAAGGGGCCATCGCTACCAGGCAGCATTGGCAGGACTGTGCGTCTGGCCAGGAGCATGAGGCAGAAAAGCAATAGCCTGCTTCGGATGGCTTTACCTCAGCAGAGCGGTGGGTCATAGAGCTGGTAGATGCCCAGGACTGGGGTAGTGGCAGATGCTATGGTTCAGATTGGAGTCTCTGTCTGACATGCAAGGGCTGCTGCAAAGCTGGGGGATGTGGGTTCAAAGAGCCGGGGGCAGGGTGTGGATAAATTAAGAGGGATGAAACTTTGGGGACAGAGGTTACAGGGCTGTGCGGGTAAGCTCACGCAGGGAAAAGCAAGCTCAATGCAGAGGGCGGTGTCTAGACCCTGGCTCGGATGCCCTCATTGGGGACTATTTCATGAAGCTGAACTGAGCCCTCCCCAGGACACAATCTATTCCCCAAACTCTGAGAGGAACCCAAATACTGAGCAAGGCGGCTTAGCCCGGTCTCTGCTCTGGACAGGATTTGCCCCTGGCTGCACAGTGAGCACGTTTCCATGTGTGTCTGACTCGCCGTGCGTCAGGACAGCTCACGCCCTGTAGGTTTTCTTGCGAGGCTGTGCCAGCCTCTGGAGCGAGTGCTATGATGGATGGATGATTTGGGGAATTCGGGCTCCGTCGCCAGGCTGCATGCAGGGAATTGCTTTCTGTCTCACTGTCAGACGTTTCTTGGCCAATAATTTGCCAATGAGAGAAAATGGCACACAGAGTGAGTTCTCCCCAGGGCGGGTCGCGTCTGCCTCCGACTGTTTTCTGGCTGACATTTCATCCTCCTTGACTCTGTCAAACTTGTGACAGGTCTCAGAAGAGAGAGAAGTAGGAGTTTGTTCTCCCTGAAATATTGGCTAGGACCCTTTCGGGATGCCCAGTATCACCCCTCCGCCCCATTCAGTTCTCTGTCACGCATATGGGCACGCCAAGAAAATCCTTTTAGCATGAGCGCTGTGCTCACTCCCACACTCAGATGTGTCCCTAGCTGTCCTGGTCACACTCACAGGCATTCACACCTTGGCACAAACACACGGATGCTTTCCTTTCCTCATTTGTGTCACGCTTCATGAGCCAAGGAGCTGTTGTTAGCCAGCATCTCGGCATCTGGCGACACTGTGCAAAGCAGAGGGGTCCCCATTTTGGGTGCATTGTCCTGGACTGGAGGGGGTGCTGAACAGAGGCCTGGGAGGGGTTGAATAGGGCACCCATTGGTCCCACTGTGGAGCTGCTGTTATCAGGGCCCTTGGGGTGCTATGTTTGTCTGATTTTCTTTCAGCTCCTCCTGTGCTCTCTGATTTCTTCCAGCCCCTTCTCCTCTGCCAGGGATCAGCTCTCTGCCCTCTCCCCTTCCCTCCCCCAGCACACAGAGCCCTTTATTTCCTTCTGGGGTTTGAGAAATGCATGCTTTCCTCCTTCCCAAAACATCCCTTCCCCCATCCCCTCCCTCTTCAGGCCTGTCCCTCGGCTGCTTTCAAGTAGCATCACATGGAGAGAGAGCAGGAAATGTCTCCCAGAGCAGAAGCAGTCACTTTAATTCCCTCAGCCCCCCTGCCATGAATTAGGGCAGCCAGACAGAAGTCTGAACCCTAGGCCCTGCAGGGAGATAAGGAAGTCCTCACCTTCCCCTGTTCCTTACTCTGTTTGCTTATAATACTGTGGCAGGATATATTCACAGCGGGTATTGCGCGGCTCCCTTCATGAGTGCAGGGAGCCCCAATAACAAAATCACGCCCTCTTGAACTGAAGTTGCATCACAAAGGTGAGGCAGTGTCGCTATCAAACCTTTCAAGATGCAGATGCTGAGGCAAAGGAAACCAAAGTAACTTTGGTTGCCCACTAAAGTCTCCTGATTCCCAGGGCTGGTGTCTGATCAACTTCTTTTGGTGGTGTCAGTGGGGGGAGTTGCCGTGAAACCCTGATCCAACAGCGATAGATCTGTCTACCTCTGTAAAAGGTGCATGCGCAGAAAACAATCATATTCAGTTAGATTTCCACCTCCCCGTATCAGAGTCATACAAGCCCCTAACAAGCAGAGACCCTGGTCTTTCCAACTCAAATTGCTGATTAGGAAGCTATGCAGATGTATTATCCTGGTGGCTGTTGTGTTGCAAAGATGGGAGGGAATTTAGAGAAGTGTCTGAAGTGCTGAAGTCTGGGGTAACAGAGGAGAAGTCAAAGGAGCCAGTCCGTCCTATCCTGGCTCCAAGGGTTTTGGAGCAGGGGTGGGCAAAATACGGATCGGGCCTGCCAGGCCATTCTGTCTGGCTCACAGGACCCCTAAAACATTAGAAAATTAATATTTATTTGCTCCTAGCTGCCTGTCAAAAATGACAGGAGACAGGGGCAGTAGGACCCAGAGGAAGCTAGTGGCAGGACCCAGCAGCAAGGTCTGCCCAGCCCTTGCCTCCCAACCAGAAACCCCTGCCTAGCAGAGGCTTCTGGCCTGGGACCATGAGGCTGTTCCTGCTTCCCTGCGCCGGAAAGGGAAATGTGGCCCTCAACAGTTTGCCAAAACTCAGTAAGTGTCCCTTTGCCCAAAATAATTGCCTGCCTCTGGTTTGGAGGATGATCCATTGAGGATCGATGAGTGCCCCATTGTCTGGAGCATTGGGAATGGAGAGGACGTGACATCCAATGGTTAAGGTGTCTGCTTAAGACCTGGGGACTTGGGCTCAAGCCTCTGCTCCACCACAGACTTCCAGTGTGAAGTGGGGAAAGCTGCTCCATCCCCCCATGCCTCAGTTTCCCACTGAGCACTTCAGGATGATTGCAAGGATAAACCCATGGAAACTACCATGGGAATGAATGTGGATACCTTAGACAGACAACGGTGGGGTAGCGTGGATGATGCCATGTCCAGCAGGGCCCTGTTGGCCATAACGGGTCTGGCTAACTTCTGCCTGGCAGCCTCAAGTGGGTTTCTGGTGTGATCTAGAGCATGCAGGGCAGCAGCAACCATGGGATCTTGATCCTCTGTTTAGCTCAGCGGTTGGATGGTATTTGCCTAAGCTACCCTGATTACCTCTGGGTGGCAGAGAAGTGGTGGCATGCTAAGGGTTAAAGCAGGAAGGACAGAGGGGAATACAGCAGCCTCCTGTATGTGGTGCAGATTTACAGCATCTCTTCCCCACTTGGTGCCTCCTTCCAAAGGCGTCCTGCCACTTTGGCCTGGGGCGGGAGAGGAGATCTACATTTTAATTGAGATACATTCAGAAAAGCATTGCAATCTAGCTCACACATGCCTGGGAGTGTCCCTGCTCCTTGGGACTAGGATGCTTGATGCAGCTTAACACCAGCTGGCAGGGTTTTAAGGAGCCGCCTCTACCCCCATTTCTGGATTTTGAGGTCAGAGGCTTCTCTGCTCTGCTCAGGTCTCCCACGGAGTCTGCCTGCTGCTGTCAGGTGGGGAAGAAGGCCTCATTTGGGAGGTCGCTCTGGGGTCTTCTTCACTCTCCCTGTTGCTTCAAGTCCGTGCACTCATGGCGTGGGGCCCTGGTTTTGCCAGATAGCTGTGGCTGAAGGCAGCTGTGAAGGGAATGGACTCTCCTCCTCGTTTCCCTACCAGTACTTGGCCTGGAGGTTGCAAGAAGCTGAGCCTCTCCGCTCTATCCTCACGCCCTCTCAACCCTAGGGGACGCAGAGCTTTAAATGAGACCCACGCTCTTCACTGAGATCTGCATGAAGCCTGTTGGCAGGAGTTGGACCCTCTCACTGCTTCCTCTTGAAATGCTCTTTTAGAAAGTTTCTGGCCGGTGAGAGCGCCCACCAGCGCTGCCCACCCTGGGGCCTTCTGCAAGTCAGGAGCCAGCAGTCACAACCATTTCTCTTCCTCTGTCCTTTTGGACTGTAGGTCTGTGCCAGCTGCCTGACCCTGCCGCCTGCACTCTTGCTTATTGTGTGAGGAGCAGGGAGCCAGGCTTTTAATTCAGACAGAGCCCAGGGTATGGCTCTGTAGCAGAGGGCATGGCTCTCTTCCTTGGATCTCTTGAGTGCATTTTAACAACTCTTGCAGTGGTGGGACACTGACAGCCCCCATCTCCCTGCCTCACCTGTGACAGGTTCAAGTGTTTTTGGTGTCTTGGGGCAATGGGCCTGGTAGCTGTCTAACAAGCTTCACTGTGTTTAGGATGGCTTGCATGGGAATCCTGCCTTAAGCAGGGGACTGAATAGATGAGCTCCAGGGGGCCCTGCTGGGCCTACTTTTCTATGATTCTAATATATATACATATACATATTATACCCATATACATACCTATGTGTGCATCTCTGGATGTAGGGTACATCTCTGCGAGCACCTCAACACCCTAAGGCAGGGGCGGGCAATTATTTTGGGTGGAGGGCTGCTTACTGAGTTTTGGCAAGCCATCGAGGGCCGCATGACAGGCAGCCAGGGGCATATAAATATTAATTTTCTAAAATTTTAGGGGCCCTGCGGGCTGGATAGAATGACCTGGTAGGCCACATCTGTCCCACGGGCTGCATTTTGTCCACCCCTCACTAAGGTTTTGTCACTGGTTTCTTCTCTGTAAGCATCTGCAATCTCCCCAGCTCTGTGGGTATGTATATACACACACATATGTATATACACACACACACACACATATATGTGTGTGTGTATACACACACACACACACACACACACACACACACACACACATATACATTCATCTACATCTAAATGTACATATACATGTCCATATACAAAGCTGGGGAGATTGTAGATGCTTCCAGAGAACAAACGGGTGACAAAACCTTGGGGTGTCAGGGTGCTCCCAGAGATGCACCCTGGGTTTGTGTAACCTTATTAGTCCCCCACTGTGCTGAATGGGCATGCCCAGGTTAATTCGTCCAGAAGTCCCAATTTACCGCAGGCCCTTTGGTAAAGTAACAGAAAAACACAAGAGTTTATTACAAGGGAGACCAGGGAGTATAAAGCAGAAAAAAGTAATCACGTGCTTTGAGAACAGGGTATGGTCAAGCTAAACTGACACAATCCTTAGCCTATATTCAGACTGCCACCGAGCCCTCATAATCATCCCTGTGAAATTCTCCCGGGGTCTGCTTCCCCCCATCACAGCTAACTGCATCAAGTGGGGACCTCCATTCCCCTAATGGCCCTGGCCACCACAACAGGCCACACAGCGTTTCTGCACCGACCTTTGGGTGAACTACAGCATCGTCTGCGGTGTTTCTGCCTGTGAAAAAAACCCAGTTGCATCTTCCTTCCCATCATGTGTCCCTGGGAGAGGGGTAGGCCTATACTAGAGGTGTGAGATATATGGTCCACTAGTCTATCGGCAGGCTGGGAAAGTGGGGAACCCATGGTGTTTGACACCTCTGGTCTATAATATAGCCCTGGTGCTCTCAGGGTGGGACATGCTTGAGTGTGACCCACCCAGGGACACAGGTGAACTACTGCTGTCATCTAAGGTCCTGGTCCTGGTAGCAGAGGTGGGCATAACTTTAAGCTCAGGAATAGCTCCATGGAGTTCAGCTAATGCTACTCACTTGCTTAAGTCCCCTTAATGGTTTCAGGTGTGGGCACCTAGTCTGTAAGCTCTGGGGTGGGCGCTGTGTCTCCCTGTGGCCCTGATCCTAATGGAGCCCTACTGCGGTACAACCAGGGGTTTCCTATGTTCATCTCTTCTACTGACCCTGAGAGCTAAAAGCACAACGCTGAAATTCCCGAGACCCTTCCTGCTTTGATTAATGGCATGTCTACAGGGATGGAGAGAGGAGGAGGAAGAGGAGGAGGGAAGGCCTCCAGAATCAGTTTCCATGTCCCATTGACAGCCCATCATTCAGCCACATCTCTAGCAGCTCAGGAACTGATCGGTTCAGTTACTGAGTGTTGCACTTAATATCCTATTGATCCACGCGCGGAGCAAGTGGGAGAAGACAGCCCTCATGAAATGAAGGCAGAAGGTAGAAGAGAACAGCTTGACTTTGCCCTCTGCCTGGATGTTTAGGGCATTTCATAGCAAGAATTAAAAGAACCCACTGTTTGGAGTGAAGGATGGCAAAATCAATGAATAATAAGAGTAGCTATTAAACATATTGCGTGCTGGAGCTTTATGATGGTGTGCTGTTGCCCTGACATGATTATGACATTATTAACATGATCTAAGGAGCATTGCAATCGATACCCCAGGGAAGCCCAAAATTAAGGCCAAGCAGTGTTAGACTCTATCTTTAAATATCTGAAATAGCAACTTGTCTCTTTTGGGGTCAGAGACATTTTCAGTCCAAACATCCATCAGGAGACAGATCGGACATCACCAGGCTGACTATAAGTTTGCCGCAGCTACACTGTCGGGGTGGACTTAGCTCATGTCCCAGGATAGTTTGGACCCAGGCAGCGTAGAAATGCTAATCTCATTTCTCCTGGAGTAAAACTAGAGTGGCTGCATGGAAGGCCATGCATCTCTGCAGATATCTGGATCTGGCCTTGTTGCTACATACACTGCTGATTCGATCCTTATCTTTGACAACATGTCAAGGGGCCCCAACCAGAACGAATTGCCCAGGTGATCAAACCTGCCAGCGGCTCCAACACCCCAGCTGGTCTTGTCTGCTGCTTACAGACTGGGGCGAACGTTAGCCCAAGCATTGGCTGTGACCATGCATGAGCTGAACCAGCTGCCCACTGCATCTCGCTGAGCTTCGAGGGAGAGCAGCCTCCCCACGCCAGTCCATGCGTGGTGGTAGACCACAGGCCTGCTGACAGTTTTGCTTGAAAATCTGCTGTGGTCATCCTCTCTGGGTCTTGGGTTTTCTGGCTTCGGACCCTGCTTACCCCTGCTTCTGGACTTTGGCTTTTGATGACCCCACTTGGCTTTGGCAACACAGTCCTGGACTCCAGCACCCTGCACTTCTGAATTCCCTTTCAGATTTGGTAACTTAGGTCTCAAGCTCCTGCCTGCCTTGTGGCTTGGGGTCCCCAGCTCCTGTCTCTAGCTCTTCCCTGGTGGCCTAGCCACTTCCCTATTACCCAGGCCTTACAAGGAAGGATGCTCTTGCAGGTGAGCATTGCTTGCATTTCTGGATGGTCAGTAGAACGGGAACAGAGAAGCGCTACCAGGATGACCAGGAGAGCGGAGAGGACGTGCAGAGCACTTGGCTTGTCGAGCCAACCTAAACAGGGGCTGAAAAGGCGTTAGGGTTAGGAACAGCCTCACAGGTGGAGCCGTGGCGGCAGAAAGCCAGAACCAGTATTAGGGTGGAGCCTGGTACGTTTATGCACTGAGGTCTGTGGCATGGTGGCTGGACTTGATGAGGCAGGGAGCCCCTCTCCGTATGGTGTCTGGTGCTCCCAGCTGCACAGCAGATGCCCCTGCATGACCTTCCTCAAGTCACTTTACTGCTCCATTAAATACCTGCTATATGCAATAGGGACAGTGTATGGTGGCTGTGCCACAGGTGCCCTGTATGGCCTTGGCTGAGTCACCGAGGCTCAGATCCTCAAAGACCCTCAAGGCATTAGCATCTGACTTTCCCACCAGTATAAGGGGACTAACTATGCTCCTTTCTCTATCTTGTCACCTTAGAGTGCAGGCTTTTCAAACCTTGGTATGCGTTTGTACAGCACCTGGCACAATCCTGCCCTGATGGTAGTTGGGGCATTGTGGCTGCTACAGTGATATGTGCAATTAGGATGGGGTTTCGCTGGGGGAAGCTGGAGGAGGGTTGGTTTGGGAGGGAGACAGCTGCTTCTCTGCTTCTTACCCTCCCGGGAGGCTGTGCAGCTCTGAAAGGGCACTGGAGTGGGCTGGCAGGTCCCCCTGGCTACGTGGCACCGTGGGTTTCTCTGCCAGTCAGCCGCTCAGTGGTCCTGCTAGGAAATCCTAACTCCCTTTCATCAGCCCTAGCCTTTGTAGTGCTGTCCAGCGCCTGGACTGAATTGTGTTTGATTAGCTCACTAACTGCATGAAGGAGAAGCCAAGATCCTTTCACAAGCCTTTCAGCAGCAACAGCAGGGAGTAAAAATACCCATTAAAATGTGTGCTCAACTCAGTTCAAGTCAATGTCATTTTTTTCCCTCTCTCTCTCTTTCCCATCCTCTCTTTTTCTTCCTTTTGATTTCCATTGATGAAGAAGCTTGTAGCAGCCATGGCATGGCAGGGAGTGGGTAAGCGGGGGGTGGCTTAATATAAAGCTGTGTTACCCCAAGGACTCCTGGCCTCTGCTTTTTACTCTGCCACTCACTCACTAGATGACTTTGGGCAAGTTATTTCACTTTGCTTTGCCTCAGGTTTTCCATCTGTAATTGGTGACCCGAAAGGCCGTCCCTCCTAGCCAGATCAGCGGGAGGTGTGCTAAGTTTATCAAGTGCCTTTGGAAGCTTGATGGACAATAGCTTAAGGATGGCATTGCCAGTAGTGACTTTATCTCCTCGTTCAACCTCTCCCAACAGGAGGTGTTTCAGTGCCCCGTCACAGATTGCTCTGAAATCCAGCCTGCTAGTCACAGGATCTGAACATAGAGAAAAACCGGAGGTAGAGCGAGCACCTGAGATATATTTAACATGTGGGACCTGTGGACCTTTCTGGATCTGACCTCTATCTCCATCCACAGGTGGCCCCCAGTGCTGCATCACACAAGCTAACTGTGAGAGGAGCAGCTAATAGAGAGTTACTTGGGTTCCTCCAGCTACCATTTAATGCCCCCGTGAGTTTGGGACATCACAGGCTAGGGAATGGGTGCTTGGATCCAGCTCATGTTTTAATGTCAGCTTGAGAGTGAACCTGCTTCCACTGCTCTCTCTGTCCTCTCTTTTCTGATAGCAGTGTTCCCTTTTCTTCTTGCCTGCTTTGCAACTAATCACTAGCGATTTGCAGTGAAAGGAGGGAGAGAAGTCTATAGAGTTCAAGCTGAGATGGAGCCAGGACTGTCTGGCTCTGTCTGAGGCAAGGAGAGTAAGGAGGGGGTTGCATATAGTCATGCACATATCCCGACGAAGGGTATTTAAACCTGAAAGCTTGCAAAGGAGACTGTTTCCAACTTTTTGAGTTGGTCTAATAAAAGATGTCAGATTTACCCAAAGAACTTTGTCTGCCTGTGTCCTTATACCAACACAGCTACAACCAACACCCTTGCATATAGTCATGCACTGTGGATGTCGCTCAGCACCCACTACTCATTCCCTGCCCTAGTTCAGCACAGTACTCAAAGGTGCACTTGGAGCCTGGGATCTGTTATGCTCACTGGTATTATGATCTTTTCATATTGCAGTCTCATGGACTGGTGGCACTGTCTGGGCATCAGCAGTCCCTTCTTTCTAGCATAGGATCAGCCAGGACCACACAGGTCAAGGTATTGTCATCATGTGGAAGAGATCTCCAAGAGAACAGATTTTTTTGAAACTCTGAATGCTGGTAGATGCTCCAGGGCCTGAAGCTCTTCAAGTTGGGCCTTCAGGATCTCCTTAGGGCACTTGAATGACTGGTACTGTCTTAGCCTTTCCTCTCCATGTTCTTCCTAATCCCCATTCTCATGGGTTGATATCTGGAAATCGTTTTCTTTTTCTCCTCTGTGCAAGATGCTCATCCCATGCACAAGCTATGTCTGGTTCAGTGATGTTTTGTGGAAATGATCCTTAGGCCCTCTGAATCATCATCACCGTCGTCTTCATCATCATCAAATCATACAATGATGCAGCTGGAAGGGACCTCAGGAGGTCATCTAGTCCGACCCCCTGCTCAAGGCATGATTGCCCTGACTAAGCCATCCCAACCAAGCGTCTGTCTAATCTGCTTTTGAAAATTTCCAGGGATGGCAATTCCAACAGCTTCTCTGGGGCTCCTATTTCAGTAGTTCACTATATTAGTCTAAAGCCAGGTAGACTCTCTGAACCAGTTAGTCTCCGAGGTGCTACTGCGCCCTGCATTCCCCTTCACGGTGAAAAAGTGCTTCCTACTCTCCAAACTAGATTTCCCATATCGTAATTTAACATCACTGCTTCTTGTCCTGTCCCTTGTGGTCATCTGTCTCCATCCTCCATATAACGACTTTTCAGGTCTTTGAAGGCAAATCCCCCCTCAGTCTTTCTTATTCAGTTTTTTTTCAGCCTTTCTTCATAAGTCATCCTTCCCAGGCCTCTTATCCCTTTTGTTTCTCTCTGCTGAACTCTTTCTAATATGTCCACATCTTTCTTGAAGTGAGGATCCTGAAACTGGACATGGTGCTCCAGGTGAGGCCTCCCCAGTGCTGAATGAAGTAGAAGGATCACTTTCCTTGATTTGCACATGACACTTCTATTAATACTGTTTGGGATGCTAGAGACCTTTTTTTGCAACAAGAGCATGCTGTTGGCTCAGATTCAGCCTATGGTCCACTGTGACCCCTGGGTCCTTTTCTGCAGTACTAGCCAGCCATCCCTGTCTATTTATGCCTGCCATTGTTCTGTGCCAAGTGCAAAACATTGCATTTGTTGTTATTGTATTTCTTTTGATTGATTTCAGACCCTTTCTGCAGTGTATACAGGTCAGTCTGGATCCTAATGTTACCTTCCAGCGTGTCTGCAACTCCACCCAACTTGGTGCAATCCCCACATTTGCTAACTCTGCACTCAATCCCATCCTCCAACTCATTAATGGAAGTATTAAGCAGGCAGTCCCCTGGGGAACCCCACTAAAATGCCTCCTTCCAACTAGACATCGAGTCACTGATGACTGCTTATTGAGCAAGATGACTTAGTTGGCTTCAGAATCTGTATTTCCTCAGTTTAGTGATGAAAGTGCCATGGGAGACAGCATCAAAAGCCTTGCTGAAGTCAAGGTATATCCCATCCACTGCCCTCCCCGCATCCACAAAGCGTATATCACCCTGTCATAGAAAGAAATCTAGCAATAATCGTTGCTGGAAAATAGGGGAAGATTTTTTACCCCACTGAGAATGTCAATGGCAGTTAAAAATAAATCACTTTAATCAAAATTGTCAGCAGAACATTTTGAGTTTTCTGAAAAAAAAAATTTAAAAAATTAAATGCTTCACTGAAACTCAGCACATTGTGCAGCAGCTGGGATGTGTGGTCCAGGTGGAAGATGTGGGTTGAATGCCTTATGGCAGGGGCAGGCAATTATTTCAGGTGGAGGGCCACTTACCAAGTTTTGGCCAGTTTTCCTCGCATTTTCCTCATTGGTGCTAGGCAGGGGCTTCTGGGTTTTTTTGGGGATGGGCAGGCTGGGCAGGTCTTGCTTCTGGGTCCTGCCACTGGCTTCCCCTGGGTCCTACTGCCCCCATCTCCTGTCATCTTTGACAGGCAGCCAGGAGCAAATAACAGCAAATGACACCAGCCCGGACATTGTGGGGATTACAGAGACTTGGT
>NW_017729008.1:39473257-39483290 GCF_001723915.1 Gavialis gangeticus | reverse complement strand
TAGGGGCCCCGCAGGCCAGATAGAATGGCCTGGCAGGCCGGATCCGGCCCCCGGGCCGTATTTTGCCCACCCCTGCCTTATGGTCCATTCTCCATTACGAGTCAGCACCCAGGGCTTGAGGCATAGTTTTACGAGGTCGCAGCTCAATGGGAGTTAGGTATCTTTCAGGATTTAGGCCTCAGGGACCCAAACAGGGTCACATGGCAAAGCCACTGCACGCTGTCCCCATTTCACATCAACCTTCCCAGCCCTGTCCTGAGCTGTGCAGAGCAGGGCCTTGGAGCTGGGGTAAGGAGAGGGGATTTGCTGCTCCTGAACACCATTTCTCACTCTGTCCCTACCTGCTGTGCATCAGGGGGGACAAAATCAGTAGCTAATTTCTCTGTGTCTCAACTTACTTACCTATGAAAGGGGGATAATATGGTAGTGCTACTAGTGCTAATTGCCTGAAGAGCACCTGGCGATCTGGGTGCTATAGCTAGGCATACATAATATTCCAGCAAGGGGCCGGGAGCTGTTGATACTACTTTTCACAAGGCTGCCAGTCCACCAGATGAACCTTTTAACAGGGGAACAACAAACCTCCAAGGCAGACCTGTACACATTTTAATTACATATTGGATTGCCCCCCTGGAAGCCAGGCCTCCATGAACAGCTGAGGCTAGCTCCTTGGCCCGAACTGGGGGTTTCTGCGGGTTGCAGAGGTCTGTACCTGCCAGTGACCTTCCTCTCATTATTTGCAATCTATATTATAGACCCTTCTGCACAATGCAGCCAGGGCTCAGTGCTTGGATTAATAAGGAGGACTAGGCCTGCTGTTCAGTGGTCTTGGCTCGTTTCCATCTCTATAACTTCGGCTTCTGATAAAATAACACAGGGCCTTGGTCAAAGTCTTTTTGCCTGCAGGGCTTTGTGAGAATCCTTTTTTTTTAAGTAGGGAAGAGAAATTATTTGATTTGGAAAATACCAGTTAATACATCTGGGGAAATATAATCTGCAACACAGTGACTTGGAAGGGATTAGGGCCTGGGAAAGCTGGATGGCTGGTGGAGAGTCGGAGGTGATCATTGACAGCAAGTCCTTTGCAGAGGCGCTGGTCATCCGCTGCTCCCACTAACTGCCCGTGACATCTGGAGCGCTCAGCGCTCCTGGAATCGGCCTCATTCAGCCCCTTGGGGAGCTGGCACAGTTAACCAGTGGTGGGTGACTTGTCCGTGAGCCTGCAGTTTGCTGTGGCATGAAAAAGCGTACAGCAAGATTGCAAGCTGTGCGTGCAGGGACACCGTAGCAGAGAGGCGAGCGGTGACGCTCCTCAGTGTGGCTGTACTTAGAGTAGCATATTCAGTCTAAACACCGGTAAGATACTGGAAAGAGATAACAAAGTAGAGCGACAAGTCATGACCGGAGGTAGAAGGAACCAGCTGCTAAAGAAAGCTGAACAGAGCTGAATGGGTGTCACTCAGCTACATGAGTGGGCGAGGACATGAAAACTGCTTGCAAGTGCTGAGAGGACGTTCATGCTAAGGAGAGGAAGAGAATATGCAGTGTGGTACAGGGAGGGTTACTACTAACAGAGCAATGGAGGCTGAGTATTTGGGGGGAACGTCTGACTGCGAGATCCATTTGCCTGTGGCATCGTCTCCTCGAGAGAAATGGAGGCGTTTCTCAGGGCTGGAAAATACTAGTAAAGCAAATGGACAAAGACGCATTGGCCAGTAGTGGACTGGATGAGCCTTTTGGTATTTTCCAGCCCTGGTTTCTATGATTGGATAGATACCTACCTTGGATAGAGCTGGGGAACAGGGTTGTGAGGACAGGGTCTTGACCAGCTTCATTAATCTGGGGGTTTCACTGTGCCTTATCTTGCAAAGACTGGAAAGTGAACCAGCCCTTATATCTACCACCAGAGGAATGGATCCAAGAGCTGACTCCTATGAGAGACTCATACACGTGACACCCCGCTTCCAAAGAGCCCTCCTCCACCCTCCTACCTACCCCTCATCTCCACTAAGTGATGGGTCCCCTTAGAAGTGTCAAGGGAGGAGAAGCAGTGGCATTTCCATCCTGGATCAGAGCAATGGCCCATGTAGCTATCTTGCCTCCAACAATAGCTAGTAACAGATGTTTCAGAGAAAAAAGTGAGAAACCCCAGGGTAGGTAAAGTTGGACTGGTCTATCCACTGGGGACATTTCTTCCAGACTCCCTCAGTCAGTAGTTGCCTTCTGCTCAGCAGCATCCGGGTGTACACTCTCATGCACGTACATTATGTGTGCAATCATATATAAATGTACAGTGTTTGCACACGCACTTATCTGAGATACCTTTGGATGCTCTCATTATACGTGTACATGTCTAACCCCTGTCTGAACACAGCTAAGTCCTTGGGCTTGTTGCTGTCTCATGGCTGTGAGTACCCTAGCTCTTGATACTCTTCCTGCTCTTGCTAACTCACTGTGTTACTCTGGCTGAGCTTTTAACCTTTTGCCATGGTTTCTCCCTTTTGAAACTGGGGCTATAAATTCATCCCTGGGTACTAGGTTCTTGCACTACACTTTGATTGACTGTCTATCTATCTATCTATCTATCTATTGCGTGCCCATCACCCTGGTATTACACTGCTGTAATTATTCTGTGGGTGGAAGACATCTGTCTTCAGAGCTGTCAATTCAATCCCGTCCACAGGCTCCACATTCATTCAGACGAACAGAAGAATTATTGGAGGACTCACTGTTGTGTGGATGTTCTAATAGATTTTTTATTACACTTTCCATACCGAGATTACACAAACCCCGGCCCTCCTAACGCTGTGTTACTTCATCAAGTATCATGACTGGTAATGCTGACACGGTGCAGTTTGCCAGGCGGCATTAAGAATGTTTTGCCCTGTGATATGAAACGGCAGCGAAGCCGTTTGCTGATGGATACAGTGTGGTGTAAAACCTGATTGGAATCAATCAGAGTAATTGTCTGAATGTGTGGCAGGTAATAGGAAATGTCCCGCTTATTATTGGCTGTTTTACACAGCAACAGATTAGCTTGCAGTTGCTTCTTGCTTCTCCTATCCGCTCCTGAGCTACCTGGGAAATGGATGGATTGCTCAGGGGTACCGCAGCCCTGGCATGGGGCTCTGTGTCAGTCCAGGACACTCAAGATCTGGAGTGCAATCCCATATCTACATTCATTCCTCTAGTAACCCTCCCTTTATTGCTATTGTTTCATGCCAGGCAGAGTGAAGTCCATGATGGACTTGTCCAGGCCAGGAATTAGTGAGATCCTGGGTGATGGCAATAGGCAGCAGAAGCTGGGAGCCAGACAGAGCTACAAGGCCTCCCTTTGCCCAGCAACCTCTCAAGTGTGAGATGCTTAAAAGCACTTGGGATGCACCATCTCAGTGCAGCCACACACCTCTGCCAATGCCGCGCAGGGTGAGGAGCAGGCAGGCAGTGGCTTGGCACAGGGGGCACAAAATGTCTCGCCCTGAGCTTCTGCCCTTGGCTCTATCTAGAACCATGATTCCCGAAGGGCGTGCTGTGCCAGAAGTCTGCCATGGGAAGGATGCTGTATCAGGATCAGATCCAGCCCGTGGAGCTCTGCACTAGTCTGGAAATTTAGCAATGGGGGAGCGATGGCGATGATCACTGCCACCATTCTCCCACCACCAAATTGCCAAGCCTTGCATGGCAGGATTGGGCCCGTGAGCTGGATCTGGCTTTCAGACCTACAAAGCACCACTCCTCCGGCCTGCTGTGTCATGCGTGTGTGTGTGGATATTCATCTGTCTGTCTGTCTATACGAGGCCTGAGGGTGTCAGACTGAAGCGTGCCACAGATTTTAGTCCAGCAAAAAAAGCTTGCCTCCGGTTTCAAAAGTTTGGGAAACACTGATCTAGGAGGAGGCTCCCTGGGCTGCTGCTGCCTTTGTAAGGTAATGGGAGAGCTGGGATTTGAGGGCCCACTGCTCCATGTGCAAACCGGGGGGGTGTTTCTGTGAGAGGAGCAGGCTTGTCCTCTTCAGCTAGAAGCAGGGTTGCTAGTGCTTATCCTCATCCTCGTCCTCATCCTCAGGGACCTGGCTCCCTTAGGAGTACTGGTTTTTTCACCTTCTGTGCAGCACATGTAAACCTGTAGCACCAAGCACATCACAAAGGAGGTTGGTATTAATTACCCCCATTTAACAGGTGGGGAAACTGAGGCACAGAGGATGCAAATGATTTCCAGAGGTTACTCAGCAGTGGCAAACCCGGGAATGAAACCCAGGTGTCCTGAGTGCCAGTCCAGTGCCCTACCCACTAGGCAACACCACTTCCCCCATGAGCCCTCCACCTGCCTCATACATGAGCACATCACCACACACCTGTAAGACAGGGAGGTATCACGGCCATGTTGCGTTTTACAAGCTGGGGAATTTGGGACCAGAGAAATGCAGTCAATTGCCCTCAGTCTCCTGGATCCCAGCCCAGTGCCTCCACCCTGACACTGGCCTTCCTGGGACACTGGTCTGATGCCATTAGCTGTGCAGACGGGCAGGCATGCGGGGCTGGGGGAGGCAGTCTGCAGCCCGTTGGCGAGAAGTGGAGCGAATGCAGTGGGCCCGACGCCTAATGAAAGAGCTTTTCAATCACTCCTCCCCTCCCTCCCGGTGGAGAATACTATTAACCTTTAAGGCAAAATTATATTTCATGCCTTTGGGAAGCAGTAACATTTTACTGCCCTGCTCGGTGGAGTCAGGTAAACACCGTTAACTCCCTCCTGTCCAAGCTCGCGGCGAGGGCCTGCACATTCCCCCTATGGCCCGGTGCTCACAGGGGTACGCCGACCCCAGGACCAGGCTCGTGGCCCTGCTGCACATCCGCATGTCCGCTTTGGGGTCTAATGGGCTTGGGGTCCTGGTAGCTGGAGATCGGCACTGCTACAGCCCTGGTAGCACCAGCTCAGAGTTGTAGGATCACCTGGTGTCAAGCAATGCAATAATGGGGCTGTTGCACCCACTGAAGATTTGTCTCACAAATGTTTAAGGCCAGAAGGGAGCAATGGAGCCAACTAACAAACCTCTTGCATTGCCCAGGCCTGAATCAGCTAATGCCACAGCTGTACCAGGGAAACCCTCTCCACTGTGACTGAGACCCAGCTCTGCCTATCTCCCAAGTTGCTGCTTTTGAGGTGTCTCATCTAGCTCCTTTTTCATACCACTCGGCCTAGAAATGTGCTGGCTGCTGCCCTGCATAATCCCTGCTTAGATACGTGAGTTAGGCAGTGCTTATAGATCCCAGGTCCTGTCCTACCCTTCACACTGTGGTTCTCAGTTCCCATGGGCCAGCCGAGGTCCGTGCAGGGCTGGGATCGGAGCCCTCTGGGAACAAGCTGCTCTTGCAGGAACGTGTGACTGCTTCAGTACAGGACACTCATCCCTTCATCCATGCGGGTCCAGACACAGCATGGCATCAGGAAGGGGCATGCATGCTGCTGCTGCAGTGGTCACTCTGGGTGAGGTCCCCAGCCAAGCCCCTGAATTGTATCTGCTGTTTGAGGTCCAGTAGCACCTTTCCCTAGGGAGAGGAGCACTGGCCTGGGTGTCCTCTAACTTAGGTCATTGCAGTCTTCTCACCTTAAGACATATTGCCTTTCAACCACAGCTGGGATGTCCGTCATATGCTGTTGCTTGGTGTAGCTGGGTGCTGTTCAACAGTGGCTGCTTTCCACCTCAAAGGTAGCTGCATTTCACTAATTAACATGCTTACAGCAAGGCCTGGGATCGGTGACCCCTCAGCTACCTCGCTCGGATACAGCTTGGGCTGAGCGCTTGCCAGTGCCAGCAAGAGGGAGTCCTTGGGGGCAAAAGGAATAGCATGAGACACTGGTTCACAGCTCAGTTGCATACTTCCTTGGTGTTAAGCTGGTGGCATGACAGTAGCTTCAAGGGAGGTTTTGGACAAATCTGTCCCGCTGAGTAGTCTGACACGGGGTTCCCAAACCATTTCATGAGGCCGGCCTTGGAAATCAAAGTGCTCTCAGTTACCTTCAGATGGAGTGGACTTGTTCTCCTCCCCAGCGGAGACTGACCTGTTCCTTGTGGTACACACATGTGCGCGCACGCGTGTGCACACACACACACACACACACACACACAGACGCGCACTCTTTGGCCCTTGCTTCTGCACTGTGTACAAGCATGACCACAAGTCTGGCATGTAATCGCTACCTAAGAGTTTCCTTTCTCCTTTCATTCTGTCTTTCACATGTAGTAAGTCTTTGTGTTGCAATGCATGCAAGCATGCATGCATGCATCTATCTATCTATCTATGATTAGCAACAGATGTTGCATTCATCCCTGTGTTTGTCCTGGAACAAAAATATCCCAGGTTTGTTGTGTACACACATCATCCTTCTAATTAGGGCTTAGTGAGCAGCTGAATACAGTGCCACCTTCTGCCATTGATTCAGTGATGCAATCCCAGGATAATTGCACAGATGTGCTTTGCAATAATATCCCCGGATAAATTGCTACTACTTCTTATCCAGGACATTTTTTTAGGATTTATTCCGGGACAGTGGATGTGGTATCTGCACAGTTGCACTGTCCCGGGATAAAATGGTTCTTGGAATAAATGTGACATCTGTTTTCAGCTTAACTGTCCATCTGTCTTGCAGTCGTGTCCTGTCTCCGTGAGTCTCTGCTCTTTGCTGTGCTGCTACAGGTTTGTCAGCCCCCAGAGCTCAGCCCGTGGGAACTGTCCAGTGTTGCTAGCACAAGCCAAGCTGTGGGCAGAGAGAAGCTGGGATGGTGCATTTTCCTCTAGAGCCTTGGCTGGGAGAAGGCAGGAGCCACAGTTCGGGGCGAAAATCAACATCTTGGGTAGGAAATTAAATCAACGGAGCAGCCTAAGCCAGGGCCCAAACATGGCCGCAATAGCAGCCGCAAAGCTGGCTCCTAAATTGAAATGTGTTTTGCTGGGGACTGTCCACCGGCTCTGGGAGTTATTATTTCCATCTCTCTAGTTACGAATTAATTTCCAGAGAACTTAATCATCCTGCTCCCCCCGACAGCCCCCTCTTTCCTTTTCCTTCTAATTTTCCACTTGGCTGGGAATTCTCTGACAGTGAAAGTTCAGGCTTAGGGGAGGTCTCTGCAAGCTGCTCCATTAGACTGGATAATCTCATTGGAGCCACTGACTTGAATAATAACACCTATACCTCGCACGCCGCACCGTATTCAAATGATGCTTAACACCTCGGACTGCAGGGATGGCTGGGACAGCTGGAGAGAGGAGGAGGCCGGTCTGGCGTCTGCACCCAGAGCTGTGCATCTCTGCTCTGCCGCAGGTGTGAGGGCTTTGCTGTTGGATCCCAGCCCCCCTTCCCTTGCTTTGGCACCTCTGTTTGCAGCGGGGCTATTCGTGACCTGTCCTCATGGAAGAATCAGGCCTCAGATCTAGGTGTCTGGTATTTCTCTCTTTGCCTGCTTGTTTTTTCGGCCCTTCGGCCCCTACCAGAATCGTGTGTTGGATTTTAAGTGTGGATGGTGCCAAGCATGAACTCATGCATCGGGGCCCAACTTGCTATGGTCAAAACGAAGCCTGGGCCTGTGTTCCCAGTTGGATGTGGCTGGCATCTCGTGATCTTGTGGCATTTCACCAAGAGCAGCTCCTCTTGCCCCTACTCTGGATGTGGACTCCCATCTTTAGCCCTTACGCATCACATGCAGGGACTCCAGCCCTTGCCCTAGAGCCCTGCAAACGACCTGCCCAGGTAGAAGAAATAACCCCCCACACAGTATCCCATTGCGGGTGTGAGCATTAGACTTGGTGGTGGCTCCCAGACAAGTGGCAGGCAGTTGGCAAACATCAGGAGGATGTTGGGGTTTTTTTAGCATTTTGAGCTTTAAAGGGAAGGGGAATTTGGGAGGGAGAGAGACAGACACCTGGCCTGTATAATAAATAGCTCTGTTGTCTCGCATCTGACAGCCCAGCTTGAGAGAGGTCAGTCATATCACCACGGCAATTTTTCAGCATTTAATCCGTCCTTTTCCTAACACGTCTGGACAAGGGGATGTTCATATATCATGTGCCAACAGCTTATTCCCTGCAGCCAAAAGCATCGGCTGAAAGCCCAAGCCGTGCCAGAGCCATGCTGCCAGCTGCGGGCACTGGTCACCAGTAAGATACTCAGGGCCCCTTTGTTAGAGTCAAGGCTCCTCTTGCAAAATGCCAGCTCTTAGCTTTCACTCTTTTTTGACTACAGAAAAAACACTAGAGCAAGTCTTCTGTTGCAAGAAACGCAGACAGATTGCAGCAGGGCCAAAGGCTTTGGACACTGGTTTCCTATTTGAAAACCCTTATGAATCATGTAGGTGCCTGCACACCTGCCAGTGCCAATATTGCATGGTACCCCGTGGCACCCGTCGAAGGATCTGGCAGCACCCCAAGGTGCTGCAGCACTGTGGTTGGGCATCATTGGATTGGATGGTGAGCAAAACATGGGAGAAAGGAGCAGAAAGAGTCCTTGTCCCTCTCTGATGGAGGGAGGTGGCTCCTGGGGACATGAGGGACACTTCTGCACACCTGGAGCAGCAGCCCCAGGCATCTCTTGTTTCGGAGACTGCCCCTGTGTGACTGTTATGGGCCATCCATCCATGCCAGCCTCTCAGCTGTTTGCATTGCTAAGAAATAAGCCGTGTGGAGGATCATTAGGGTAGATGGATGTAGGGGATGGTATAGTGGATTATTACCACCCAGGCAGAGACAAGACCCTCCTGAGAGGGGCCTCAGCTGTACCAAGCTTCACCCCCAGTCACTGCACATCAACTGCTCGATTTACAGAAGTAGGTGTCCTGCCCCTCTGCCCTCCACGTGGTCCTGGCCACATGGGGCATTTTAGTGCGGTGCAGTGGGAGAGCTCACCCTGGCATCTGGCCCATGAACATCAGGCCACAGCTCAAGCATTGGACGTCTTAAAGTGAATGGGTGTTTTCTTTGTTCTTGCTTCAAGTTGAGAAGCAGAGCGAGACCGTGCCGGCCGGCAGCGTCCTTACTCAGCTGTCTGGGATGTTACAGCACTGACCAAAAGCCAGCGTCTCAGCAATGCGAGGGATGGAAAGCCACAAGTGTAAACACATTTCCCCCATTATTTACGATCTCCGAGTCCAAGTGAGAAGGTTAACCGCTGGAAGAGCTCCCAGCCAGCCCCAGCGATGGCTTGTATGTGCCGGGAGGAAAGAGAGGCTCCTCCTTGTTGGGTCAGGGTAGGAAAGCACAAGATGCCCATCTCACAGTGGGTGTGAGTGAGTCTGCTAGGCTCAGTCTTCCCTTTGATGCCTCCAGTGGTTTTTAGCCTGTGGTCCACAGACCCCTGGGGGTCCAGTTTGCAGATTATGTCTAAGGGGCCTGCAAAAGATGACTAGGATGAACCAAAGCTGTTGAATACCCACACTTACAATTCAAAGGGGTCTGCACCTCCATTCCGAATTTTCAGTGGGGTCCGCACCTCATTTTTTAGGGGCCCACAAATGAAAACCACTGCGCCAGGTGTTGCTCAGGGTAGCGCTGGCATTGCAGCCTCAGAGCATGGTAAGGACTGTAGCTTGTGTATCCCTGGGATCTGCTGCTTGCATCTCAGACTCATGTCATAGGAGCTGCTCTCCTGGGAGTGGGAGCTGAGGTGGTTGGTCCGATTTGCTTTGGAGGTGGCCCAGAAGAGTTTGCAGAGGGGCCAGCGTGAGCATCAGAGCCTGAAAGGTGGCAAAGCCATGGAGGGGCCCGATGCTGACTGCAGTGGGGTGTAGAGGGAAGGGGCAGTGGGGGCTAAGCAGAGGCAGCTGGGGTAAGCTGAACAGGGGCAGAGGCCCCCCATCCCATGCTATGACCACAGTCCCAATGAGCTGCAGTTTCTGGCTCTGCTGCTTCTCAACCCCATTTTGACACCAGGCTGTCTCCACCCTACTCCCGGAGAGAGAAGGGCCAGCAACTTTTCACCTCCGTGACTGCTCCCGCTGGGAAGAAAGTCACTTTCGGTAGTGTTGGTGCTGCCCTCAGTCTCT
>NW_017729008.1:39462060-39468257 GCF_001723915.1 Gavialis gangeticus | reverse complement strand
GCAGTGGGGGCTAAGCAGAGGCAGCTGGGGTAAGCTGAACAGGGGCAGAGGCCCCCCATCCCATGCTATGACCACAGTCCCAATGAGCTGCAGTTTCTGGCTCTGCTGCTTCTCAACCCCATTTTGACACCAGGCTGTCTCCACCCTACTCCCGGAGAGAGAAGGGCCAGCAACTTTTCACCTCCGTGACTGCTCCCGCTGGGAAGAAAGTCACTTTCGGTAGTGTTGGTGCTGCCCTCAGTCTCTTATCTACGTGGCCACTCTCGGGGCCTCCCTGCAGCACTGGGGCCGTTCACAGAAGGAGCCGCAGGCCTTGCAGTGACCACCCCATCCTGCACCTCATCCGGTGCAGATTGCCTGGCTTCCTGATGGCCCTGGAAGCTAGGAGAGGAGCGGTTTGGCAGGTCTTAGGTCACACTTCAGAGCATGAGAAAAGTTTAGGCCCAGAGGGACAGTTTCTATCTCTGGCTATAAGCTATATGGCTTGTGGCTATAAGCAGCAGCTCTGTCTGCCAGCCAGGCTCCTGGGAGCAAGACAAGAGAAGGGGTGCAGCGCCAGGGGTGGGCAGATGGGGAGGTGGTGATGGGTGCCGGAGCCATACGAAAGCCCGTCTGAGCTGTTTGCTCCTAGGTCTTGCCACGCTGTGTAATATGGGGCTTGGTATCCTAGCCGGCCTGTATAAATGCTGCCCTCAGGTCCCAAACGGTGATGCTAGCTGGGGAAGAGCTGCCAATGGCAAAGATGGAGCCCTTGGCCTTATCCACAGCATCCTGCCCCTCTGATGGTTTGCTGCAGGGCTTTGTCAGCCAGGAAGGGGAGAAGACACCTTCCTGTAACAACCTGAGACAGCCAGCCCTGAAAAATATAGTCCAGCCTTGGAGTTGGCTCAGACTTGTCCCCCCTGATCACTTGGAGATGCTCCCTGAATGGGGCTGAGGTCGGGAGCCCAGCACCGCCTCCTTGGATAATACTTTCACAGGAGCCACACCTAGGAGAGGCTGCAGAAGTGCACCAAAGTATTGGCGGTGTTATCTCCCCGGGTCCCAGGGAAAACACAAATATTATGAGCATGAATAAGAACCACCATGATAGGATGCTCTCTGGGAAAAGTAATTTCCTTCATTAATTACTTGCCTTATCTCCCCACCCTTGTTTCCTTTCTCTCCCTTTCTTCTTTTTAATTTTCTCTAAAATTGTTGTAAGTGAATTCGGTGCTGGAGAAAGTCGCTTTACAGCCTCCTCAGAGATACCAGGCTGCTCTCTACAGAGATGCCCTTATGCTATTCAAGCCACGTGCCTCCAGCTAACCCAGCAGGGACTGTCCTCTCCTTTCAGTCCTTAGCTGCTTGTGCACGGGCACGAGGATGGCGCACTTCGTTGCCTCCTCCAACTGGCCTAGACCTCTTCTCTGGCATGGGCTGCCTCCAAGCTCGCAGTATTGCTCTGTGCTGACTATAGCTCGGTGCTTCCAGGATGCACGTTGGAGCCTTTCCCTGGCTTTTGGGTGTGTTATGGGAGTCTCCTCCCACATCCAGCCTCTGGCCTTTGTTACACTGGGTTGGCTCCGAAGCAAAGAAGCTGGAGCCGGGAGTTTTACGAGCCACAGGACAGAGCCCCTGCAGGCTCAGAGCTGCCCTTTATCGTCATTATTATTTTAAATGAACTTTCAGCATCAGGTGGAAATTGGCCCGAGGCAGTGGCACCCCGCAGAGGCCCAAACTACAGCAGCTTGTAGGCATGGGGTTGAGGGCCTGGCTACAAATCTTGGATGGGGCAGGACTTCTGTTCAAGACGAGGAGAGGTAGGCACCTGTCTAGGGTGGCTCAGGAAGAGCGAATGCCTCGACTGTGCAGTGCTTGGACCTGGAGGTCCCTTCTACCCCTCGGGTTCAACTGGGGACTTGTGGAAACGGGCCCCCAAACAGAGTTAGTTAATCCCAGCGAGGTCCTGTGCATCGAAATGCCCCACCGATGAGCGTGAACCATGAGTTGCTTGGCTTCTGGCACTTGACCGGTGCTCTGGCATTGCCTGTGTTGGCATCTTTGATTTCGAGGGCTGTCCATGCAAGGTGGGCATTGCCCAGCTGGAAGGGGGGAGACAGGTCTCTCGAGCACTGAACGGAGCTGGCTGCGGGCTGGGTCTCCTTGTTCTCTTTCCTGGTCTCCCTCCGGCTCCTTGCCACCTGCCATTGGTGCCAGCAGGCAGCTTCCAGCTCTTCAGGGGACAAAGGCTCGGAGCTGCCAGGGATTTGCATGCAAAATGTTTCGGGGCCTGAATGAACAAGGAATCTCCCTCCTCGCTGCCCCCCCAAACACAAGCAGGTCTGGTGGGAGCTGGTGCTGGCTCTGGGTCGCCTCCGACCCGGCAGGGCCTTCTTGGGGGTGTTTGGTTCCTTCTGTGCCCAAGGGGGGTTTCATTCGATTGCCCGGCTAAGGGCCCCCATCGCACAGGGCACCCGCGGGCAAGATTAGCAATGACAAGACAATCCGCAGCCAACAAGGGAGGGGGGCTGTTGATTAAGAGCCTGGATTTGCAGGGCAGGGGGTGGGTGAGCAAATCCCAGGCTCCCGTGTCCCCTCGGGGCCTTGGGGGAGTGTTTATTCAGTCGCTGTGATGGAAGGAGGGGCCCACCTGGGGACGGAGATAAGGGGCCGGGGATGGGATTGAGGTTCTGCAGCATAAGCAGGGCGAGTTATCAGGGCAGAAATTCGGCTTCTATTACCATGCATTAGAATAGATTAGCAGCCAGAGCAATTATCATCGGCCCTCTCTTTGGCAAAGTAACAGGGTTGGCAGGCACGTGTGGGTCAGCTTCTCCCTTCTTGACCCCCCCCGGCCTCTCCTTGAACTCCCAGTCAGGCCAGAGGTCCAGGGCAAATGGCCTACTCCAGCTCCTCTCTATGGCCGTTTGCTCCAACCTTTGCCCAAGCTGGCTTTAAATGACCAAAAACCATGAGTTAGCATAGGGGAAGGATGTTAAATGCTGCCTTAGATGGAGGGAAATCTGGATCCGCTCCCATCTCTGCCACTGCCTTCTGGTGTGACTTTGGGCAAACCGCTTAGTCCTGCTGTATCCCAAAGACATCATCAAGGGATGCTTTTAAGGGTAGGTTTGGACCAACACGTGTCTGGGATGGTTTAGTCAGGGATGATCCTGCCTTGAGCAGGGGTCTGAGATAGACGACCTTGTGCGGGCCCTGCTAGCCCATGTATGGATCGGGACGACCACCCTTCCTTCCTGCCCTGCCACCCTAGACCGTGAGCTTTGCAGGAGACCAGGTGCCTGTGCAGCACCTGGCACAGCAGGGCCTGATCTCAGCTGAGGTTGCTGTCCTGAGCATGCTCTTCTCCCCTCTAACAGATCCCGGTGCCTGGTTATGCCCCTGCTCTCGTGCCCTGCTAAACTTCACCTCCTTTCCCCCCTCTCTTTCGGAGGTGTTTGCAGGCTCCTTCAGTGACCGTGCCAGCAGATACCAGGTGGTCTTGAACCCGTTGCAGGCCCTTTGCCCCTTCTCCCGCAGCAGGGGAGAGCAACCTAGCCAAAGGCCCTGTGCCTGCCAACTGGAAGGGTTGGTGGAGAGATCAGGGGAAAAAACCCCAACAAGATCCCCCACGTTATGCCACCCTGCTTAAGGTCAATTATAGCTGCATCTTGACATTTCTGGTTCTCCTCTCCTTAGGACCCTAGGGGAGACTGGAAATGTCAAAACATTGCTGGAACTGACCTTAAACTTTCTATGTGGGTGCAGCATAGTTTTTTTCTCCCACTTCTCAACTCCGGGCAGGAAATCGCCAGGATCTGGCAGCGGCCAAGGCAACTTTCAGGCCTCCTCCCTCCTTCCCAGATGTGCTGTCTCTGCAAGCAGGGGTGATCTTGAGAGAGGCCAGGCTGAACATAGGCTGAGCCATACCAGCTTGCTTTCTCCCATTCTCATTTTATTGCTCCCCACTTTGCATCCAGAGGCAAAATCCATCCCGTTGCAGCGACAGGCTGTCATGTCCAAGTCTGCCAGGACACTCAGACCACTGAGGAGAGATCAGGAGGACCCAGTCTGCCACGTTCACACCCCTCCAAGGGAGTTAATTCTCTCAATTTGGCTCTGCATTTTATCTCTAGGCTCAAGTGAGCATCCCTCGAGCTGTTTGAATACGCCGGGTCATGGTTGCACTTGGCTTCCATGGAGCTCCCTCTGCCGACCAGTTTATGCACAGCCTACCTGACCATAATGGGATTCCTTATTTTAGGCAGTAGGGAAGAAACTGAGCTGCTTTCTCTTCCAGCCTTGCGTAGGGAAGAAGGGCAGGAAGTCCTAGGTTTCATCTGAGTGAGGATTTTAGGGGAACTGCTGAGTAGAAGTTGGCACTGAGCACATGTGAGAAGGCAAAGTGCCACGTCTCTGTTCTCAGAGCAGATAACTCTCCTCTTATTCCTGACACGCAAGCATTTGGGCCTGGGGATCCTCCGTGGATTGCACCTGGTGTAAGTCTGAGTCTGAGTCCCATAGTGACATCCATCCAGTGGTGAGGACAGGGTGCCGGGATTCAGGACACCTTGGAACTGCTCTCAGCTCCGCCACTGCCTGCCTGCATGCCCTTAGGCAAGTCCTTTAACTTCTCTGCTGCTCTGGGTCCTGTCCTAATTCATCCCCCCACCCTCTGCTGCTGCTCTGGGTCCAGCCCCTCTCCACTTACTGTAGAAAATCAGAGCTCCTCCTGCCCTTTTGCTCACTGGGATGTGGGTCCAGCTGTGGCTGTCCCCCCATCAAGTCCAGCCCCCCGCCATAGGCAGGAAGTCTGCCGAGGTCAAAGTCTGCTGGGGTAAGACCAGCACCGGGCAGAAGCCAGCTTCGCGGCCCAGTGGGTGGGACCTGGCATGGGAAGGAGCACTGTGCCACTATAGCTGCCAAAGTGAGGTGTCCCCTGCCCACTTGGCAGCAGTGGAGGGGTACAACTCTGCACTGATGCCACTACCATCATTGGGAGCCGCCACCATGGCCATCAACATGAAGTGCAGCGGCTGTGGCAGTGCAGAGTTGTGCCCCCCTGCTGCTGCCTGGTGGGCAGAGGGGCCTCACCTTGGCAGCCACGGCTGTACGATGCTTGGCAGCCATGGCTGTACGGTGCTCCTGGTGGCAGCGGTGGCGGTGGTGGTGATGCCTATGGCAGCACTAAGCCTCCCCACCCCACTCCACCCTCCTGTGCTGGATCCTACCCACTGGGCCACAGAGGCAGCTTCTGCCTGGTGCTGGTGGCCAGGCTGCAGACCCACACCCTGCTGTGGGCAATGAAATCTGGGGGGGCATATGCCCCCCAACGCATAGCCAGTGCCTCCCTGCTACCCCATCAATCGCCTATGCCCCCCTGCCCTCTCCCCCATTGCCCTACACATCGCCTATGCCCCCTTACCTTCTCCCTGCATCGGCTATGCCCCCCACCCCATAGGCATACCAGCAGGGAGCTACAGGAGCTGCTCTGCATCATTTTCTGCCTGGCGATACTGCCAGCCATGTGCATGCATGCCCACATATATATGCATGTGGTCCCCTGCCTCTGAGTGCCCTCCTCCCACTGCCCCCAGCCCCAAGCAGCTCCTTGCAGGATGGATCTCTGCCAGCCTGCAAGGGGCAACCTATGGTTTCCTTGTTTTTTCTCCTTTAAAGGAGAAAATCTGCATTTTTCCATGGGAAACAGAAAATGTGGACCCCTGTCCTGGGCTCCCGTGTCCAGTGTAAAATCCAGTGGGCTGCACAGACCCATCTTCCTTGCGCCTGGCTCTCTCTCTCACCAGCCTGAGCACACACAAAAACACTGGAGCTCCAAGCCCTACACCCACAGTATCCCTGGCAATGAAGCCACTGCAATGAGGAATAACATGGACATGGAGCAAGGCCAATCAGTGTCATATGGGCAGCAATGAACACGGCGTGATGACTCCACGTTGGGTTTTGGTCACGTTGAGTCAAAACCAAAATCCACGTGGGATGCTTCTGTATTAAACACTGACATTTTCCTTAAAAAAAGGATGCATTATCTGACCACTGCAAGCAAAGGGGAGGAAATGTGAGGCAGGGCTGGTGTCCAAAGAAAAAATTCCTTTTGGGCTGGTTCATAGAATTACAGAAGTGGGGTCGAAGGGACCTTGTACATCTTCAAGTCTGACCCCCTGCCAAGGCAGGAGAAAAACTGGGCTCAAATG
>NW_017729008.1:39437841-39459571 GCF_001723915.1 Gavialis gangeticus | reverse complement strand
GATGAATCCCACCACGTTTCTGTTAACCCTATTATGTCTGGGCCTGAACTGGCTATTCTGAGGACGAGTTCCTCCCCTTTATTCCCCATACTACGAGCACTGGTATATAGGCCTTGCCTAGCTGCGTGTGCCATCCCCCGATTTGGGAGACTGTCCGGTCCCCTGTTTCTTACCTGGGCACTCCTTGCATTTGTCACCTGTCTTGCTCGGGTGGTGTCTTCTCATCTTCCTGCAGCCCCCTCCCCCAGCGAGGCTAGTTTAAAGCTCGCCGTATGAGATCAGCCAACCTGGAAGAGAAGACACGCTTGCCTTTAGGAGACAGGTGAAGCCCATCCCGCCCCAGCAAGTCCCCCGGCCAAAAGCATGGGTCATTATCTAGGAACCCAAGGCCTGTCTGGTGGCACCAACTGCGTAAGCGCCGGTTGACCTCGCCAATGCAGGCCCTGTGTCGCCGTCCCCCTCAGCCTGGGGCTCCCTCACCTGCTCCTCCAGGGCCCTAAGTCATGCACAGGAGGGGCAGGCAAGGGGACCACCAGGCCCCCCCCCGGCATCCCACCGAGCCCCCCCCACAGACAGGGGGGCAAGGGGCCACCGACCCCGCCATGAGCTCCGTCTGGGTGGAGGCCTCAGAAAAGCCCATGGCAGGCGGCCGCGCCCGGGCAGGGCCCTGACAGCCGCGCTCCGCAACAGCCGCGCTCCGCATCTGCACCATGTCTGCAGAGCTGCGCCTGCTGCTTTTGCTTGCTGGAGGAGCCGCTCTGGGCAGCTACCTCATGCTCGCCTTATGCGAACGCCGGCGCGCCCTTACAGAGTGCGCCTGTTTGCATGCGCTGCCCGCGCGCGGCTCGGGAGCGTGGCTCCCTGTTGGGCGAGATAAAAGGGCTCCAGAGGGCTTCCCCTCCGGTTCCGCCTCAGCTGCGCTGTACCCTCCGCCCCACTTACCTTAGGGGAAAATCAGCTGTTGCTGCCCCCGCCGCTGTCTCCTCCGCAGCTGTTGCCTTCGCCGCCGAGGTAAGGTGGGTACATGTGTGGCACACATGCGCCCTGCTCCCTCTGCTCCTCCTCCCCAACTGGTTGACCCGGGGGGCTTCTCCCTTCTCTTCGTTGGTCTCCACTCGCCGTGCCGCTCAGCGTGGCTCCCAGTGAGACCCCCCTGGACCGGCACTCGGGGTCGGCAGAACAGCCCCGTACTTCTGCGCACGGCCCTGAGGCTCCGTGCCCCATCACGGTGGGATGCGTTGCCCGAATTCAAAACTCCCCATTGAAGCAATGGGCCAAAGAGCCCGTTGTGCCATTGTACGGGGGTTTGGAAGCCATCGAAAATAAGGACGGTTAGAAAGGGTGGGCACAAGGGCCATTGTGACTTTTAAATGCATTTAATTTGTCATCATGAACGATACAGAACGCCGGCCTATTGTCAGATATGGGCATGAAAGAAAGGCCCGTTGCTCTGGGGACTGCCTGGCTACAAAAGAGCATGTCCTGATTGAAGAGCAGGACATATGGCGGGGGCCTTGGGGGATCTAGAACAATGCCCCTCCATCAACAGGAAATGAGAGCCAGGCACCACACTAGTCCCTCTGCGCAGCCACCGGCATCCTACAAAACCCCTTGCACCAGACAGGTGCCCTGCTGCTGCTACCACCGAGGGCAGGTGGGCAATGGGGTCCCTTCTCCCAGCATTCAGGAGAGAAGGGATAATTCATCCAACAGCTACCCTTCCCAGGGCAAGTAACTACTCCCACCCTTCACCCACAGACAGACCCTCTATAGTAGCTCCTTGCTGAGGGTAAGGGGCTCCTAATCTGCCCCAGGTGGATGGCAGGTATTGCCTAGTGACACAAGCATCATCTCTGGACAGCACAGGAATTGAACCCTAGTCTCCTGAATCCCCGGTCCAGTGCCTGAACCTCCACCTTGGTTTATGGCACACTGGGCTTTGCCCCAGACTGTGCTGTGGACCCCTGCATGTCTCCGGTTCCCCTCGCTAAGTGGGAACACTCTCCACCTGCCAGGGATGTTGCGCGGATTAATTAGCTCTGGGCAAAGCCCTGTGAGATCCTTGGATGAAAGATGCTATAGAAGAACAGAGCATTAATTTAATATTATTAAAGTAATTGGTTAGTGGATAGAGAGCAGAGGGTTGGAGTTAACCATATTTATTCTTCCTGGGAGCTGAGGAGGAAAGCACATCCCACATGGGTCTGCGATGGGACCAGGTTTCTTCATACTAAAAAAGGGAGACAAAGCAGGACCTGGGACTGTTCGATGTGCAGCGGATGCGAAAAGAGCAGGAGCGATTATGGCATGGAGGGAAGCAGGTTTTTGTACACTGTAGTCTTATGAGAATAAGCTCGGGGGTGGGATATGGCATTTTATGTGTCTTAAGTGTAACACGATGCCATTGGGTGGAAACACTGCCCAAGCTAATTATAGTGTGAACAGCACTGAATTAGATTATGCAGCAGTGGAAACGGATCCAGGCGTATTGACAGACCTGATGTTTTCGTTACTGATGTTTTATTAAAGGGAAGCAGAATTATTGGCAGTACAAGGTATTTTCCTGTGTAAGCAGTAATGGAGAGGGCATCGGATGTGCCAGATAAGGGAATACAGCAGAGTTAAAGAAACCTTTTGGGGATCAGAGCAGATACAGACTTTTATTAGATCAGGCCATGGAGCGGTTTGCATTTAATCAGGCAGTTCGTTCCATAGCTTCCCTTGGATGGGCCGTTCAATGCCTCACATGTGAGGTGCATCACATTTCTGCGGTGGAGCTTGGTTTCTGCAAGTGCTGCTTAACATAAGACTCCTCCTTTTCCATTATGTATAACTTTGCCACACTCGAATTGTTTGGCTGGCCGTTTCCTGCGCTTGGCGGCTGCTTCAAGTGGGCTGCTTGTTTGCTTGCTTGCTTGCCTTGATTTTTAATTTCATTAAAAAAAAAATTGGTCCTTTCTGAGAACAAATGCAGGGCAAATGACTTTGCTTTGCCCACTTTTATGGTAGCAGTGGCATGGACAAGTGGTAGCACCTCCCTACATTGGGACTTGTAATTCGGTGGAGGGGTCAGGTCCACGCACCTTTTGCGACTCCCGTGGGAAGTCACCCCCCGTTTGGCCACGGAAGCAGCCTTTGAAGCACCAGGGCTCAAAATGTCGAGCGGGCCAGAGTCTTGGGGATGGGACCAGGAGCTATGGGTCCACGAGGAAGCCTGGGGCTGAGGGGTGGGAAGGATGCAGGAGCTGAGACAAAGCAGAGAAGAGCAGAGACAGGCTGTGGTGGACAAAGGTAGACATACCCATAAGCACTAGGCTTGAATCCCACATTCCTCTGCTGTCAGGTAGAGATGCCTCTCATCTTCCTCTAGCACTGAGGTTCCCACAGAGGATGGCAATGTGCTACCACTACTGCTTGCCCTGCTAGCCCAGGGGACAGAGGTCTGTGCTGCAGATCTCACCTGCTGCTCGGTTCCACCCGACAGCTTTTCTGTTCAGCCAGCTTGTGCTTGATTTTGTCATTAGGATGTTAATTAGGGTGTAATTAAACCAAGTGCTAGGATGCATATGCATGCAGGGGGTTGGGGAGGGGTGCAAATTAGAGGTGCCCACAGAGCTTTAATTCTGGCATGTCCAAATTCCCGAGTCCTTGCTTTTGTAACCTTAGCATGACACCAGCATAGTTTAGGATATACTTAGTAGTGCTATTTCCACAGCACCATGAGGCCTCGGTGAACTCAGGGCTTTGTTGTAAAAGTCAGTCCTGGAAGCCAGCCCTTGCCCTGGAGACTTCACCATTGAATCACGTATTAGATGATAGTACCCAGGTGTCCTGACAGGCCTTATCTCCCCTTCTAAGCTCCCTAACTCACTTCTGGCTGCCTGCTGGGAGTAAGGGCTGACCTCAAGGGCTGACACACCAGAAGCCTGGCTTCTTGTCTGTCTCATTAATATTAGGCAATCAGGACATGTCCCTAACGTTGCAATCAGAGGAACGGTTTGTAAAGTCAACTCCCAAAACTCATCTCTGCAATGCTTTGGTTGTCCGATATCAGGCTGGCCGGAGGTCTTTCATGCTGGACTGTTCCCACGAGGGGTTGCTCACGTGATAGTGTTCCCTTCTGTATGCTGCTGGGATCTTTGTGCCCATTTGGTTCTCTGAGAGTGCTGTACAAGGATCTCCAATGAGCATTTCCCACTGGCATTTGCTCAGAGATAAGGGACTTGCGGTTTACCAAGCAGTTAACATTGTCTCCTTCCAGCCCTCTAGAGACCCAGCCTTTAAAATCCTGCATGCAGCACACAGCAGCAGTAAAGCAGACTCCTGGGATGCTAAAAGGGGTGCATTATGTCACTGCCCCAATATTTTGCTGCTATCATCTTCCAAACCAGGCTACAACTTCTAGGGAAGAACTGAGATCTGCCGTGGGCCCCCTTCTTCCACCAACTTTCCCCCCACCAAGAAAGATTCATCAGTTTGAGGTTTAGATGACAATTCTTGTTTCAGCCAGGTTCAACTAAAAGAGAGAAGCCCAAAGTTTGGATTCAGATCCAGGCTTCCCCAGGGATCAGAAAGGCCAAAATCTTGGGCTTGGTTTGGATCTATTGGGAACTCTTGCCTTGCAATCAAAGCCCTTCTGTGTAATATCCTGATTACTTTAGCCATTTAATCTGTCACGCAGTGGAACCTGGAGACCCCATTCATGGGTCAAGGCATAATTTTTCAGAGCACTGTGTATACAAAGAGTAAGAGAGCATCCCTTTCTGAACACGTGATGTTTTGGGGGACAACCATAACACAAATACCTCACTGGAAATTGAAAAAGCCAAAGTATAGGTAAATAATTTCATATCAACACTTAGCCTTTATAGGTGATTTTAACAGGGGTAATAGCACTTCTAATAACAAAGGCCATTGCTGATGCCCTCTGCAAGTCCATAACATTAACTTAATGGTGAAAGTAATTGGCCTGGAAGAGGAGCTGTCCTTGTAGATTAACCCTGGGATTTCTAGGTGATCTTTTCCTTCTAACTGCAAGGGGTTGGCAATGAGTGTGAGTAACATTTCATGTTGGTGAAAAGCAGATCAGGGTAGAAACAGTCTCAGCCTTAGTCATTCATATTAGAGTCCCATATTTACACCTTTGTAGGATCACAGACAAGCAAAACTGGAAGGGACTGCAGGAAGTCATCAGATCCGGCACTCTGGTCCCTGCGTGAGGCAGGACCATCCTTGACTAAACCATCCTGTCCAAGTGCTTGTCCAGCCTAGTCCTAAAAGTGCTCTCCTGAATGACTACAAGGCATCTTGCCCCCAAAACCCCAAGAGCATCCTACCCTGCCACCGGTAAAACAAAGGGGCAAGGGCTGTTGGAAAGGACCAGAGTCAATATGAACTATTATAAGACCAGTTAACGCCCATCA
Organism: Gavialis gangeticus; assembly: GCF_001723915.1. NCBI lineage: Eukaryota > Metazoa > Chordata > Crocodylia > Gavialidae > Gavialis > Gavialis gangeticus. The sequence goes on along the minus strand of NW_017729008.1, from coordinate 39,454,148 downwards.
CAGTCTGAGTGCAGCACCTATATGACTCAATTCTCACAGCTGCTGTGAAACAGGGAAGTGGCTATTAGTGCATTTTGTAGATGAGAAAAGCCGAGGCACCAGGTTGGCGATTCATGAAGGAGTCATGTCTTTGAGGTGCTCAGTTTGGGACACTTAGGACCTGGTTTTCCAAGGTGCGGGCCACCCAGAGCTTCCATTGCTCTGCCCTAGGGTTGCAGCTGCCCTACATCTTTAGGATTTATCCTGGGGTATCCTAAATGAAGTTCTCCAAACCAAAGTCCATTCTCAACAATTGGATCCTAAATGACACACCTGTGTAGGCACCCATAAGGCAGTGCAATGTGGGAAGCCATCAGGGAGGGGCATGGATTCCCCTGGAGGATTCCTTCTCCATGGAGTTTGTATGTTGGGCACAGTGTGCAGCCCCTACGATGTGCAGCTCCAAGGTGATTTCAGTTCTTACTCTCAAGCTCTGTTGAGTTGCAGTGACCACAGGAGTTGGCAGGTGCCACCCGTACGTTATCAGTGTCCTTCAGAAGCTATAAATTAGCTGAAATATTTAGAAACTATTCAGAAGGAAGATGCAGCTCTGTGAAAAGGATTAGTTAGCTGTTGCCTGGATCAGTGGGCCCGTGGACCTTGAGGAGCCCAAGAACTGCATTCCAGGGTCCTTCCCGGTACCCACCAGACAGCATTGTTCGGGGATGCCTGACCTCACTGAACTTTGTGAAAAGAGAAGCTTGCTGTGTATCAGGCATCAGAGGGACTGCTGATAAGTTGCTGACACGAATTGCTTTTGTCTGTCATCGTTTGTCTTGTTACTATGCGTAGTTGTGTTTTTCTTAAGTCAATAAATCTTTCTTACCTTTCTACCCCCGACCACACTTTCAATCCTAAACCCTCCGCAGGCAGCTAAGACACTGGTCACCAAGCTCTCTGTGACCCATGGCTCTGGGTGGGTGGTAGTATCCAAAGTCATAGGAGTCCACGTCTCCAAAATCCCACTGGTACTCGCTGACAGCTCAGCAAGGAGGCCAGGGGTCGTGGGAACCATGGAGGTTGGACGAGCTTGGGGTTGAGGTACGTAGGGTTGTCAGGGTGAGAAATGCTTGCATTGCTCTCTGCTAGTGGGGAAATAGAGGACTTGCCTCTAGAGCTGTTCACTTCCCCACAGTGCCAGGTGGAGTCATCACACCATGCTCATTCCTGCCCATATGGAACGGGATGGCCTCACTCCATGTCCATGTTATTCCTCATTGCAGTGGCTTCATTGCCAGGGATGCTGTCTGTGTAGGGCTTGGAGCCCCAGCGAAGTCCACTGGGTTGTGCAGTGATTCCAGCCTGCAGGAAATGTGCTTGGCAGCTCCCACTGCAGTGTTGACAGGGCATGGTCTTCACTTCCTGTCCTAAATGGGTCGTGGGACCTGTTGAACCCCTGCCCCATTGGGCCTGATGATAAAGTCCGAAGATCCCAGGAGATGGTGGCAAAGGGTTACTTGTCGAGTCCTGCTTTGTCCTTGTCGAATTGTTCTCGTTGCATCCCACATGACCACGTGCCATTGATCCCTGGCCTACTCTGTTCCCCTTACGCAGGTGCACAAGGAAGGAGAGATGCGAGCGGTCCAGCGAGCCCCGGAGATTCGCCTCGGAGATGAAGCAGTGCGTCCGGCTCACTGTGCACCCCAACAACATCTCTGTCTCCCAGTACAACGTGTTGGTAAGAAGCATTGATCCTCCCTTCCTCTGCCTGCTCCTCTGTGGGAGCAGAAAGGGCTCCCCTGATCTCATGACCAATCTTCTGCCCCCAGTTAATATGCTCAGACTCAGCATTCATAGGAAGAAATGCCAGTTTTAATGGCTGTCTCTGATCCATCTGTGTGTCTCCATAGAGCTCCCTATTCCCCTGGGTTTCATCTTGACATACACCGGGGGGGGACTTTTTGTCTTCACTGTGAAGAGCTGAGTGCAGTTCAGAATAGACTGAGCAAGTCCGTCAAGGAGACGTGTTTATACAAAGCACCATGGCCACCAATGAGGCTAGGATCAGTAACTGTGTGTGAACTATGTTTAGGTTGTAGAACTGGGGCAGGTAAGAGGAGGATGGGGATGGGGACCATGATCATGTCCTCTGATTTCCTGTCAGGGTATGTAGCAGTGTCTCTTTCTTGGCCAATCAAACAACCCGAGCTTGACACAGCTTTAACACAGAACACCCCAAGCAGAGGTTTGGAGATCCTAGAAACCGCAGCTTTCAGGACATGTCTACCAGGGTCCATGCTATGTTATCTCTAGCCCTGGTCTTTGTCCACACTAGCTTGGGAGCAGACAGCTATTAAAGCCAGCAAGTGGTATTGCCAGACTTCTAGTATTGTTCAAAATAAGATGCCAGTAGAGTAATAAGTGTTATCATTCCTTCTGGAAGGAACTTTTCTGAGACTGTGAATTTGCTGTGGAGGAACCATGTGGTTTCATCTCTGATGACACCAGTGATAGCTAGAGCGGTGCGTTGTTCACACTCTCCCACTAAGGACCGAGCTAGGACCCCTTTCATACTGGGATTGGAAATGATGACCATGAAATGAAGAGCTCCAACTCCCTGCAGTATCTCCTTGAAACAGTCAGTAGCCCGCATCCTTTTGGGGTTTGGTGGAGTTGTTCGGCTGTTGTCCATCTCCGGCTCTTAGGGCCATAGTTTCTGAGATTTTTTAGCCATTTAACAAGAAGCCAGCCAGTCAAATCCTGCATGTCCAGTTGTGGCTGCTTTGTTTCATCCTCTTAACTTTCCTGTGACTTAACTTTACCAGACTTCAAACAAGACTGATATGAGACAGCGTAAGTCCTTTGTTCTTCCGGGAGTTCAGGGTTTCTTTATTTTTATTCTCTCAGTTGTCTCTTTGAATTCTTTTATGTTAGAATAAATCCTGGGGGAATGACTGAAAATGAGACTGGGATATGGAGCCTTTCACCTCTAGGTTACCGTGGGGGTGCAAATCAGCTCCGAACTATTGTGATCAGAAGTTGTTGTCATCAGATCACTGTCCAGGAGTGTGTGAAATGAGCCAGTGGATATCAGTGAGCAAATGTCCCCATCCCAATGGCCACCATCACAAATGGCTTCTTGGCAGACCTAAAGGAAGCCCCGCTTTGATACCATTAAGTCTTGGGCACATCTGGGTTGGGGAGGCTCTTCCACATTGATGCCAGGTTCTTCCCCAAGGTGAGGGTAGGAAGCATGCCTGTCTGGTCAGCCAACGTTTTGACCAATGACAGGGAGCATCCACATGACATTGATAAGCCAGCTCCTTCGGCATCATGGGTGTCCAGGCATGTGCTTATCACACCTGGTGCTAGTTCAGGCCCATGCTGCTGCCGTGGATTGTGTGAGAGAAGTTTGCTGCATTCTCTGCTCACAGCTGGGCTGAGGTGTTGCAGGAGTCCCTAGATATCAGTGGCCCTCGACATGTGGGCCTAGGCTTTTCCCTTGAGGCTGTGCTCTGATAGGTGACGTACCTGCAGTCTGCATTCTGCACACTTATGAACAAGTTCCCTCTATGGAGAAGCAGCTGAGAGAGAGCTCTGGGCATTTCCTCCTCTGCTGATGGTGGTGTATTAACAGAGAGGGAAGAAGGTCAGATCTGCAGCCATTTGGTAGGAAGGCTACTAATCAAGCCCATCTAAGTCCTCAGGGCTTCTTGTTTTCTCCTCTTCCTGTCCAGTTCTAAGTCAGCAGGCACACACCTTCTTCACCAGGCAATGAACTGGCTCACATGGGCATTGTCTGCTAGTCAGATCAGTGATCCATCCTCTCTGGCCACCACTTATCACAGGGTGGCTCATTCTGGATGCCTTCAAGGGAGACTAAAACTCTCATGATGCACCTCACTGGGAGCATCTACATGTGCACCATTACTATGCAGTAACTGAAAATTACTGCACAGTACGGGAGGACATCTACACATGCACACTGATACTGTGTAGTAACTATGCCGACTCGGGGTAAGGTACCTGCAGGTAGCAAATTTACTCCTGAGTAGTTACTGCGTAGTAAGAAACTTGTAGGCACCTTACTGCACAGTAACCGTGTTTGTGTGGGTTGACTTGGAAGTAACTTTACTTCCAAGTCAGTGCATACACAGCATTATTGCACTGCAATGCCTATATGTGTAGATGCTGGTCTAAGAACTGCTTACTGTACAGTAAGTTACTGTGCAGTAAATGCACGTATAGGCACACCCACTAGGTGGTAATATAGCAGGGAATTAACTCTCTGAACAAATGAATCTATAAGGTGCTATACTGCCCTGCCTTATGTCAGGGAAAAGAGTGGGTGCTCTTTTACCCCTGTTGCTGGAGTAGATGGACCCTCTGCCCTCCGAGCCAGTTGCTGCCCTTCCTCTGCACATAGTTGTTTCTCCTGCCAGTCACCATTACCTCAGAGGTGACTACAACCCCTGTGAAACTCAGATGCTCAGAACCAGCTCATCTAGCAGGGAAAGCATATAAGACACCAGCTGAGCACCCAGAATCATGTCTGCCTCCAGTGGCTGGCCCCCGATCTTTGCTAATCCCTAGAGGTGGAGCTCAGGTCAGTGGCCAGGGCTGGTTGTGTTGGAAGCTGAAGCACGCCTGTGCCTGGCCAATCCATCTGTGGCCGTGTGCATGGCAGTGGCAGGCACAGGTGGGTTGGGGATACCCAAGCAAGGCATCCCTGAGCACAGACCTGCCACTCCAAGTGGCAAACGGCATGACTGCCCCACATCTGAGCAGAGACTTTCTGGAGACTGACTGGTGAGGAAATGGCCAGCAGGAGCGTCCCATCCCTCGCCGTGGGGCAGGACCGCCTGAGCCTCTGGCAGAGTTGCAGCGATGCCACTGTCCCGCTAAAGGGAGCGAATGCTTTTGGCTGACTGATGGCTGTAACTAGACTCTCTATATGCAGGAACTTGGTGCCAGAGACCTCCCTCTGTGGTGATGCTAGGAGAGGAGGCGTAGAGAGTTAGACTGGAGCGCTACAGTTTCTCTGTAGTCCGCAGAGTGCCTCTTGTGAGTAGCAGTCACCTTCCTCAGAAACCTTGTGCCGAGGGGCCAGCCAGCCCTCGTCTTCACAGGCGGCTCCTAAGCCCCCCTCTAGTATCCCACTTGCATGCCCGATACCGAGCACTCCACCCCACCACCCTGACTGTCCCTGCCCAGCACGGAGACACTGCCTCGCCACCCACCACTCGCAATGACATCTGCATCCCATCCCCACCCCCCGACCGGTGCTTTCTCTTGAAGGAGGGTCTGTGTCTAGCAAGAGGCTCTTTGTCCAACCTCTCCAGTGTAATTCTCTTCTGTGAGCCTCCTCTCTCGCTGAGCTCAGTGCTCTCTGTCTGTCTCTCCCCATCCCGTTCCCCACCCCCAACTACTTGCAGTTGGTCTTGGAAACCTACAACGTCCCAGAGTTGTCAGCTGGGGTCAACTGCACCTTTGAGGACCTTTCCGAGATGGACGGCTTGGTGGTGGGGAATCAAATCCAGTGCATCTCCCCTGCTGCTAAGGAAGTGCCCCGAATCATCACAGAGAACGGTGAGTATGCGACGCCCTCCCTGCCCGTGCCACCCATCTTCCCTTCTCCTTGCTCCAGGGACCTGAGCATGGCAAAGGGGCTTGGAAAGACACTGCAAGTTTGTGCCAAAAAACCGTGGCTGAGTTGCTGCAACAGTGTGACCCGCTGGTGGCCGAGAGCAGCAGTGGATTACAGCGCATGTCCATATTTGAGTGCACCATCAGGTTCACGGTGGGCTTCCTGGGGAGTGACTGTGTCAGGCTGCTGTCTCATGGGGAGAATGAGCAGGCCTGCAGCAGTTATACAGGATGGTCACAGATGACTGCCTACTGCAGCAAGAAGCCTGTGCTGCCTGCCTGACTTCCCTGAAGCCTTTTGAAGCTGCCATCTCTTGCTTTTGCTATACTTTGAGAACTGCAGTGGTGACTTGCATCCTGGTAAAGGTGCCCTGAGAGACCCCACTGAGCCATGAGCCAGGCAGCAGCACAAAGGCCACCTTTCCTCCCACCTGTTTCAATCCTAAGCAGCCAGGAGACAGTTCCCACTGAGTTGAGCTTGCTTACCAAGAAGCAGGCACAATAGTGCTGGTGGAGGCTTCTCTAGAGTAGATGCTTGTCCTTTAAGGACCACCAAGTTAAGACCTGTTATCCAACAATCTTTATGTGATGGAGGCTGGGTGAGTGCCTGCAGAGAGTATCTTCTGGAGCCTAATTTTCAGAAAACCCGAGCATTTGCAGTCCCTTCTGTTTTAACAGTGGGTACTTCACACCTCTGAAGACCTAGGGCCTTCTGTGCATTGCTGGAGTATGGGTCTTAACCAGGGGAGGAGAGGCTCTGGACCCATGCCTCAGGCCCTGAGCCCTCCGGTTCTGGTTTTCATGATACGCGAGATGCTGGCAAGGTCATTAAATATGAAGCAGTTAGCAGAGCTGTCAAAGCCATCGGCAGCAGATGGGCAGCAGTGCTGAGCGCTGGCAGCAACACGTATTTAGGAGTGTGTGCGTGTGTGCATGCGCGTGTGTATTCGCAGCCAGAGATGAATTGTCAAGCTTGCTTTGGCCTGATTGATTAATGACTCTTTCAGGTGAGGAGGAAGATAATAGAGGTGGAAGGGCCAGTTGGGTCAAAGCCTTGAATTAAACATGGGCTCCTTCCTCATCAAATTACTGCAATTATTTCATCTGAACAACATTCACTGCTGATGGCACCAAGGGATTTAATCGGGGTCTGTTGTGGGGGGAGCACAGTGGCTGGAGCTGGAAAGGGGTAATGGGATGGAGTGACATGGAGAGGGGGGTGCAGGCAGGCAAGGGGAAAGAAACAGGAATGGAGAGAAACAGTGAAGGGAGTTGGGATGTGGATGAGGCAGAAGAGAAGGTGCCCGGGTTTTTATCTCTTATACCTCTTTTCACTCGTGAGCTAAAAAACCGAAGCGCGAGGCCCTCACGGAGATGGGAGAGGCTGCAAAGCAAGCTCCCGTAATGCTTGACATGCATGTGAAGGGCCTAGCTAAGTTTTGCAGGATCTTTTCCCTTTGTAGCTGTTTTTAAGTGGTATTAAGTAAAGGTTCTGCTGTTGTGCCTGAGTTGAGCATGGTGGATTTGGCACTTTTTAGTGCCTGCTCCAGGAATACCAGGCAGGCCCAGAAAGCAGGTGCTGTGCAGTCAGTGTGCCTGTACTCTTCTAGTTCTGCTTCCCAAAGCAGTGGAGGGAGGTGAGGTAATGGAGTCCGAGCCTATAAGTAAGGAGGGTAAAATATAGCCATCCCAAATCACCCGCTGTGCTCGCTCCACCTAAATCATCACAGCGCTGCCTCAAGCCCAGAACTGGTGATGTATGCTTCAGGCTGTTGATGGGGATGGTCTTTTGTAGGCCTAATCAATGAATTAATTAAGCTGTGCTGAATGGGTCTGCTCAGTTTTAATTCTCAATAAAAATAAGTGTTAATCTAACAGCATGGAGGCTTCTTGGAAGGAGCAAGCAAAAGGGGAACAATGATGCTAAAGGGTGGGAGTGGGGGAGAGGGTCTGGGATTGACGGCACCGCAACCCTTGTCCCTGCAGAGTTCAGCATGCATCTGAGTTCGATGTTTCCAGGGGGAATACACAGGGCCCCCAGCATATGGGAGTCGTCCTGGAAATCCCAGAGCATGGGCCGTACAGTGATAACCACCATCCAGACCTGCCTCCCACCTGTATGGCGTTTACAAGGCACTTTTCCCTGTCTGTCTAAATGCAATGGTCAGCCCCCTCTGCAGTATCCCTCTGCCACTGCTCTCAAGACCTTGGTCTCCCATGCCTGAGAGCAGCTACCAAGGCAGCCCTGCAATGACTCAGTTGGTGCATTGCAGGGTTGAGGCATCCCAGTACATGAGGGTGGGCAGGGCACACTCCTGGAGTGCCAGTGCCAGGACCTGCTGCCGTTGCAGTGTAGATGCAAGTGGGACTACATCTCCTGAGTCTTTTAGCTGCTTGGAAAATGTTGCCCAATAGCTTATTGCCTACCACCATCTGGTATGGAACGCTTCTACCCAGGGAAGTATCAGCATCTGCCTCCCCCCACTCCCTTATAGCATCACTGAGGGGTTTCCTATAATTGGGTAGCATTTGCCTTGAGATGCAGTCAGAAAAGTCAGGGCTGGAAAAGACCTGGCTGAACTAGATGAAATCCACCCCACGTGCATGGAGCAGGCAGGAGTCTGCTAACGGGACAGAGCAGCAGTGTGGTGCTATACATTAGTCTTGGCCTGTATGGGCTGCTCCCTTCTCAAGGGCTGGACAGTGAGACGCACACAATTCAGATACCCAGAGCACTGGGCTGGGAGTGGAGAGATCCAGATTTTATATGCACCTTTGTCTCTCACCTGCTGCGTGACTGGGAGTGAGGCACTCCTGCTCTTGGTGCCTTGTCTGCCTGGTCTGATTAAATGGCAAGCTGTTTGGATAAGGGACTCCCTGTGCATGTGCGTGTATGAAACAGTGGAGGCCCTGTGAAACACTTGGCCCCCATTGGCTGCATTGTTGTGGGTCGTGTGAAAGCGCAGATTTTTTGCATGGTTCTTCATGGCCAGCTTGGTCACCAACACAGCAATCCCATCATCTCTCATTGATCCTTATGTCTCTTCTGCAGGAGACCATCACATCGTCCAGCTCCAGCTCAAATCCAAGGAGACGGGAATGACTTTTGCTAGCACCAGCTTTGTCTTCTACAACTGCAGCGTCCACAACTCGTAAGTTGGGTCTCTCACGTGCAATCTCACATTGATTCTGTTGCAGCTCCATATGCTGGCTGGTACAAGGATCCCAATGACTGCCAGTTAGGTGGGAAGGAGTCCTGAAGTCATGGCTGTGAGAACTGGGGTGCCTCCAGGATCCCCTCCCCACTGGTGTAGAGGGTGCATGTAGACTCACAACATACAGAACATAGGTCATTAGTGCCACTGATTAGCCTGTTTCAGGTGAAAGGTCCCAAGATGGCATAGAAACACATTTCACCAGCAATAAGCTGCACAACATCCCATTCAGTCCTTGACTTCTCTGCTGAGCCTGCCAATAAGGGAATTGGTTGGTGTCCTGGGGCAGTCATAGAAAAGTCAGGCTGGAAGGGACCTCTAGAGGTCATCTAGTTCAGCCCCCTGCCTGAGGCAGGTCATTCCTATTCAAACCATCCCATACAAACCATCATTTAAACCCTACATAAGACTACCATCAACCCTGACACAACACAGACTTGTACTGTAACCTGCCACAAGTGGTGGCCAGGGTGGATACTGCCAATTGAATCAGATTAATCCAGATTCCAAACCCACTTCAGTAACCCTGGAGTAACTCACTAGCACCAGCTGTCTCTTCTACAACTGCGCTGACCATGACTCCTTAATTCATAATCTCCTGATATGCCTCATCCCCAAATCCACCCTTAGCCCCCAGCTGGAATACTCAGGTGTGCATAGGCAGAAAGCCACATTGAAGGAGTTGACTGAGAAAGGACTGAGTCTGGACTTTTGCAAATAGCCCTGCAGACTTACTGCAACAGGGCTATTCATGTAGGCTTTCATGCTCCTCACACCTATGGCACTACCAATCCTTGCCTATGATGTCAGCCCCAGTAAAGTCAGTGGGATAGTTTCAGGTGCCTTCTGTGGCAGGCCAACAGGGGGCGCTCCTACACTGAGCCCCCTACCTCACTGCACCCGACCAAAACCATGCTTCAGGTGTCTCCCCTGGGGTGCCTGTGTCTGGCAACTCCGATTCCTGGAGCACACCTGCAAGTCTGGGGTAACCACTGCCACCACCCGGGGTCTGGTCTTTGTTAGGGCTCTGTGCTGCCCAGGGTACAGAGATCCTGTAGACCTTGGGGGTGCTTTGCCCCCCAGCAAGATGTATCTGGGTGCTTCTTATAGCCTGAAGCATTAACAGTAGCCTCCCTTAGTCAGCTGAGCAAGGGAGCTAAAAGGCTTGCCTAATCCCTCTCAAGCAGGTACAACAAAGCTTGCTGTAATGGGTAGCTTTAGTGATGGGACAGGGTAGTCATGGGGAGGGGTCCAGGTCAGAGAAGTATCAAAAAAACCAACCCTGAGCAAACAGAAGTGGCTTGGTAGCTTTTTGATACGCTTCTAGATCACTTCATCCTAAATTACTAGCTACAATTCAGGTAAGTTATTCACATTTACAGCCAGAGTCTGACCAAGGTCTTTCTCGGCAGCTGTGTGGCTGGTTAGCTGTGTTCAAAAACATGTCTGCCCCCTTTCCTTCTGGAAGGGCTCTTATACACCTGTCGTGACCTCATCACTAAGTTCCCACTAGAAGCAGCCCCATTGGCTGCTGACTGGTGCTTCCAAATGACATCAGCCTTACCAGGTGAGATGGCTAGGCACATGACCTGCAGTGGTGGGAACCTGAGACAATAGAGGAGCAGGTTCCCTCTCCCATTCAGATTTGTACAGCCCAGTCAGTCAAGTAGGTAGGTAACACGGGGTTGGACTGTCTGCTTTTAGCAGTGAGGTAGACTGGGGTGTGATTTCTCCACACCTAGCACCAAGCTAGGTACCAAATCTTGGTAAGTTTGGGCCTTCAATCAGGAGGGCCAATAAGTGGTGGGGTTTCCTATGACATTCATGTGGACACCATTCTCTAGGAGCTGATCTAAGCACCGCAGGCTGATTTCCCATGGGGTCACTTTTTCCATACTGGCCCTGCCTCCCATCCAACCAGTTACCAACACCTTCTGCAGCAATGTGGGGACAGCACTGTGGGAACCCTTGCTGAGCCTCCGAGCGGGAGCACAATCAATTCAACAGTGTCATTGCTGCATTGGGCACTGGGTGCGTGAGCATCACAAGCAAAGCCAATGGGCTGCCTTGTAGTAGCTTGCTCTGGGGGTGCTGTGCTCCCATCTCCAAGCCATCGGCTTCCCCAGACAGCTTTCCAGAGGGGCCAGGAGGAGGTAATTATTACTGCAGCTCAGCAGTTCGTAAGCAAAGGCAAATCCTATTTCCATGTTTCTGCAATTTTGACAAACAGCAGCAAGAGGAAAAAAAAAAAAGGCAGGAAGAGATGGCGGTGTTAAATATTTATGGCATGTTTTGGTTTCCGACTTGACAAACTATAATACACTATCCATTTTTAATTTGATTTATCAGAGCGAGTGCTTGTTACCCATTTGAAGAACAGCTCACTGCGCTGGGGCGGGCGGGGGATTGAAGGGGAAGGAGGTTTCTCAGGGAGGAGAAGGAGAGGATGTGTGAGTGCATGTGTCTGCGCTGGGGCTGAGAGATGGTTTCAGACCTGCGTGTTTAAACAGTGAAATTCCCCTCTGTGCTCCCAGGGGTGAGCTCTCCGGCCAGGTGAGCATGACAGCCGGTGGTAAGCAAGAGCTTGCACCCTCTGATGGCCCTTGTGGTGGCCTGCGTGCAAATTGGTGTGCATGTAAAACACTAAGAACCGATGAAGGTGCAAACTGGAAGCATGGCTGCCCTCATAGAAAATGGGGCTTGACAGGTCATCTAGTCCCTTCCCCTGCCCCGGGGAAGGTACAGCCATAGCTAAATGCTGCCTGGTCTATCTGGTCTTTTCCTTTAGGGTCATGCATGTAACAAGGAAGCCAAATCCAAGCAGGCTGTAGGTGGAAAGTGAACTGGGGAACTGTCCTGACCTGAGCCTGGGTGGGAGCTTGGCTTCCCCAAAGGCATCCCCTCCCCTCTGCCTTGCAAACAGACACATCTTCCCTTGGCATCTCTATTAATGGAGCAAAATTGGGTTAATGCCACAGTCACCAGAAGTCTGTGCCCTTCCCCAGCTGGACAGGGACTCGGTGGGGCTGATATGGAAAGAGCCACCTTACTGCCGTGGACTGCCACATCACAATCACATCCATGTGAGTCTGGGATGCAGCTTGCTGCACCTGGTTCACAACATCAGTGGCAGTGCCCACTCTTTACACCACCTTGGCCCCACAACTACATCCTGGCTGGCACCAGCTAGTTCTCTTGCTGCCCACGTCAGCAGAGAGGCCAAGGACTAAACAGTGCACAAGGGCTCCTGGTGCCAGCAGTGGCTGGGATCCTACCTGGGCACTGCCCAGGATGAGCTCGTTCATTATCAAAGCAGCCGTGCCCTGCCCTCCCATCATCCCAGGCAGTGCGGTCCCACTTGCTTTCCTAGGCACCAGGTCCAGTTCACCCCTATGCATCAGCATCTCACCAGCTTGCCCCAGGGCTATGCCAAGTTCTGCTCTCGAATCAAGGCAGTTTCTCTTGACACGGCCCTCTCTCACGCCATCACACCGCCCCATTGTGCTGGTGTGTGAAGCTGGGTTGGCCAAGTGATTTCCTTTCTGTCGGTCCCCAGATGCCTGTCATGCGTGGAGAGCCCCTACCGCTGTCACTGGTGTAAATACCGTCATGTCTGCACGCACGACCCTCGATCCTGCTCCTTCCAGGAAGGCCGTGTCAAGCTGCCAGAGGTAAGGAGGGCCATGGGGGCCATGGTCTGTAGGGCGGGGGGAGGGTACCGCCATGCTCCAGGATGACTTAAACTCCCCATGCCTGCCCTTTCCACCCCTTCACTGCGACCTGTCACCTTCACCACCTCTTCCCGTTCTCTCCTCACTTTCTTCCCCCACCAGAAGGTCTCCTTCCATCGGATGCGTGCGATGCAGGCTGGCATCTTGGAGGTCAGACTCACAACCAACCCCCTGCTTCCTGGCTTTCCCCATCTGTTGGCACCATAACAGGTTGCACATTTGTGCCGGGCACCACCTCACAGAGCAGGCACGAGATATCTAAGCGCTACCGCCAGAGAGTTTGCGTGGGGACAAGAACAGCCTGTTCAATCAGGTGTGGGAGGGAGGAGAGTGGGTTGCTTCTGTCTTAAAGCACTAGCATCATGAGACCCCAACGAGGAGTTGGTGCAGCGCCCTGGTTGTCAGAGCATCCAGCAGAGAGGCTCTCGGAGCCGGCAGGTCTGGCACAGCTCCCTGTCAGCGCCTAAGTGCAGGTGTATGGTGCTCTCGCAGGCTGGGTGGCTGTCCCTGCCACGCATGGCAGAGCAGGCCCCACAGATACATAATGTGCTGTCAGGCCTGGGAAAGGATGGCTCGAAGGCCTTCATCCGAATGTAAGACATGAACGGAGGGAACGCGTTTGCTCGGGAAGCCATGGCGGCTGCCACTGCTCGCTGCTCACTGACAAGGAGGTTTCTAGGCTCTGGAAGGAGGGGAAACAGCTGTGTGTGTGCATGTGCCTGTGCATGCATGTGTGTGTGCATGTGCGTGTGCATGCATGTGTGCACCCTGTGGAGGGAGAGGAGGGAGAGCAGTTGCTCGCAGACTTAATGGGAGTCTTGAGACTTTAAGTAACCTGGAAGGGCCCCACCAAGGTGTTCAGGCACCTGACCCCCCTACTGATTTCCCAGGAGTTGGGAGCCTAAATCCCTTCGTGGATGTGACAGGAAGCAGCCCACCCCCAGCAGAGTCGAGGGGGTGACCTAGGTGCTCAGCCAGGGAGGGGGGAATTGGGATGCAGTGAGCAGTCACATCCAGGGGAACTCAAGAGGATAAATGACCTAAGATGGTTTGTTGCGTGCTTGGCTGGAGGGACCAGTGTCCCTGACGAGGGCTGATATCTCACGAACCATCAGGCACGGGGGCTGTTGATCAACTCCAGCTCTCTGGTGACGCGAGCACATTTTGTTCTAGCTGGAAAGCTTCCCAGAGTACAAAGCTTAATATGGATGACTCTGAGAGCGTGCTCCTCTATCGTGCACTGTGTCCTATGGCTGCAGAATAGCCCTGATGCTGGACCCTGCAGCAGACTCTTAGAGACACCCCCCAATCTCCCGAGTCTCCTTTCTTCTTGAGCGTGTCTGCTGGCTGACAGTTCAATCCTGGAGGCAACCATCTTGAACTGCAGTGACAACGGTAGAGGACATAAATAATTCATGGGCCAGACGTTGCCAGCAGTTGGTCCTCTGGGAGTCAGCCTTTCCTGGTAGTCTGTTGTGAAACTTGCTGGGAACTAGGCGGGCAGGCAGGCTCGATGGCTTCCCTTCAGATGTCAGATGCACTGGCAGCCCATCCGGTGCCTGGGAAAGCAGCATGGTGTTGGGGCCTTTCTGTCTTCAGCTGGTGCCATCCAGGCAGGGCCTCCCCTATTGCTTTTGAAAATGAGAGATGGTTTGGTTAGCTCAGCTCTCTCCCAAATCACAAACACAGGCAGTGACTTAGGCAACTCCCTTATATCTTCATTTGATTCTCTTCAGAGGTAGCATCTCCAAACAGCAGAGCCAGGAGGCTATCTAGGAGGCTTTGCTGCATGGTATGAATTTGTAAGGCTGCAGCCTGGGTCAGCTTTGTAAGGCTCCTACCCTGCAGCCTTTAAGTGCATGGACCGGTTTATACTAATCGAGGCCAGCTGACCCCCAGACCCTTCCCTTTGCTTGGGTCTGGAGCTGCGTTTAAGAAACTCCTGCAGCACTTGAGCCTTGCTGTGCAATGCACTGGTGTTCAGCCTTTGAGCAGCTCCTGCCCCAGCGACGTCTGTGCTTCCCTGGTTCCTGACTCTGCTTTCGGCTTGCTCCTGGATTTTGGCCTCAGGGTTTTCCCTGCAGATCTGCTTCCTGACTCCTGAACCCAGTTTGGCTTACTCTTGGATGCCACCCTATGGATTTCCCTTTGGACTTGGTAACTAGGTTTCTGATTCCCAGCTCCTGACCCTGGCTTGGCATTTTAGCTTCTGACTTGTGGTTTCTGACCCTTACCCTGCAACCTCCAGCTCCACACCTTGCTCTACCTACCAGCCTGGTGGACCATGACAGGATTGCCCTCTCAGTCACCTGGTTAATGGAGGATAACCCAATACTTCTAGTAACTTGAAAAAAAGTTCATGATCTTTGGAGAAAAGATACGGGCCCAAGCATCTTTCCCCGGGCAGGAAACTACTTGCATCAGATGACATTACTAGTCCAGCCATGTCATGGAGATGAAGCCTTTTTGAGTATTAGGAGAGAGTCCAGCATATGGAAGGAAGACTTCCAGAATCAAGGGCATCCATGGTGGTTTGGCCCAGGAGGACAGGAAACACTGTGTGGTTGTGTGGCTCTTCATGAGTCCTGGACTTGTCACCAGATATTTGTCATACCCCAATTAACAAAAACAAGGAGAAGACCTCCGGGAGTATCTAGTCCATCCCACAAAGATCAGTAGAGGGTTGGCCCTACCGTATCCTATACATATCACTCATTTTGAGTGGCACAAGTGCTCTTCTTCCACTTCCCAGAAGACCCTATTAACAGCCTAACACATTTCACTAGAAGAGACTGTTTCTTAATATTCAGCCAACATTTTCTTCTGGAAACTCTTTTTCCATGTCTCCTAGTTGTATCCATTTCTGTCCTGGCCATTACTTGCCAGAACATCACCACTTGGGCGGGAGCCTAGATTCGTTGAATCATATAGACCTTCCAGCTCCTGAAACCATATGGACCGGACAGCTGTCCCTCACCTACCATCGGGAGCCTGGCATGGCCACCAACTAGTTCCTGGACTGCTCAGTTCAGGCATCAGCTGGGATGTAGTTTCTGCCTCGTACAGCCAGCCTTCCTTGTGACATCTTCCCCAGCGTCTGGGCCCTCAAGCGTAGACTGTTTTCATTAGTCTTTCCATCCTTAATATTTGCGTTGCTGCCTCAATGCAGCCTTTTTCCTTCTTCTTCTTCGCTGGGGGGCTTTCACTTCTGTTTGGAGGGAGTACCCGCTGAATCGGTCTGTCCCGAGCAGGTATTTATTCCCACTGTTTGGTGGGTGCAGGTTTCCAGCTTTCTGCTGAGCATCGGAGCGTGGAGCGTTTCCAGGAGCGTATGGTCCCATTGCACCAAGAGCCGCCTTGCCAAGTAAACAAACATTGGTGAGACTTTGTCGCGCATGCACCCGCCAGCCGCTCTTCCCCTAGTTACTCATCGCTGTCAGTGTGCCAGGCTTGTTCCTTCTCCCCCACAAGCTGGCCTTCGCCCCAGCGTTGCTGTCTTCTCTCGCCCACTCTTCTTTCCTACCCATGCGGCATCTTTCAGCCAAACCCCGTGTGGGCCGAGTCTTCCCACTCATGTAGCACGTGGTCCACGCTTTGCACATTTGAAGGTGGATCGAAACATGCAGACATGCCAGTGTGCTTCCAGAGGCTTGTGCTTAGGTCCTGGTTTCATCAGATGCCTGCCGGTTTATGCAGGAGTGCTCTGACTGCCTTCCTGGTCTCTTGTGGAGCCTCC
>NW_017729008.1:39422468-39432841 GCF_001723915.1 Gavialis gangeticus | reverse complement strand
GGTCCTGGTTTCATCAGATGCCTGCCGGTTTATGCAGGAGTGCTCTGACTACCTTCCTGGTCTCTTGTGGAGCCTCTGATGAGAGATAGCTGGCCTCTTTCTGCCATGTGCAGATTCATGCAAGATACCAAATTGCTCTGGAGATGACCAGTAGGATGGAGGCACGAAGAAGGCCTGCAGGATCATCTCCTTCCCCTCTAAAATTATGGCGTTATTCCTTAAAGCCAGGCCTCCTGTGCATTATCTAGGACACGTTTCTGCACCAAACTGGGTACTCAGCATGTGGCCACCTCTAGGATGGGGCAGAGTAACCCTTATACTAGCACCAGCAGTGCTAAAGTAGAGGTCAGTAGGACAGGAGAAAATATTTGAGATGGTTCAAAGTGCACGGGGCTATATCCAGGGCTAAATCTTCAACTTTCTTCTCACTTCTCACCCCCACCGCAAAGTCAATGAGCATTTGAATGGTGGCTTCAAGAGTTGTTTTTTTCATGTTGGATGAGTGTCCTGTGGCCTTGGATCAAGTATTTTGGAACTGCCCTTTTCGGTTCAGGGCTGCAGAATCGGCTCTTGAAATTGAGCCAGAACAATAAGGGCGATCTTACTGACAACCAGTACCTTGATCGCTCTCTGGCGCCCGTGGCATTGCTCTTCCATCTCATGCCAATGCCAGGCAGCAGGTTGGCGAGGCTGCTTTGAGAAGTCAGAATGACTGAATATAGTTGTTGTGGAGCCTGTTGGGAAAGCCCTGTTTGCTTCTGGTTACGAACTTCAGCAGGGCCATAAAACAAGAGTATTTATGATTATGGTGGTGAACTCAATCAAATAGGGTTGACGACGTCGCGGGATGATTTGCAGCAGAAATACTTCACCTTGACGTATAATTTCCCCTTTACAGCAGGTTTTTGAAAGCAAAGTCTGCTGGCTTGAAATATACTGAGTGAGTTCTTGCTTTATAAAAGGGAGCTGATCTCATTTGTCGGGGCGAGGAGAAGCAGAAGAGGAAAATGATCGGAGGTTTAAATACAGAGCATTTTTGTACAAAGACAGCCATTTATAAAAGCAACAAGGCTTAATCATCCCTGAGACAGGCTGCTTGCTCCGTTGCAGCCCCAGGTGTCCAGCAGGTTCCTTAAAAGCAGCTGGCAATGTCCAGTGTCGCAGTGGCAGTGGCCACGTGCATTACAGTAGCATCAAGCAGCTCTGTCCAAGGTCAAGTTCCCCTTGTGCTGGGCAGAGGACAGGCAGCGAGAATCGCAGCGGAGTCGGGCTGCAAAGGACCGCGAGAAGTCATCTAGTCCGACTCCCTGCCTGAGGCCGGGTCATCCCCATCCAAGCCAAGGAGATCTCAAAGGCATTTCAAAGCAGTCATCATAGAGGGGAGGGAAACAGAGGCACCGAGCCAAGCGGTTTGCCATAGGGCAGAGGTACAAACAATACCGAGGTCACCTGGATGATCCTCTTCACAACAGAGACGCTGCCTCCCATCGCTGCCTGATCTGGCATGGCAGTTATCACGCTGGTGCTTCATAGACCCTCCTGTGGGATGGGAAGCTGGAGGTGGTCTACTTGAGTGGATGGCATAAAGGATTTAAGGCTTTTTTTGTGTGTTGTATTGCCATTGAAAACGAACACTATCTTGTTCTGGGCCCTGCTAGGATTTTAGCTTTGTATGGGTTTAGTGGGGGAGAAGAAGAAAAGCAAAAGCCAAAAGCAAACCTTGATAACGGATCTGTGATCTGGCAGGTTTAGAAGATACATAATCATTTAATTACCTTGAAGGAGGTTTTTGTCTCCTCACACTCAGCCAATTCATGCATTTGGGCCTTTTTCCTTCCTCCCCCAAACCAGCTTTGTATGAAAAGGGTTTTCATCTGCTGCCTGAAAGGGAAGAGAACTAAAAACCCTGACACCAAAGCACGTTCGGTGGGGTTGGTTGGGCTAATGACAGCCGAGGCCACATAAAAGAAACAGCAGCTTCAAATATTAATTTGTCACCAGCCACAGGAAGTCCTGGGAGACATGCAGTGGCAGGCGGCTGCGGAGCAGTGGCGCCCTCGTTCCCAAGTGTCCCCGTCCGCCTCGCGCCGAATGGGGAGCTGCACCACAGGCCTCGGGCATTGGAGCACACTGATTTTTCCTTGTCCCCCTGCTTGCTCTTTGCAAACAGATATGGCAGGCGGGGTTGTGCACTGGTGATAAAGGAGGGCAGGGAGGGATGGTGGGAGCCAGGCTGAGCAAATGCCCTCTCCTTTTTTCCATCCCCAACATCCAGTTTACTGCAGACTGGACTCGTAGCATGCCCAGCTGCTCCTTCCCAACACTGCCGGCTTTGCGGGGGAGCAGTGTCCTGCACGGTGTCTTGTGCCAACATTATCCCCTTGTCAGCCCAGGTGTAAGCATCAGGAGTGGGCAAGTCTTTGATTTGCCCTTTTGGACCTTCTAGCGTTGCCTGTGCACCTCGGTCCTGCCCTAAGGGCACATGCGGCTGACCTCCTGCAGCTCACGGAGTTGCTCTGTGTGGGAGCTGGAGATTTCGACTCAGGCTCATGGCACTGTAGTGCACCACACCTCCTTCCTGCAGCTGATTCGTGTAGGATGCCTGAGCTGACTTTCCGAGAGCGCATCGGTACAGATGGGGATCCCCCCTGCACCCGCCGATGTGCTGCGATGAAAGGCGGCTGCGGAGACACAGCTCCCCCGTGTCCGCCTGTTGTCTGGCGAGTGTCACGAACCAGTTGCGCGTGCATTGCGGACGGGGCCTGGAAGTGATGCATCGTCCGTCGTTACTGTGGCAACAACTCAGCCTCCAGCCCAGGCCTGGGTTACTCAGATCCTGGCCCCGGCCGGAGACGCAGCTGCGAAAGGCATCATTGCCGAAAAATCCCATCTCTGCTCTTTAATGGATCCATCATTCTGCAGGGATCGTGGTGACAGCAATAGAGATGCCAATATCAGAGCCTCTAATTCTTCCCCTCTTGTTGATTATCCGCTCGTTTATCCTGGCACCTGTCTATCATTAAGAGAAAAAGAGCAAGGTGTTACTATGGCAACCTGCCGGCAACCTGCTGCATTCACAGTCTGCGAGCATCCAGGGGGGATTGGCAGCGGAGAGGAGAGGAGGTGAAGGGATGAGAGCGGAGCTGGAGAGACAGCTGCCAAGCAGAGCAGCTGTGGCGCGAGGAAGAGGCAGGTAACATTGAGCTTTCCCAGCACCCTCAGCTGCTCCCTGCATCAGGAGCAAGGGGAAGATCTGATTTTGCAATGACTGGAGGTAGCCTGGAGTGTGGGATGGACCTCGGTCCATCTGCTCCAAGCATTGACAAGGTGGCACCTGGGGGGAGTCCAGAGAGGCGGGTTGCGTGGGCATCTGGATTCCCATCAGTGTGAGGGGGTCGCTGCCATCTCCTCTCTAGTGCAGCGGGAGAGAAAGAAGAGGAATCCTTGTCATATAGCGCTGCAAGATGGGGCCGGATAAGGAAGGTATAGATTGAGTGTCAGAAAACATTAACTTTCCAGGAATAGGCAAAGGAGCTGGCGAGCACTACTGAGAAGCAGCCTGGACCAGAGTAGGGTGGAGGTTAGCCATGTTGGTCTAAGGACATAGGCAGACAAGGTTCTTCGGGTGCATCCAATATCTTTTAATAAAAAGGCTGGTCTAATAAAAGATATTGGATTTAAGAACCTGGCCAGTGTAGGGCACCACGTTGGATTTCAGCAGGGTGGCGTCTTGTTCTTGGAGACCGGCCGGGTGCATTTGGCTGAGCTGGGTCACGTCTCTGTGCCACTCTTTCCCTTCCTACCCATGTCCATTGGGAGCAGGTGGCCTTTGAGGCAGGCTCCGTTTCTCATTTGGAGTTTGTATTATGTCCAGCGCAGTGGACCAATGGATTTGGTCACCCAGTGCCCACTCCGCACCCTTCTCCCTCAGTCCACTTCCCTTCACTGGCACCGAATGTGACTTGGTGGCCTGCACTGGGGAATTTGCTGATGCCCGTGTCTTCTGGCTAATGAGAAGCCTGCTGTTGGGAGCTGTTGGAGCAAAACTGCGATGTGGGTAATGTGGAGATAAAGAAAGCCTCCACGATCCTGCTACACATTGCTCATAAGAGCTGGGCTAGCTTTGGTAGCCATCTGAGCTTACCTGTCATGGGGGGCCAAACATAACATTGTGGATTTACCCCCAGGGCACGGCACGGGGTGGGAGAATGATGCTTGCCGTCATGGCATCATTACCATCAAGACACATTGTGGTGTTCAGCACAGCTGGAGGACAGTTGGACTATCCACCCTGATGTCTAAAGCATGGGGCAACAGGACTATCCAGTTTTGGGGGCCAAGAAGTTCTCAAAGAGGAAGGGAAAGAGCCCCCTTGATTTCCCAGTTCGCTTTGGGCATTGCCTGACTTTGAAGCGCAAGGCTTTGTCCTTTCTTTGTTTTAGCCTCAACTGCCTTCTTTGTTAGGAGCTTGGGCCTGAGCTAAGGGGAAGGGGAGATGTTGAATCACCCCATTGGGAGGCATCTCTTACTTGACCATGGATTCATTCCCCATCTCCCTGGAGTCTGTACCCATACCCTCTCCTGGCCTGTTTTCTGAGCACATGTCCATTGGCCTTGGCTTGGGCCTTATTGCCCAGTCTCAGGGCAGAGAGAGGTGGGAAGAGTCCCACTGTCCTGCTTCCTGTGAAGTCCAGTAGATATTTATCACCGGCACCATTGGGGTAGCTGTGCTGATGCCCCGTGGGAGGGGGGCTGCAGTTATTGCTCCCTGGGTGGAAAAGGGAAGTGTCACCTAAGGAGACTTCCACTTCCCGTAGTTTATGTGCATTTGTTTATGTGCATGGCTGGGCTGATCTTGTGGGGTTTGACTTCAAAGGGGACCTTCTCTGGAGAGCTGCCATCTCCTTTCACCCAGGGTTGTCATGCTCGATGGGCAATAAATGCTAGGCAAGGATGTTCACGGGTGCTGCTCTCTGCTAGGCAAGGATGCTAGGCAAGGATGTACACAGGTGCTGCCGGTTGACTTGCCGGCTCTTACCAGGTATTCCCCGTTGTGACAGCCTCTCTTTAAAGAAGGATCATTCCCTAGTGTGGACTTGGAGATCAAAAGGCCCATCAGCCCCCCGACAGTGGTAGCGGATGGCTTTTGGTGCCTCAGCTGTACAACAGGGTCAAGGATTGAGGGATTGTTTGCAGGCTTAGTGCTTAAATGGACACAAAAAGAGTCCTCTAGTAAAAGTCCTAAAAAGGCAGGCACTCAGGACCTCTGTCCATGGAGGAGAGGGTATCTGAGACCAAGGGACACTGAGCCAAAGAAACCCAGGGAAGAACAGAGGGACTGGTTAGCTTCTCCAGCTCCTCGCCTTGCTTGGACACCGTGTTTTCTATGGTGTTGTCCAACCCAGTTTTAAAAATCCTAAACACTGAGGCTCTCACCACCTCCCTGGAGAGTCTAGTATGCAATTTAATTCCTGCCAGCCTATTTTCTTATTATTGCTCCCAGCTTTACCTGCTCCATCCCTGTGCATAATCCTTCTCCAGCTTCGAGGCTCCTGCCCTCCACAGGCTTGTACAGGCTTGTTGGTGCTATTGTTTCACACTTCTCCTAGAGGATCCGTCACATGAGGTGTGCTGTACAGGCATATAGTAAATGACAGGCCTTGCCCCGGAGAACACATACTTATCATGTCACACACACGCCTACATGCCACCAGAAACCCTACATTAAAAGAATGTTATTAAGTTTGCAAAGCCAATCACTCAGAAGTCAGGATATACTAGAATTAATGCATAGGCTTTATGCCTTCACATTATGGGAGATAATTACATGATCACAGGCTGTATTTTTACCCCAAGACCCCTGCCTCAGTCACTGTCCAGAAAGGAGCTGCCCCTCCGGGTTGTTAAACGCTGATTTTTAAGAAGCCTTGGTATGCTGGGGAAGTTCCTGAGGATGGGAAGAAAGCTGATGTTGTGCCAGCATTTAAAAAGGGTGAATGTAATAACTCAAGTTATTATAAGCCTGTCTCCTTGACATTGATCACGGGGAAAATAATGGAACGGCTGATAGAAGGCGTGGATAAAAAAAAAAAGGAAGTAATATAATTAATGCCAGTCAACTTAGGTTTATGGAAAACAGATTTTGTCATGCTCTCTTCTGAGGAAGCATAAGCTGAGGTTAGTGTGACTGCAGCTCAGTTCCCTGCTTTGCTCCTGGCTTTCTCTGTTACCTTGAGCAAGTCATTCGAGTCCATATCCACAAAGGACCAGGCTGGGGCTTGGGGCCATACGTCCAGTAGTGTGTGCCTCCAAACCCCTGTTTTTATCAGTGCAGTTTACTTCTGCCCATGTCCAGAAGTGCGTCTGGCTTATCTGGACCAAATGGCACAGGCCTTATCTCAGGCATCGAAACTAGGTCTTCTTCTTCTTCTGTCCACTGACCTGGTCAGTATATAGTCATGTGTTGAGCGTGCCTAGCGCAGGCCCGCAGAATCAGGCTCACTGCAGACAGTGGGCATGTCTACACGAGACACTTTACTGCGCAGCAGGCTAGTTTGCTGCGCAATAAAGTGTCACCATCTACATGTGTGCAGCGATTAGGGAGCAGCGGACTAATTTACCTTGCTGATGAATAGTCCCATCAGACACAAGTGGTATTCACCAGCACAATAAATGATTGCCCTTAAACGCATGTGTAGGTGGTGGTGTCTGGATTAGTTTACTCCAGCTCATATTGAACTGGAGTATCAGTCACATTAATTGCACATGTAAACACGCCCAATGACGGCTATTGCTTTTATTCAGAATTGGAGGCAAAGGGGAATGGTCCTATTTTACAGAGTGGCCTGGTGGTCAGAGTATATACAGGATGGGAGGACCTGGGTTCCCAATGTTTCTTCTCTAAAGACACTTTGTGTATCTTATTCTGTGTCTGTCAAGGTAGTCAGAAAGGGAGTTTGATACCACCACGGTGAGAGAGAGTTGCCCCTTCCCATCTACTGGTGTGCCAAGGACTCATTTCAGTGTAAAGATGCATTGAGTTTGCTTCCATTTCCCAGAGAAATGCTCTGCTCCCTGCTTTGCTCATTGGCTTCTGCAGCACAGAACGCAAGTACTGCTAAATTGTCAGGAAACCCCATCGAGTCAGAGGCTAAATCAAGTGCTGCTTTGCCAATTCAGTCCTATGGATCCCTTCAGGATTGCATCAGGGACAGAAATAACTGGGTTGTCCTTTTACACTTGCTAACATTGCTGTGCGCATCAGCAAGACAGTGGTCCTCTCTGTTCCACCCATAGGACTTACTGATGGACAGGGAGCTGTGAATCTTCATGATACTCAATTTGTCATGCATTTCGGCTGGTGTGATGCTCACGCCTGGGAGGGCAGTTTGCTGCACTGGGTGACCATAGATGGGGTGCATCTGTGAGAGCATTGTTTCAAGATAGCCAACACATAGCTCCATTGGCTAGGTTCAGTACAGCCAGCCCCAGAAGTCAGCCCCCTGGATGAGACTGAAAGATGCAGGTGGGCTTCTTTTTCTGCCCCTTCCCAGATTTGAACCTTCAGGGTGAGTTTGGGTCACATTTTCCAGCTTTTCTTGTAACATATAGAATCATAGAAACAGAAAATGAGAGTTGGAAGGGACCTCAGGAGGTCCTATCCCCTGCTCAGAGCAGGACCATCCCCAGCTATTTCATCCTGGCCAAGGCTTTGTCTAGCCGAGTCTTAAAAACCTCCAAGGATGGAGGTTTTTATTACTAGATTCATGCTGAATTGTGAGACCTGGCATCCCTACAACCTTACAGATACTGTGCTGAGCAGAAACAGAGGTTGAGGCCACTGAATTTCTCCCAGTGGTGAGGTGCATCCTCTGCTCTTGTTAATGGACCAAAGCATGACACGCAATGCATTCAGTGGACCAGCAGCTCATAGATGGGAAGGCAGAGATGGCAGGATAGAGGCAGAGAATAAGCTCCTTTTGAAGGCCCAAAATCTCTGTGCTTTTCTTCTGGTCTCCTGCCCATCAAGTCATTTTCTGGAGCCAGAATGACATGAAATCTGCCTTTGTGTCTAGTCCACAGCTGCCTTCAGTGGGTGAGACAGTGCGGAGCAAGAGCCTGCTGGCGTGAATAACTTCAGCAGGATCTGAGCAGGGGGAGCCACCATGGTACTGAATTAAGCCCTGGAGAGTAGTTTGTCCCCATCTCTCTTCCCCCTGCAGTCACCGCGCTCCAGGAGGCTGGAGCTTGCATTGGTTCATATGTGAAAGGGATGCTCTTAGATTTGACAGTGTTTGAGCCTCCGAAGATCATTACTCACTTTGTTTGTCCTCTTCTCTTCCTTGGTTCTTCTTAAAACTCAGCCTGCTGGTGGTTTATTGAAGCATGGTATACGGCAGGGCTGTGGAGAGTCCGCATTTCCATCCCAACCACTGCTCAGAAAGGCCTCATGTTATAGCAGTCTCCTCCTCTTTGAATCAGTCTTCTTCTAAGGGTCGGGCTGAAGGTTCATCTTCCCTCACCCTGGCCCTGGTTCACGGGCCATGCAGACCTGTCCACTCCCTTGAGCGTACCACCATGATCTCAGAGCCTGGCTGCACAGGCTGCTTCTTCTGCTCCTTGACCACGCTGTAGGTTAGCAGTAATGCTGCCAGACAGATCAACCACTCTGTCAACTCACCCATTGTGAGGAACCCATTTCAGGTCAGTAGCAAACTAAAGTGACCAGCTAGAGTCACAAATCATCCGCCCATGGCAATCGTGGCACAGAGGCCAAAGACCAAATGGGCTATGAAGATCCATCCATCCATCCATCTTCCTGTCTCCTCCCTTTTATCTTCCTGCACTGGGATCCAGGCGTCAGAAGGCAATCCCTCCAGCTCCTAGCTGAAATACAGAATAGCCACTCTGTTATGCCTCTTGTCTGGATAGAGACCCAGTCTCCAGAGCTATCAATAAAGCACCTTCTCCAGCACTGCATTCACCTGCAGTCCATAAGGAGACCCTTAACGAGGATGGGGATGGGAGAACTCAATTATTCTTTTGTTATCTCTGCTGATGCTTACTCTTTCCATAAATCCCACTGCCGCCTCGTCATCAGCTGCCTTTAAGGTTATGGGCATTTTCTTTATATATTATTACTTTTGCTGTGCTGATAAATATGTACCCCATCAATCAAACTAATGGCACTGTAAACTTCGGAAACACAGATAAAATATATGGGGCATTAAAAAATTCTTTGACCGCTTGAGCTTTTTGTAGCTGGTTTGATTGCTGCCAGCACCGATGTAAATTTGGGGGAAGTATATCCAGGAATTTATGGAGCTTGGAATTCTGCCTGCAAAGCCTTGACCTGATTCCGCTTTATAACCTAATAACGGTCCCTGATACTATTCGTGTAAATTTTAAATATAATTTTTATGACCAGGAGAATTAGTAGCGTAATAATGTAAACACCATGTGGACCGTAACTCACTAGTCCCAGACTTCCCCTGAACCGGCAATGGCTCACTTCTTCCTGGTCTGCCCAGTTTCTTCCACTGGGATTTCTTTTGGGGGGTACGTTATAAATTTTAGGTGGATTCTAGGAAGAAGCAGGGCAAATTGCCAGCCCAAGAGGTGGAAGCCCTTCATTTCCTTGTGCTGTACCCGTGTCACAAGACCATGTGTCACGTCCCAGTTCAGAGGGACCCCATCTAGGTTTGAGGGAGAAATTCAATCAGACTAGCCCGGCCAGTCCGTGGTATCTTTTGCTCTCAGGCTGTGTCTACAGGGTAAAGGTACCGTACTCATAGTATTGTCGTGAAGCATTGCCATGCGGCTCCATCTGTGCTGCTGCTTGGCATGGGAACAGTGTGTAGCCATATGGGCCGGTTAGCACAGGACAGGCTAATCGGTCCTGTCACACTGCAGCGTTACTGGAGCACCATGTATACTACTTCCAGTTTAAGAGGCTGCCTGTCCAAACTGCACAATGGGCTGGAGGGTCTCATGGCCAGGTATGGCCCCTGTGTCTTATCAGCTCTTTGTCTTGCTGCCTCTGGGTGAAGCCTTGCTGCCATTGAAGTCAATGGCAAGTTTCCCTATGGTGGTGCACCAAGGTAGCTTGCTAGCTACCACCTTCCCTCCCCTCCTCTCTCAATGGATTTTTTAAAATTTTATATAATATAATATTTTTTAAATTTTATCTTATATAATATAATATAATATAATATAATATATCCGAACATACATCAGTGGTGTTCTAGAAAGTATTCTCTGCGTATACATGATCCCTGCTCCACAGATCTCACCACCTTGTTTTGGCCATGGTACAAAGTAGGAGGATAACAAAGCTGGAAGGACAGTGGGGAGATTAGATGGAAGCAAATCTA
>NW_017729008.1:39415540-39417468 GCF_001723915.1 Gavialis gangeticus | reverse complement strand
GTGGTGTTCTAGAAAGTATTCTCTGCGTATACATGATCCCTGCTCCACAGGTCTCACCACCTTGTTTTGGCCATGGTACAAAGTAGGAGGATAACAAAGCTGGAAGGACAGTGGGGAGATTAGATGGAAGCAAATCTATGCGCATGGAGAGTCATCAAGCAAAGGCCCAGTGCATTGCAGGTTGGGGCAAGGAGCTTTCTTCCTCAAAATGTATTCATTAAATAAGTCTTTGCTTGGTGTCTTATGGTAGTCCCTGTGAGATTGCAGTGTAGTGGCTGGGGGTGTTAGCTCAGCAAGGGTGTTTCCACAGCAGGGGATGGAGTCGATAAAGCATACAGATGGTTGTGGGAGTGTGTTGACAAACCAGGCATTCAGGATAACAGCTTTGACAGGGCAAGGGCATGAGGCTGCAATGAGGGATAGGCTTATTCAAACCTTGACAGGAGGACAAGACCGTGAACTTGAAGTGACAGAGATAGCAGAGCCAACAGAGGGCATCCAAGAGGGGTGCAGTGGACAGATGGGTAGGACATGACCTAAAGCAGGGGTGGGCAAAACACGGCCTGTGGACTAGATCCAGCCCACCAGGCACTTTCATCTGGTACCCACCAAGAATTGTACCCTGCCCAGCCCTTCCGCCCACAAGGGTGGGAGCAAGGTGCCTACATATACACCCTCCCCACCATCATACCCTATTGCACCATGCTCCCACCTTTGTGGGTAGAAGGGCCTGTCCTGGTCAACACACTGCCGCAGCTGCCGGGGGACCTGCTCGGCTTCCCTGGTGTCCCACTCACTTCAGGCAGCAGGTAGGGAAGCAGGGGAGCTGCGGCTGGGCAGGAGCATGGGATCCACAGGTAGGGAAGTGGGGGAGCATAGCTGGGCAGGAGCATGGGATCTGCACTGGCGGCAGCGCGGATCCCATGCCCAGGGTGATGGATGTAGTGCAGAGCTCGGGTGAGCAGGGTGTGAGGGGGAGGTGAGAACCCCACCTCCCACTCATCCCATGGCATGGAGGCTTCACCAGTGGCAGCAGGAGCACCAGCAGGGGTGCTCAGGGTGCTGGTGCCTGGTGCAGGTGCTGGTGCCTGGCAGTGCGCAGCTGTGGCCAGCGTTGCACATTGAGGCAAGGAGCGCAGCGTGGCCAGGCCGCCTTTATCGCACAGTACTCCCCACGCGCACATGCAGGTTCTGCACTTGCACACCACCAGAGGGAAGCTCCATGTGCTCGAGCTAGCTGCCTTCATTGCTCCCTGCCGTCCAGGTCCCAGGATTCTGTGTGGAAGCAGGGGCCAGGGCTCCCCTTCTCTTCCAAAGGATCCCAGGACCTGGGGACCAGCACCTGCACCAGGCACAAGCACCCCAAGCACCCCTGCCTGCTACTGCTGCTGCCACCAGTGGGGCTGCATGCCAAGGGGAGAGTGTGGGGAGAGTCCTCACACCCCCCACACTCCACAAACACCGCATACCCACACCCTGCCCCCACATCCCCCCACATATACACCTCCAACATACCCTATTCCCCCCACACACACAGCCACACCCCTTCATAAACTCTCCCGCACCCCCCCACAGCCCACCAAGCACAAACACATACTCCTACACCCCACCATCCACAAACACCACCCCCACATCTCCCCCATGCACACACACCACACCCCACCATATACCCACCCCACAATATACAAGACTAAGACTTTATTTTTGAATTATTGTGTGCACACACAAATCATGCCAAAAATATTTTTTGTAAGAAAAATGAAATATGTTATAGTTGGTGTTTCACTTTTAGGGTATGATTTGGTTTTTGCTGGTTCTAAGATGGCACTCTACCCTCCCAAAAGGAGTATTTTGGAAGGGGGGGTAAAGGGAGGGACTTCTGTTGGCAAAGGTCAGGGGCTAGGGGGTGGGGCTTCCAGTCCCAAGAT
>NW_017729008.1:39406466-39415307 GCF_001723915.1 Gavialis gangeticus | reverse complement strand
CCAGTCCCAAGATGGGAACCGGGGGGGGTGGGACAACTGTCAAGGGGCGGAGCTACCCATGTGGCCCTCGATAGCGCGCCAAACCTTGTTAAGTGGCCCTCCGGCTGAAATAATTGCCTGCCTCTGACCTAAGGTGTCAGTGCCCTGCTTGAGAAGAGACGAGGAAGGAGGGGATTGCAGTGCTCAGATTTCTCCATGTGTCTGTCTTGCCAACTGTGTGTTTCTCTATTGCACAAGTCACTGATAAGTGGGTCCCCGCCGAGGTGTCAAGCCAATTAGTGCCAGCTGCAGCACCGATCCCTGTGCACACCTTGTGTGCATCTGCCTCTGCATTTCTTCTCCTCCCCGCCCTTTGATGTGGACTGAAAGTTCGAAGCTCACTGCAGCGTGCAGGTGGCCGAGGAGCTGCATTTTGCGGGGAGCAGGGGGTTGTAACCACACCAGCGCTCACAAGGGCAACTGCCAGGG
This sequence comes from Gavialis gangeticus, assembly GCF_001723915.1. Classification (NCBI taxonomy): domain Eukaryota; kingdom Metazoa; phylum Chordata; order Crocodylia; family Gavialidae; genus Gavialis; species Gavialis gangeticus. The sequence continues at coordinate 39,414,839 of NW_017729008.1, read as the reverse complement.
GTGAACATAAATAGTTTTGTCTCTCCCAAACTGGGAGCCTAGAGGCAGGCAGAGGACATTGGCAGATGTATGTGTTGATACACCAGACACTTGGGAACCTGGACCTACTTCCGTGTGAAATATTGAAAATTTAAAATAAACATGCCTCCATATGGAGCGGCTGGAAATGGGACTCAAGCCAAGGTCCTGACCATTGGCAGCCATCGAAGAGCCCAGATGGTTTTCATAAGAAGAAGGTTGTCAACTCTGAGTTCCTGGCCAGATCCTACCTCTGGTGGGACAGCATCGTGGGTGAGGCCTTAAAACTTCATGATGGTCTGTGCAACCCCACAACAGGCCCATGCTGGCTGGGTCATTGTGTTCCCAAAACTGGAGGCCCCTCCACACCTTTCAATGATCTTAATAGGAGCTCGGGTGGAAAGGGCATTCAGACACGATTAGGCAGGGAGCTAAAAGCCTCTTGTTACCAAGACTTCAATATTTCTTCAAGCCGCAGCAAAGCACATCCACTAAAATACTGCACGGGGTTATAAATAATGAAAATTAAAGTGCCGTTGACAAAACGAGCAGGGCCCTTTGCAGGCCGCTTCCCCTTTGCTTGTTCCCATTGTGTCTGCTCACCGACTTGAAAACTGGCAAAATGCAGCCATTTGCAGGGAGCGTCTCTTGCCAACCATGGGAATTAGCTGTATGGTGACTTTATGTTCATTAGCTCTCTGTACAGTGTTGCACTAACTGATAGGATTAAACGACGCAGGTGAAATGAATTAATAAGCGCCCATTTTGTAATGCATTGTCCTTGCATGAGTCAGATGCAGTTTTTCAGCTGTCTGGGAATCTGATCCAACTAGGAGTGAATCGCTGATTAATTAAGGAAGTCAGTACGGGTGGGATTACTCATTCGTGGTGGGTCTTGTATATGTCTGGTTTACAAAGGGTAGGATATACCTTCCCACTGATTTCAGATTAAGGCAAGCCACAAAGAAAAAGCCAATATAGAGTCCCCATGATAGAAAACCATGTATTTCACTCTTCATATTTCTTCCTCTTGAATCTCCAACAGGCCTATTTCCTTGCAGCGAGACCTCCTACCTTTCATAGGACAGTCCTGAGCAAGGCACCACAGCCAACCACATCACCATTTCCTCCTGGGGCAGAGTTAGTTAGCTACATCCAGACCCATATTAGGAAGCAGGTGTCAAACACGGTTTCAAACCCAGGGCCCGGGCTAAGGACCGCAGCTTTCCTTGGTACATCATCCAAAGAAATTGCCTTTTAAAAATTTCAATTAGAAAGAACATTAGGTCAATCAGATAAAGCCACATTGTGAGGATTTCCTCTTTATGGTGCTCGCCTCTTCAATTATCTATAATGAACTTCCTAACAGAGCCGCAAAGCTTTTTATATGCAAACGAGGCCTTTATTGGGGCCGCTGCAATCCCCGCTTGTTAATGAACTCGAAACAAGTGTTATCGGAAAGGTTACAGCACTGGTGGGGGGAGACAGGAATAAAGAGAGACTAGGAAAACCAGCTTTCTGGGCTTGGATTGCCCCTCAGGTAGCAGAGTTTCATATCTTCTTCTTTCATCCTCCGGCTTGGTTCTTCAGCTTTTATAGCTGCTATATATTAAGAGAACCCTTCGCTCCGGAGAAATGGCTGCTCAAAGGCAGATAGGGATATCCCACCCCTCTGGCTGGAAGGAGATGATGTTGCTGGGTGGGTTTCTCTGCTGGAAGAGAGAGGAGATGCCTCTGAGAAACATGCATCAGGATGGGGTCTACTAGAAACTCAGGAAGCGTCTGACCCTGGCTGATGTTCCTAATATCAGTGGGGCAGGGAGACGTCTTGCTTTTCAGCAGTCACTAGCCATGGGGAGGGATGAGCAGCAAGGGTTGCATCCAAGTCAGAATTGACCTGGCGAGGACTCGCTGGACATTTGGTCCCCATAAAGACATTAAGCTCTGACATCGTAGTCACCAAAAGACCTGCTCAATTGGTCAGCTCTCACTTGGGGCCTGCAGAGGACTTTGCAATAAGGCCACAAAAATGTTGTGCACATCTCCGATGCTCTCTGGGAATGTGGCAGCATCACAGGATTATGACTCCATTTCTATTTGAGGTTTTTTTGGTTCAGACATGAGCCCAGGAGGGATGTGAAGCCCGTGCAGATCCCAATGTCTCACCTTTGCAAGACTGACCCAGGCTGGGAGCAGCTCACTGTAGAGGCCACCTTGTCCCCATTCCACCTGCTTCCACCACTGCTCTTCCATCAGTCTAAACAAGATTCATAGACTTTAGGGCTGGAAGGGACTTCGTGAGATCATCGGGTCCAGCCCCCTGCCCAAGGGGCAGGAAGTCAGCTGGGGTCAGATCACCCCAGCAAGATAAGCATCCAAGCGTTTTTTTAAAGGTGTCCAGAGCATACCTCCAATCGCGGTCTCACTAAGGCCGAGTAAAGTGGGAGGATGACTTCTTGGGTCTTGCTTGACATGCAATGGTAGATGCAAGGCAGAGCTGTATTTGCTTTGCCGGCTGCAGCATCGCATTGGGGTCTCATGTTCATAAACATGGGTTTGGATTCTGCTGTCTGGCCTCATTCAGTAGCAACTTAAACCCTGGGGCTACTCATGAGGTCAGGAGCTACTTGAGAGCCCTGGACCATATGACACAAGAACGGGAGGCTTCTTGCTCTGGTTGGCAATCGTTCATCATTGGCAACCGTGTCATATTCTGTGTCCTATTCATGCTTTGACCCTGCTCCGTCTTCAAATTAGTGAGGTTTTTTTGGGTGGGGAGGAGGGGTTGCTGTTCTTATTAGAAAGCTGTTGCAGAACATCCTTCCTCTGTTGGCTAGAAACTTCCTAATTTCTAGCCAAAATGTATTCAAGGCTACTTTATACCCATTTTTTTGTCCTGTGCCAGTATTGTCCTTGAACTGAAAATGCCATCCTCCCTCCTTGGCAGTTCACCCCTTGAAGTACTTCAGGCAGTGATCAGATCTGCTCTCGCATCCTTTGCTTTGCAAAGCCAAGCTCTTTTAGTCTGTCTTTGTAAGACAGGTTCTCCTCTGCCCCCACCTCTGCTCCTCCTAGGAGGCTTTTTCTGTTCCTTGTCAAGTTTGAATGCATACTTCCTAAACAGGCATGGACAGGATGCAGACTCCTCACCTGGGGCAACCCAGGGTCACTTTTCCCTTCCGTGCAGCGCCCACATCCAAGCGACTCAAAGTCCTCCAGTGTGTGACTAGTGTACTCAGGTCTTTCTCCTCCTCAGTTGCAGATTAGCTCCAAGACATTCCTTAAGTGTGCAGTTTTGTTCGTGCTGCTCTTACACATCATCTCATTTCTACTACTCTCTGTCACCAAATCCTTAATGGGAATAAGAGTGTTACATCCAGCCAAGTGGGTGCAAACTTAGTGAGGGCAAGTGTCTAGCAGTAATCAGAGCAGTCAGCTCTGCTGTGTCCCCGTTAATATACAGGCCTCCCAAATTGCTCTGTAGATATGGGCTTAGCTTCATGTACCAAAGCAGCCAGATGTCAGCTAGGCAGTGCTACAGGGAAAGTTTACATTGCCTATGCTCCTTTCCCCATCTGGCCACATCTGCTTTGGCAGATGCAAGGATGGTGGTGCAGGGCTACACTAACTGGGCCAAGGCAGCGTTGCTATCCTTTAGTGCCACCAGAGTGGGGTAAAGGTGTTCCCCCCAGTAAATGGGCAGCTGCACTCACTTGTGATGGTGCTTCCTAAGGGGAAGGAGGGCTCATGCTGCTGGAGGGCCGGTCCTTGCCACCTCTTGGCTATGGTTCAGCAGGTGCCCACTGAGGCAGGCTGCTCTCCTGGGCTGTGCTGGCATCTCAGTGACTGGGGCATCAGTGTTACTTCATCTGTTGGTCGCAGCTACTCCGGGGCTCCCATCCCACCCTTTCCATGTTAGCTCACATGAGCACCCAAGGCAGGACATTGCAGTAGGCCGTCTCATCCCGGCTCCCCGCTTCAGCAATGACCAGCTCCGGTGGCTTCAGGGAAGAAGGGGGGGAACCCACTGTGCTATCCTGCCCTGCGTGGTGGAGGAGGGGGCTGGGATTTCTCCCTGACCAGCCCAATGATCGATGGCCTTTGTAATTCCATTCCTGTCTGGCGTAAGTGCAGATGTTACACATCTAATCCACTGTTTTATTTTACTAAGCTATTTGCTTCTGTAAGATGCTTCCTCCATCTGCTGTAACCAGCCCCTGGACTCTCTCCGGCTGTGAATTTCACCCTCAAGCCTTCCATTCCTCCTCTTGCTCCCCTGCCTGCCATCAGGCTTTCTCCTCATCTTTGCCTTCCTGCACTGACACGTGTCTCCTGTGCAGTGTCCTGCAGACACCCACGGCTCACCTGCCTCCGCCCCCATGTATCACACCCAGATAGCAAATGCAGTCAGGTGCCGGCTGGAGAAACGAGCCAAGCAGAAGGAAATGGCAATGGGCTACCTGCTCCACAGGGTGTAATGGAGAGAGGGCAGTGCAGAGGAAAATGGAGACCTCTGCTATCAATCACCCCGGCCTGGTCTCCATACAGAAACTGCACTGGCTGAGCTGAGAAGTGATGTTACACTGATGTAGCTGTGTGTAGATGCTCCTCCAGGTTATGGATCAGGTCCTTTGGGTGTAGCTAAGGTTAGGCCCATGCTGAGTGTCCCTCCACACTCCCACGGTTGCAGCACTTGAGCGAGATCGATTCAACATCACACCTGTAATGTGCTGCCCCAGGTTCTTCTTTGAAGCAGGTCTCACACTCACATTGCTCCTTTGATCCCAGACCATCTTTGTCAAGGATCTGCCAGCATTATACAAGGGGTTTTTCTTCCCCGCTTAAGCACAAGGGCCCTCCAGTCATGAGGAGCTGTTCAATGCCTGGCAGAGGGGTTGTGCTCTGTGTTTGGCCTTAGCGAGTGCCTCAGGGGTGAGCCATCCACAGTTTCTCAGCTCTCCACAGACACCTGATGCCAACTGCTGTAAGGACTGGGCACCAAGGAGCTCCCCAGGGAGCTTCTTCCACTCCTTGCAGACCGAGGCTGCGGTAGAGCAGGGGGGGAGTTGGATGGGATGCTTGCTCCAGAGCAGAGGGTGCTGAGATCCTACTAACTGCCTGGACATGTTTTCTCTTCTCCCCCAGGACTGTCCCCAGTTGCTCAAGGCAGACAAGATCCTGGTGCCTGTGGAAGTGATCAAGCCCATCACGCTGAAAGCCAAGAACCTGCCACAACCTCAGTCGGGACAGCGGGGCTACGAGTGCATCCTGAATATCCAGGGCCTCGAGCAGCGGGTGCCCGCCTTGAGGTTCAACAGCTCCAGCGTGCAGTGCCAGAACACCTCGGTGAGTGGGGGCAGTTGGGGGAAGAGAGGGGGCAGGTCCTGGCAGAGCTGGCTGGGTGCAATGGCGCTGGTCCCCTCCCTTGCTCCTTAGAGTAATTATGGTAACAAGCTGCCCTGCGTCAGCTGGGCACAGAGCACTACAGATGTGTCCTCACTGGTCCCCCGGCATCGCAGACACCTGCCCCTCTCTCATACACGGAGATAAAAAGCTCCCTTTGCCTTAGTGGAGATCCTGGGATCTCTCCGCACAGGCCTGCCAGTCCTGGCTCATGCATACCCGCTGCTCTCAGAGGCCTGAGACACCTCACACTGCTACTTCCATGTCATTCAGTCCTGGTCTTCAGCACCCTTTGTCATTCATGTTCTGGGTGCCACGTGCTGCAGTTGTGGTTTGGCCGAACCCTCCACTAGACAGGCCACCCCCCCAGTGCTCACATGCCTTTCATTGCAGTCTTTCCCTACCGCTTCTCCCAAGTTATCACACTGCTGTTATCATACCTGGTGCTTCTGCACTCTCTCCAGGTCTCTGAGATCAAAGAGCTTAAGAGAAATGAAGAAATTAAACCGTCAAACCCCTATCAGTGAGGAAAGCCAGTATCATGACCCTGCTCTCGCAAATGGGGAAACTGAGGCACAGGCAACGGGAGGAGTTTCCTCAAGATCATGCAGCAGCTGGCCAGCAGAACTAGTGAATACAACCCAAGACACCTCATTCCTAGGACCCTGCTCACACTTTGTCATAAGGGTCCTCCTTCTAGCTGCTCCTAGGGGAAACATTTGTCTAACCAGTCCATAACTTGGCCAAAGGCAACATATTTCACTTAAGCAACTAGGCAGAGTTGACTGGTGCCTTGATGAAGGGAACAGACAAAAACCAGCAGAGGTGGATGGACAAACAGAAAGAAATGTGAATGGGAGAAATGGTGTTGAATGGTTATTAGCAAGGGCTCATCCTGCCACTGACTCACAGGGGGACCTTGGGCAAGTCACTTTGCCTCTGTGCGCATAACTACTGCCCAGTGTAGTAGGATTAGCAGTCCTTCTCCCAAGAAAGCCATGAGGGTCACAGCATTGCCACCTGTCTGACGGGACAAGTGCCGGGTTTGTAGTAGAACTGGTTTCCTTCTGGGGTATATAGGGACTTTCTCTTACAAGCTAGGAGATTACACATTTAGGGCAATCTCTCCTGCAGGTTTTGCTCAATTATTCTTCTTGTTATAACAAGATGATTTATTAGGCAAATGCCTAATTACAGGCATCAGCTCCTTCTCCCGAGTTCCACCGCTCAGTGCCAGGCAGCACTTGTTAAAATCCCACACTACATATTCTGCTGCATTAACCAACTTGTAGAGGGTTATGGGCAGCCTCCGCATTTTACGAGCTGTTACAAACAAGCATTTTCCCAACAAACTCCCCATTTGTTCCCCTGCTTCCATTGCTGCTTAGTGGCCTGTGAGCATCGGGTTCAGGATTTTGCAGAAATTTATGGTTTGAAAAATTAAGAACGCTTTAAACACCTTTTACAGAAGCCAAAGCTCGAGGCTACGAGGCGCATTACCAAGTCCTGCTAAAAGGCATACAGCCGTAGTGGGGAGAGGTAGCAGCCACCCAGTAGAGTCTCTGTCGTGAACTCCCAGACACTGAGAATTGTTTCACATCTGGATGTGCTGAATCCAGTGCTGAAAACCCTGGACATGAAGGGCAGAGAAGTCTGCAGTGCCAGGGTAGCTATGTCTATGCTGTGCTATGGGTAGTTCCCAGGCTTGCAGGTTGATACATGGGCCAGGAAGGAATTTTTCCCCCTCCTGTTGCTACATAACAGGGAAGGTTTTTTTTTTCCCTCCATCTTCCTCAAAAGCGTTAGGTGTTGGCTGAAGCCTAGGCTGGGGATTTTCACTGGGTGCACCAGTGCTCCTGCTGGGACTAAAACCTGGAGGTTGCTGGCTTGAGGGTCTCGTCCTTCTGCTCAGGGTCCAACTAATGGCCACATTTGAGGTCAGGAAGGAATTTTCTTGCATGATCAGACTGGTACGGACCATGGGGTTTTTGCCTTCCTCTGTAGGAAAGCCACAACCCTCTTCCTTGGATCTCAAAAGTGTATTCTTACAGCTCTCACAGCCATAAGACCCTGTCTGCCATGGTCTCCTATGGCAGGTCAAGGTGCTTGGCCTTGTGGTTGTGACACAAGGTTGATCCTGTTGTTTCAGTAACAGGTTAGACACGCATTTGTGCAGGATGGTTTGCATAAGGAGGATCCTGCCTCAAGCAGTGGGTAGGACTAAATGACCTCCAGAGGTCCCGTCCAGCCCCACTGCTCTGTATTGATAGGGGGCAAGAGTAATGGAACTAGAGGAGGGGGTCGAGGTCTGGGCTGGTTCTGGGTCCTGTTGGGTTTTTTCCTTTCTGTGCTTTTATATGAGATCAGACGCTGCCCACACAGCCCTCTCGCAGATTGTTTTTTCCTGGTCAGCTGTAGCCCTTATGTTTGGGGGCCAAAATCATCACTACTGGAAGCTGCAAGAGGTGCGGCAGAGGAAGCCACACAAGAGAGAGTTGCAGCCGTCTGCTTACCAATTAGACCAGAGGGACACAGTGCCAGGGCTGGTAGTGATGGGCACCGACCATAGGGAGGAAGGTCTCTGATACAGCTTCCTCTCCGAAGGGGAGCCTGACTTTTGAAACGGCTGCATGCAGTAGTTTGCTAACTGAACGGAAACCCTGTTAACCAAGTCCTGTGGACAGTGCTGCTGAGTTACAGAGGAGGCATTGGGAGAGGAGGCATGGATGGGGTGTTAGTGAGGGCCTCTTGCTGCGTGTCCTGCCAGTGGGCACCTCAGTCAGGTGTTGGCAAGTCTGTGGTTGGGCATATGTTCGAGTGGAGACTCTCCACTTCGTTTCATCCGTGATCCTCGCCGTGGGCCTTTCTACTGCCGAAGGCGTGTGGGTCACTGGGCGGTTGTGTAGGCGTGTTGTAAGTCATGAATCAAACTGGTGAGGGTGGTGGAGGGGA
>NW_017729008.1:39390913-39401466 GCF_001723915.1 Gavialis gangeticus | reverse complement strand
CCAAGTCCTGTGGACAGTGCTGCTGAGTTACAGAGGAGGCATTGGGAGAGGAGGCATGGATGGGGTGTTAGTGAGGGCCTCTTGCTGCGTGTCCTGCCAGTGGGCACCTCAGTCAGGTGTTGGCAAGTCTGTGGTTGGGCATATGTTCGAGTGGAGACTCTCCACTTCGTTTCATCCGTGATCCTCGCCGTGGGCCTTTCTACTGCCGAAGGCGTGTGGGTCACTGGGCGGTTGTGTAGGCGTGTTGTAAGTCATGAATCAAACTGGTGAGGGTGGTGGAGGGGACGGTGGAGGGCTGGCACTGCAGGGGTGCCTGGTTATGGTGCTGTAGGGAGAAGGGGTCCTGGGCTATTGAGTTGCTACAGGTGGGGTGAAGGGGCTCAGGGTTTGGGAGCTCTTGCTGCAAGAAAGGGGGGAGACTTGTTGGGCGAGAAGCTGGTGCTGCTCAGGTGGGAAGATGCTGAGTATTACAATAGTGGGGAGGGGGAGAGTGTAATTCCTCCCCATTCGACTCAAAGGCACTTAAAGAGAGAGAGCTCCTTTCCATCCTTGGAGTGAGCATTATTCCCCGTAGCTGCTACTCGACCTTGCCTGGACAAGAATAGCCCCTGTGGCCCCAGTCTGCTTTGGTCACTGGGCTTAGTGCTGCTGGGATGTGGGGATGGGGTTAGCTACCTGTGTGTGTGTGTAGTGCCTGAACATGTACATGTGCATACGTGTGTATGCATGTTTAAGTACAAAGGGACTGTGCAAGCGCTTGAATGCATGCAGGCATGACTGCGTCAGTCTAAGGGGTTTGTCTGTGTTACTATTTAGGGTCAATTGTTCTTAATTAGCCCAAGCCATAGGAGCTGCCCCTTCACATCTACATGCACACCACGCACAGAAGGAGAGACAAGCAATGGGCCAACTTACTCCCAACCTGAGCCCTTCTAGGAGTCAACTCTGCCCCGTACTGGTCTCTCCTGTGCTTAGCTGTGAGTATGGGCCAAAGAGTCAGGAAGCCAAGTGCAGAAGGGCAGGAAGCCGGGTCCCATGAGTCCCCCTGTGCTGTGACCCTTAGCTGGGCTTAGTTTGGACCACACTGCAGAGGGGAGGCTAGGAGGATGTCCAGCCCCCATACTCTGATGCTCAGGAGAGTTAAGGGGCATGCTTGGGGCATGCTGGACTTTTGCTGCGTGCAAACAAAGGGGCTTTAAAGGTGGGTTTGGTTTAGAAGGCCAGACCATGAGCAGCACAAGGAAACAGTGTAGACATATCCTAAAGCATGTGGGGCTGGGTGTTTGCCATGACAGAGATGCATGTTAAGCAGCCTGCCCCCCACCTGGAAATTAAAGCACTGCTCCCCTGTTCCATGTGAGACCTTTGCGGTCAAAGTGTCCAAGTCCTGCTGTCTCCCATGGGATGGTCTGTGTACTGCCCTGGGGGGCTGTGAGAAAGGCAATGCTGCTTAGTCATTACAAAGTATGGGGGCTTTTTGGGTGGCGTGGAACAGCGACCGAGTCTTCGGCAAATAACAGCACGCACAGCAGCTCTAGACAAGCACTGGCTAGGAGTAGAGCAGTATGTCCTGTCCTCATCCTGGAAGGACTCAGAGCTCTTCCTGGAGGTCACCCACATGAAGAGCTCTTGTACTGTGAACCTTTTGGGACCCAGAGGATGGCTTAACCTCAGTACACCTGCCCAGCTCCTTAGAGTGGCTTGCAGATGAGACCCGTTGCCCATGCAAGCTCAAGCGCAGCATCAGTAGTTTGCAGCTCAGATGACAGGCCTGCCATTTAGAAATGACTGTTTCTAATAAGCCACCTGTAAATTATGAGCTCCATGCTCCATTCCCAACCCCAGGAGCCGACCCAGGCATGACCCATGACTGAGGGTAGCCAGTTAGCCCTGGACAGTACATCCGAGCTATTTCACTCCTCTTTCTAATGCAATACTCTGTGCACCAGCATGTTGGCTGTCCATCATCTGCCCAGGTCTGGGGATGGGATTTTGACTGGTGACGGGAAAGGCCTAATGGTTTTTCTAAAGCAAAATGAACCTTCTAGTTCAGATCCTGATCTTCAGTGGCCGTGTAAGAGTGATGCTGTAGCCACGATGCTGCAGAAATGATGCGAGTGGCAAGGATTTCTTAGGGTGATATTTTTTTTATTGGAGTAACTATGTAGTTGGCATAAAGTTAGACCAGCTTCTCAATACCAGAGTTAGACTTGAGGTGGTCTAAGGAAGAGTGTCTTGCATTCAAATGCTTGTTTAACTCCATTCCAACTCCATAGTTGGTCCAATGAAAAATGTCACCCAAAGAAATCCTTGCTGCTTAAAATAGTGTTAATTCTGGGGTGACTCTCTTGAAGTCATCAATGCGGTTCTGTGTTTAGGCTAACACTGCTGAGATCAGAGCTGGGCTTTAATTTCATTGGGGAAAGTCGAGTCCTCTAGATCATAAAGAGCAGAATAGCTGACATAGGAGTTGAGCCATGCCACCATTGCCCAGTCGAGCTTGTCTGGATTTACTCTGGTGTATCCCAGATCAGAATGAAGCTTCTCCTCTGTTACCTTGGTGGAAAATCAGGTCCTAGCTCTGGCTTTCTCCTGGTATAAGTGAGACCAAAATCCAGCCCTGGCTCCTTGATCTTGGTGGAAGGAGTCTGGGTGTAGGTTAGTACAGCGGAGATCAGACTTGAGCCCTCACGTTTTCCTTTCTAAGTAATTCCAAGTTCAGTGAAGCCGAGTCATACAGATGGGCCTGGCCTCACTGTGGCTACCAGAAGCACTACACAGCACCTCTGGCACTTGGATGTTCAGCCCAGCCAGCCCCAGCTCCGCATTTCGTTGGCCTTCGTGGAGATGTTTCATCAACGTTTCATTTGATAACAGCCATAAGTCACGCCAGACAGTGTGTTTGGGGCAATTATTGCTTTGCCAAGTGATCTGAGCCTCTCAGCCCAGGCCCTTGTGCTCCATCACACCACCCGAGGCAATGCAATTATCACCCAGAAAGACCCTGCCTGCCATCACTTATTGCACTTATATCGTCCGCTGCAGACAGCCCGGCCCAGGAGCGATGGGATGAAATGAGAAGAAGGAGCAGTTAGGAGGAATATAAAGAAATGTCAGGATGTGCGGCCGTAACAGCTAGATCTATTAGGCCGGGAAATGGGCTCCCTGTGGGAGATGGTGGGAGCCACATCACTCATGATCATTTAAAGCCAGACTGGCCAAAACATCCTGCCCAGGCAGCTGGGAGGTGGGAGCGAGACAGACAGGTGACCCAAAAGGTCATTGCCATTGCTAACACCAATGATCTGTGTACTCATCCTGCCTTCCTGTGATCTGCCCTCCACGCCAGCCCCAGGGCATACACGCTGCGTGGCTGATCTTTGCCCCTCAATTCCCCACTGGTATTTCAGTTTACTTCATGTCCTGAGCCACCTGGCAGGAGTCCCTGGGCTTTGTGATCTCTGTGCACTGGTAACACTGACATGAGAAAGTGGCAACATCATTAGTGTGCTGAGTTAATGATCTCCAAAGTCTTTGATCATGCAACAAGGGAAAACCTTGCCTGAGATCTGAGACCTGCTCTCACATGTACCCAGGGGAGATCCAAGGGGAATATGGTTGGGAGGTCTGGGTACTCTTGATTTATTACTGACAGTAGTCAGGATTCATATCTGTTTGCTTTAAAGTACACCAAGACACCCAAGCCATGACCAGCCCCCGCTGGTTCAGACTCTGTACAGATACAGCCTGAGACTCAGGCCTGTCCCAAGGAGCTGAGACAGACAGGGGAAAGGGAAAGGGAAACAAAAGGAGGGATTGCTATCCTTGAGTTATAGATGGGGTAGGGGGGTGGATTAAGTGCCTCACCCAAGGTCATACAGGCAGACTGTGACAGCAGCAGAGACACGTCTGCTAAGTCGCGGCCCAGATCTCTTCCCTCTCTATTAATGCAGGTGGGGGAATAGGCGGAAATGCTCAAATAATAGTGAAATGCAACTTCCCTTAAGATGTCTCCCCACTGCCTCTGGACTCCTAAAGTAGAGCAGTGGGGCACACATAGGACCTCGCATCCAGACACCAGATGGAAGCTGCTGAAGGCTTTAGTCCTGTGACCGTGACCTTTGATCTGCTCTGTGTGCGCCGAGTGACTGCTTCTGTCTGCATGCATGTATGGCCATGTGCAGGCCTGTAGGTTTCCTACACATGGGCTGCTTAATTAAGAGTTAATTGTACATAATCCCCCATGGAGGAGCCATAGCTCCAGGCTCAGCCTGGGTTTAACATGTTAGCAGTCATGGGGAGCTGTTATTAAATCCAGACAGGTAATATATGGACCCTGGTAAAGGCCACTCTCTGCACCTTGCTTCTGCATTTAGTGGATGATGTACCTCTTTGGGTTGCAGACTTCTTTTTCTCAGCGGCAAACCCTCGAGCAGGTTTTCTGGTTGTATTTCAAGGTGGTGGCCAGCGGGACCTCTGGATACCCCCAACTGTCAGATGAAAGAGACTTTGCACATGATAGGGACTGGGAACACAGCCTGCATTGGACTTCAGTAGAAGCTCCATGCGTGGTCTCTGTATCTAGTTATGGGGCCAGTGCTCAAGAAGATCAGAGGATCATAGGAAAGTAGGGCTAGAAGGGAGCTCGTGTGGTTATCTAGTCCAGCCTCCTACTCAGGACAGGGTTGGAGTTGCTTAAACCATTGCAGCCCAGTGTGTCTAGCATGGGATATACTCTGCAACCTCTTCTGGGAGCCGGTTCCAGTGCTTAACCATCCTCATAGTCAAAACACAGCCCTCCTGTTAATACAATGCAGCACGCTATTGGCTTTTTTGCAACAATAGCATGCTGTTGGCTTGCATTCAGCTTTGGGTCCATTGTGACCCCTAGATGTGGTATTGCTCTTGAATTTTTCTAAGGAGTGTGTGAACTGCAACTAGCTTGCTCTGGCAGCTCAACATCTCCCCACAACTGCTGGGCTATGTTGTTGAAAAGGCAGGCTCCTCTTTGCAAGGAAGTCCATAAGATCTTAGGGGGTTTTTTTGCACCCACGCGTGACAGCGAATCAGGCTGTTGGAGTCATCAGGACGTGCACCCCCTCTTCATTTCGCCAGCCCAAAGCTAGCAGCACTGATTTTACATGTGCAAATTGTTCCTGCCAAATGAAAGGTCAGATCTGAGCCAGCCTGAAAATTTAAACCCTTGTTAATACTCTCCCCTCTTGCATCTTCTCATTAGAAAGAAGAAATCTGAGCGAGCCGGTGCCCCTTGTAGGATATCTGACAGGCTAACTGGCTCGGGAAGCTGTGAGCAAATGCCAGAGCCAGGAGCCTTCCTCTGAGAAGGCAAGCTGGCATCCGAACGGGCCTGCCCTATTGTAGCACTGCCATTTAGGTCCATGTAAGCCAGCATCTAGCACCCAGAGACAGGTGCGAGCTCATGATAATGTCTGGAAGGGACATAGGCCTGGAAAACACCGAGACCTTTGATTTGCTAGTCAAATCTATCATGGGCTAATGCACCATCTCTCTGTTGGCCCAACCCATAGCTTTAATCATGCTTCTTGGCCAGAGAGGTGCCTTCTCCAGGTCTTGTCCATTTACCTGAGGTTTTATTCAGCCAAGAGCCATCTCCTTGGATCTGATATCCACCCCATGCGTGTGATCAGCATCCCTCTTGATGTTAACGGAGGCTCCCGTGTATAGCCAGGGAAGGCCCTCAGGCAATACAGTGGGGAAGGCCGTACTAAGCAGTATATGACCACAAGCCTTCACGCTTGAAGCTCTCCTGTGAGCAGCAGCCCTGCCTTCTCTGCTACACGTTGCAGAGTCCAACCAGACCCTTTCCAGCTCATCCAGTGTCGTGTTCATTCCCAAGGCCTCCCGCGGTGTTAAAGGAGCTGCGGATGGGGCCTGGCTGGCTGTCCTCTGCCTCCCCTGTACAGCACTAACCACACAAGAGCTGGGAGATGGTCACAATATAGAGCAAGATTCACAACCAGGGTGCCGCAGCACCTTGAGGTGCCTCGAGAGCCTTGCAAGGGTGCTGCAGGGTGCTGTGCAACGTTAGCACTGTCAGGTCTGCAAAGATGCCTCACAAGATAAACCCCGGGATTTCAACTAGGAATCCGCAGTATTAAAAACATTCAGACCTGTTAGAGGCTTTCTGAGTCCTTTGTAGCAGAAGAATTGCTCTGGGATCTTTTCCGTAGTCAGAAAATGAGTGGCATTTTCTGAAGGGCGCCTCAAGCCTAACCAAGTTGAGAGTCGTGATTTAGAGAGACGTATCTGCCTAGCCCTGGACTGCAATGGGGCCCTGGTGTGCCCCGTGTCTCAGGAAGATGCCTTTCTTTGGGAGGGAGCTGCTCCTGCCAAAGGTTTGTGTTTCAGCGCGCAAAGCTCGAGTTGCTGTTTCAGCGGCGTGAAGGGCAGTTGTGTCTCCCTAATGAGAAATATCCATTCAGCCGTCTCCATCAGAGGGATCTATCTCTACCCCATCCCCACCTCCATGAGTCTTGGCTGGATACTTCCCTGCCATTGGGGGACTGTGTTCACAAAGGCAGAGCCAACAGCACAGGATTTACCTACAACAAATCCAGGCATTTTGCTGGCTTATGAAATGAGGGTTGCTTCTGGGAGCTGGCTGGGCAACTCCCTGTACAGCCCAAGGGTCAAAAAGGCATTGAGTGGAGCAGCCATGGCCACCGAGAGAGCCTGCAGATGAATGATATGTCATGGTTGGGAGCCGAGTTCACTGGGGGAAGGTCAGGTGCGTGGTCTGTGCTAATGGGAGCCTGCAAGACTGGCCCTCGGGACCTTCTTCAGTAGCGCTGGGAGGTTGGCAAGTAGATTGGGCACTGCCTTCCAGCAGGTAGCTGGAAACCCAAAGATGTGAGGTGCCTTGAAGAGACAAGAGCCAAAGGACCCAGGTCCGTGGGAGCCCGATCATTTCTGTTACCTCCAGACTAGGCCACAATTCCCTTTTACTGCACAGTTCAACATGGTGATGACAGAGACTTCAGTATGGACAGCTGCCCTGGCTGCAAGTCTCCAAAACAGGGCCAACAGGTAGAAGTGCACTGCAGTGAAGAAATCTTGATCTCGTGGTCCATTTGAGCACAAATCTGGGCAAAGAGTCTCCTGAATGGTGTCCTGCCACCGACTCCCTGTTGTACATACTGTGTGACCCTGAGCAGATCAGTTAAGTCTGAGCTCAGCTTGCCACCTGTCGGGACATTGCCAGGTTTAGTCCATCCGCGTTTGCAAAGAGCTTCGGGCTCCTCAGAAGGAAGATGCTGTTGTAGCGTGTAAAACTGTGATCTGCCCCAGGCCACCCCATGCATGCCATGAGCATCCAACCAGCATTGCCTGATTTCTGGGATTTAGTGGTTGTGGAATGGGAATGAAAATATGGTACAGAGATAGCATGGGCATAGACTCATAGAAAATGAGGGTTGAAGGGACCTCAGGAGGTCACATCTAGTCCAACCCCCAGCTCAATGCAGGACCAGCGCCAACCACATCACCCCAGCCAAGGCTTTGTCTAGATGGGTCTTAAAAATCTCCAAGGATGGAGAGTCTACAACCTTTCTGGGTAGCCTGTTCCAGTGCTTTATTACCCTCCTAGTGAGAAAGGTTTTCCTAATATCCAACCTAAACTTCCCTTGTTGCAACTGGAGCCCATTGCTCCTTGTTTCGCCATTTGCCACCACTGAGAACAGCCCAGCTCCAGCCTCTTTGGATCCCCGCTGCAGGGAGTTGAAGGCTGCTATTAAATCCCTTCTCATCTTATGTAGACTAAATAAGCCCAGTTCCCTCAGCCTCTCCTCATAAGCCCTGCTGCTCAGCCCCCTAACCATTTTCGTTGCCCTGCACTGGACTCTCTCCAATTTGTCCACAACTTTTCTGTAGTGGGGGACCCAAAAATGGACACAGGACCCCAGATGAAGCCTCCCTAGTGCCAAATAGAGGGGGCATAATCATATCCCTCAATCTGCTGGCAATGCTGCTACTAATGCAGCCCAGTATGCCGTTAGCCTTCTTCTCAACAATGGCACACTGTTGACTCATAATAAGTTTATTCTCCAATGTCACCCTTAGGTCCTTTTGTGCAGAGCTGCTGATTAGCCAGTCGTTCATCAACCTGCACCGGTGCATGGGTTTGCTCCATCCTAAGTGCAGGACTTTGCACTTGTCCTTACTGAACCTCATGAGATTTATTTTGGTCCAATCCTCCAATTTGTCTAGATCTCTGTTAATCCAAGCCCTACCTTCCACTGTATCTACTACACACTCCAGCTTGGTGTCATCCACAAAATTGCTGAGAATGCACTCCATCCCATCTTCCAGCTTGTTAATAAAGATATTGAACAAAACCGGCCCCAGGACTGGCCCCTGGGGCACTCCACTTGATCCTGGCTGCCAGCTAGACATTGAGCCACTGATCACTACCCGTTGAAGCCAACAATCCAGCCAGCTTTCAATCCACCTTACAATCCATTCGTCCAACCCATACTTCTTCAGCTTGCTTGCAAAAATGTTGGAGAGACTGTATCAAAAGTCTTGCTAAAGTCAAGGTATAGCGTGCCCACTGCTTTTGCCACATCCACAGAGCCAGTCATCTCATCAAAGAAGGCAATCAGGTTGGTCAGGCATGATTTGCCCTGGTGAATCCCTGCTGACTGCTCCTAATCACCTTCTTCTCCTCCAAGTGTTTAGAAATGGATTCCTTGAGGGTCTGCTCCGTGAATTTTCCAGGGACTGAGATGAGGCTGACCAGCCTGTATTTCCTGAATCTTCCTTCTTGCCTTTTTTAAAGATGGGCATTATATTTAACTGTTTCCAATCATCCAGGACCTCTCTCAGTTGTCCCAAGTTTAAAAAGATAATGGCCAGTGGCTCTGCAATTACAATGGTCAACTCCATCAGCCCCCTCAGGTGCATCACGTCCGGCCCTATGGACTTGTACACATGCAGCTTTTCAAAGTAGTCCCTAACCTGTTCTTTCACAGCTGTTAGCTGCTCACCTCCTCCCCAAACTGTGCTGCCAGATGCAGTCATGTGGGAGCTGACCTTGCCGGGAAGACTGAGGTGAAAAAGTCATTGAGCACTTCAGCCTTTTCCTCATCATCTGTCATTAAGTTGCCTCCCCCATTCAGTAAGGAACCCACACTTTCCCTGACCTTCCTCTTGTTGCTGACATCCTTGTAAAAACCTTTCGTGTCACCTCTCATGTCCCTTGCAGCTGCAACTCCAAGTGTGCTTTGGCCTTCCTGACTCCAGTCCTGCATGCACAATCAATACTCTTATACTCCTCCCTAGTTATTTGTCTAAGCTTCCACTTCTTATAAGCTTTCTTTTTATGTTTTAGCTTACTGAAGATTTCCCTGCTAAGCCAGGCTGGTCTTCTGCCATACTTGCTAGCCTTCCTGCACATCGGGATGGTTTGTTCCTATACTCTCAGTCAGGTGTCTTTAAAATACAGGTGGCTCTCCTGGACTCCTCTCCCCATCAGACTGGCTTCCCAGGGGACCCTGCCCATGAGTTACCTAACAGAGTCAAAGTCGGCTTTTCTGAAGTCCAGGGTCCTTACTCTGCTGGTCTCCATCCTTCCTCTCCTCAGGACCTTGAACTCAATCACCTCGTAATCACTGCTGTCCAAGTTGCCACCTACTACTACTTCCCCCACCAATTCTTCCCTGTTCGTGAGCAGCAGGTCACAAAGAGCAAGGCCCCTAGTTGGCCACTCCAGCATTTGCAGCAGGAAGTTGTCCCCGGCACGCTCTGAAAATGTCCTGGATTGCCTGCGCACTGCTGTATTGTCCTCCTAGCAGATGTCAGGGTGACTGAAGTCCCCCATGAGACCCAGGGCCTGTGATCCGAAAACTTCCACTAGCTGTTTGAAGAAAACCTCATCCGCCACTTCCTCTGGTCTGGTGGTCTATAGCAGACCCTCACCACAACATCACCCTTGTTGCTCTCCCCTCTGACCCTAACCTGGAGGCTCTTAACAGGCCTGTCTCCAGCTTCATACCGGAGCTCTGAGCACTCGTACGGCTCTTTGACATGAAGTGCAACTCCTCCTCCTCTTCTCCCCTTGCCTGTCCTTCCTCAACAGTTTGTCCCCACCCATGACACTGCCCCAGCCATACGAGCTCCCACCAAGGCTCTGTTATTCCAGTTATGTCATAGCCCCATGGCTGCGCAAGGACTTCCCGTCCTTCCTGCTGGTTTCCCAGGCCCCGTGCGTTTGTGTACAAACACCGGCGGTGACTAACCGATTGCCCTAATTTCTCAGGAAGCAAGTGAAGGTCTCCCCTGCTGCCTGCTCCTGCTTCTGCTTCTTTCAGGTCACCTGCTTCCACACTTACCACAGGGCTTTGGTCTCCATCCCCTTGCAAATCTAGTTTAAGGCCTTCCTCATTGGGTTAAGCGAGCCTGTCTGCAAAGACGTGCCCCTGCTCTGTCCTCTGGACCTTTCCTATGGAAGAAAGCATGGGCAATGGGAAATCAGTGTGGTGGGTCTTACTCCAAATGACACAGAGAAGTGTCCT